>NW_020954596.1:17983457-18094990 GCF_900497805.2 Vombatus ursinus | reverse complement strand
CTTTCTTTCTTTCTTTCTTTCTTTCTTTCTTTCTTTCTTTCTTTCTTCCTACCTACATCTAGATTGCAGATGAACTTTGATTATCATAACCTTCACAAGGTCTTTGACTGCAAGTTACTTCCATCACCAGAAATACTACCACTGATGCTTAAGGGAGGGCCTTCTATTTGCACTATAGCATTGAAGAATCAAAAAATCACAGGGCTGGAGAGGCAAAATGTTAGAATTTATACTTGTCCTCATTAAATTTAATCTTGTTTACATTTGGCCCATTGTTTTCAATTGTCAACAGCTTTTGGATTTCAGATCCTATCTCAAGTGTTTCAGCTCTCCATCCCAGCTTTGTGTCATCTATAAATTTGATCAATATGCCACTTATGCCTTCATCTGAGTACATTTTCCAACAGCATGGAGTCAAACACAGGTACCTGGAATACTCCACTAGAATCCTCCTTTCACATTGGCTTCCATCTGTTAAGTCTACTCAAGGGGACTGGTCATTCAACCAGTACTTAATGCCTCTAGCTGCTCTCTTACATAGCCTACATCTCTCCCTCTTGTCCACAAGGACAGCATGAGAGACTTTGCCAAATCTTTTGCCAAAATCCAAATCTAATAAATATTTAAAAAGAAACTTAATTCAATTAAATATTAATTAAATATATGTTATGAATGCCAAATATGACAACATAAAATACTACATAAATATATTAGAGAGGTACAAAATAGAGCATTAAGGGAGGTCTAAGAGGGCACAGCACACTGTCTTGGGAGATAAGATATCCAAAAATCAAGGAATTTCATAGATACTAATTATGTGCTCTAGAGCCAGAAAAGATTTGAAAGATCAACCAGGCCAAACCCCCATTTTATAGGTTAGGACCCCGAAGCACAGAGAGGTTAAAAGTCACACAGCTAATATCACAGTGCTGGAATTCAAACCTGGGACTTTTGCCTCCAAATCAATTGCTACTTCTACTACGTCATGAGAATTCTATTTTAAAATACATTGAAAAAACCCTGAAAAGTGTGCACTTTCACCATGGTTGTGACTAACACCATAATTACCAACTGGTACCTTTCTCTTTTCTCAGACTTTTTCATTCTCCAACCTTGGCATTCTCCCTTCCTCCCCTCTGGGCAGATACAGAGACTAAAATGTTTGACCATCCTACATGAAAGAAATGCTAAAGGCCAAACAGGCTCCAATGGCAACTTCTTCCCTAAAGCATCTCTCTCCAGTCTTTGCTTTTTAAGTTTCTCTCAAATTATCTTCCAAGCTAGCAGATTTAATTACATGACATTAAGGGAAATTGGTCCCATTTCTTTATTACTTTTTGTAGCTGAAAAGCAATTACTTAGCAATTGCAGATAGGTTTTGTTGTGTGTCTTAGAGACCAGAGGCTTTGAAAATTATTGCACAGAATCAAAAACTGCCTTTGAAGATTTTTTTCTTTTACTTTTTGTCTTTTTTTGTAGCAGAGAATTGCTAAAGGAGGAATCAGTGGTAGGGAATAGAGTGTGTTCTTTTGTGTTGTGCTGAGTTAAATCCCTCTAAGTGAATATTAGCTGATGGAGTTGCATATGTGATCCTTGGCTAAAATTTCATTCTCTTATTGTACAGCGAGCAATAGATTTTCAGTTCTGTGATATCTGGATACCCAAAGAGTGTAGAAGGGTAGAGGAAGATGGTGACAAGGATAGTTCCTTATTGTTTTATATCCTTTGAGGTCAAATCTGTTGTTTTTAAAAAAACGATCTTTCCACTTCCCTTCAATGTTTCTTGTCATTGGTTCAAAGTCAGTCTCTTGCAGCAACACTTTTTGGTTCCATCCTGGTCATCTTCTCTATAGAGATAGTAGTGTGATGCCTAGAAAGCTGGTCTTGGAATCAGGAAGACCTGGGCTCAAGTCTTATCTATGAGACACTAGCTGTGGATCCTAGGCAAGTTATTTAACCTCTCTGAGTCTCATTACTTTCATTTCTAAAATGCTGACACTAATAGTACTTTCCTCACAGTATTGTTGTGAGGGTCAAATGAGAATGCATTTAAAGCAGTTTGCTCATTTTAATGTGCTATGTCAGGGATTCTTAATACTTTGTGTGTCCAAGGGTCCATCTACTCTTTGGGTAGGTTAGTGAAGCCTGTGGATGGACTCCTCTGAATCACGTTTTTAATTAACTGAAGGAAATGTTAAATTTCAGTTAGAGGTCAGTGAAAATAAAGATGTGACTTGTTTCCCATTCAATTTCACCGACTGTTCCCTGCCCTATAGATCCCTTGAGGGTCTATGGATGCCAAGTTAAGAGTCCTTGTGCTATATATATTTGAAGTATTATTTGTTAACCAGGGCCAGTTTCATGCCTGGATAAAGCAGACAACTGTCTGAAATTATGCCACATAGGTTCATTGAGAAAGAACTGGTATTTCTTCCAAATCTTTATATACTATCTGGCCAGTGCTAGAAACTCTACCACTAAAACTTAGAGCCATCATATTGCAGAATGTTGGAGCTGAAAGGGACTTTGAAGCAGAGGTATAACCTGAAATTTTTGTGCCTAGGGTAAGGGGAAAGCAAGATGGGGAATGATGTAGTGGGCAAGTCTGCCCCAGAAATCTGCTAGATTCCTATACTGCTGAAAGACTGGCTGCTTTTGGTGGGGTGGAAGTAGAGGAGATGGCAGATGGCAGTATGGGCTGAAGCCAGGGATGTGGCTACCGTGGGAGTTGTTAGGCCCTCTAAAGGTTGGTGTCCTATAGCAAACTGGCAGTCATTCTACCCTAGCTATGACTACTTTAGGATTATCAAGGCCCTCTAGGTCCTTGGGTATGGCCTTTTGACTGAGTCCAAGTTTTATAGAACAAATCCTTTTATTATGGGGATTTGTTACTGTGAAGTTTGGATTCAGTCAAAGGGTCCCACCTAAGGACCTAGAGGGCCAGATATGGCTTCGAGGCAGCAGGTTCCCCACCCTGACCAACCCTCTTATTGTTACATATGGGGCAACTATGGCCCAAGGAGTTGACTTGTCACATAGCAAGTAACGCCCAAACTCAAAAGTCTACTTCCTCCATGGAGTCTTCCCTGATTCTCACAGATGGTAAGGACTTCTCCTATGGGACCTCACATGCCATTTTATTTTGTACCTCTCTCATGCATTTCTCAAAGAGGGTTGTATGAAAAACAGTATCATGTTTGATCTACTACCACTCCCTACCCACCCATGAGAATATAAAATCTCTAAAGGTAGCATTAAACTTTATATTCCTTTCAGTGTCTAAAAGGGGGCTTTTTCCTGGAGGTGCCCCTCATTGGGGAACACAGATTAACACTCACAAAATTTGATGATAATACACAAAAAATTATACCATCCTGAGACAGTGGGATATAGTGAAAAGAGAACCAGATGTGGAGTCACATGGCCTGAGTTAAAATCTTGCCTCTGCTGGTGGTGTGAACTTAGAAAAGTCACTTTCTGTCTCTGAGCCTTGGTTTTCTCATCTATAAAATGGGCATAGAGGTAGTGTGGTAGAGTGGATAGAAAGCTGGCCTTTAAGTCAGAAAGAATTGGGTTCAGGTACTGACACTGACATGACGCAGGGCAAGTCACTTAAATTTTCATGGGCGCCAAGCACTTCTCTGAGTCTAGAAGTTAAAATGAATGTTTTAGAAGCATTGGTGGAGGGAATGCCCACCCTATGAGATTTCCATATTAATGAAATCAAAGGTACAGCTTCACACACACACACACACACACACACACACACACACACACACACACATATACACACACCCATTGGTATAATAATACCTGAACTACCATCTTCATAGATTTGGCATCAGGTTAGCACTTCATAAGCCATAAAATATAGAAATACGAGTGAAATTGCTTGGTGCAGACAGTATTCAAAGAACGGAGAGGGTACTGTGGGCAGCTGTGGTTAGAGATGCCTTCATGGAGGAGACAGACTTGAAACGGTCCTTGGAGGATAGGGAAGATTAGGATAAATGCAAAGTAAGGAGGGAACAAGGAATCCCAGAGCTAGAAAGAAATAGAGACCATCTGGTGCAACTCATTTTACAGATAAAGAAACAAAGAAATAGAGAGGGAAGTAATTTCAGGATACCATGAGTAAAGGCAGAATCAAAGAATGTCAGCTTTGGAAAGGATTTCAGAAGTCATAGCCTTTCTTGGACCTGAACAGGGATTTCTGAGAAGTAGCCATCCATCCAACCTCTTCCTAAAACCTCCAATAATGGTGAATGATGTCCAAAGACAGACCATCTTTGTGTGAACAGCACCAATTATTAGCAAGTTTTTTCCCCTTATAGTCCCAATTTCCTTCTCTGGAACTTTGACCCTCAATTCTGGCTGAGCTGAACAAGCATCATCTTCTTCCCCATGATAACCCTTCTAAATCATGGAGATAGTGATCATGATCTGGAAGTTTTCTCTTTTACAGTCTCTAGTTCCTCCAAGCAATATTTTTGTTGTATGGTTTCCAGTCTTCTCACTATTCTAGTTATTTGTCTATGAATGGGTTCAAATTTTTCTATTTAAAATTTAAAATTTGTCTATTTAAAAATGTGGCAATTTGGAATTGAGCACAGTGCTTCAGATGGAATCTCAGCAGGCTAGAGGACAGAGATTCTCTTCTGTCCTGTTCTGAGCCCTAGGTTCCCATAAATGCAATACAAGATTGCATTAGCCTTTTGGCTGCCATGTTACAATGTTGTTCTTGAAGGTCAGGAGGTCTCCAGATCTTTTTCAAAGGACATCACCTTATATGGTCACCCTTTCACCACATTGGCAAGAACAAGCTTGGCTATATAAGACTTTGACGGGAAGTTAGGGCTAGCTAGGTGGAGCAGTAGATAGAGTAATGGGCCTGGAGTCAGGAAGATTCATCTTCCTGAGTGCAAATCCAGCCTCAGACACTTAGTAGCTGTGTGACCCTGGGCAAGTCACTTAACCCTGTTTGCCTCATTTTTCTCATCTGTAAAATGAACTGGAGAAGGAAATGACAAACTGCTCCAGTACCTTGGCCAAGAAAACCCCAAATGGGGTCACATAGAGTCAGAGTTGCTGAAAAGTAACTAAACAACAACATATTGGGCTTAACCATCTCAATTCCACAAACACCTATTATGCCTTGAAAACACTGTGACAAACAAGTGAATTGCCTGAGGTCACACAGGTGTTAATTAGCAGAATCAAAACCCAAACCCAGGCATGCTGATTCCAAATCCAGTAAGCCCACTTTCCATTAAACCCCATAGCCTCTTGTCCTTATTGTTTTGTTGGGGTCCGTTGCTACAAGACCAGAATGAAGGCTTTCCCAAAGGGCAATAGGACGTTCTCCCAATAGCCCATGTAGTAAGCTCTCTCTATATTCTACTTTTCATAATGAGGACAGTTAAGAAGAATTTAGGCAAACCATTGCTATTGGGAGGTTCTTAGCATCACAACCAAGTAAGTCTACCCTAAGTGTTTAGCTTTAGAATTCTGAGAGGATGCACACAGTTATACAGGTAAGATACACCTTTCTTTTAGCTGTCTGGCAATCACTGATTACTCCATGGTTTAGAAAAGAAGATCCAGATGTGTTCTTGATACTGGTGATTGTTAGGCAGGATGGTAATGAGATGATAATGAGAGTATATAGTAGTTACTGAATAACAAAGCAGATGAAGGTTTGAGAAAGAGGGAGAGGAAACAGGGATGGGGGGTAGTTATTACAGGGATGCAGATAAAGTACTTGAATATTGAGGAGTAAGTGTAAGGAAAGAAGTTTTTTGCTTTTTGTTTGTTTGTTTTTGTAATTTGGAGCCTTGAAGATGTTCCCACTGAGAGTGTGAAAATGAAGAGAAAGGCATTCTCCCTCAATTAGACACTGGCTTAATTGTTGTTTCTTAACTGGGGGACAGAGATGAAAGGAAGAGAAAATAAGATTTTGTTTATTGAAAATATGAATTTAAAAAT
Source organism: Vombatus ursinus (assembly GCF_900497805.2). Classification (NCBI taxonomy): domain Eukaryota; kingdom Metazoa; phylum Chordata; class Mammalia; order Diprotodontia; family Vombatidae; genus Vombatus; species Vombatus ursinus. Next base: position 18,089,005 of record NW_020954596.1, on the reverse strand, counting down.
TGGGGAATTTGTGAAATAATTTGCTCTCTTTCCCCCCAGTGGCTCTGCCTTTATCTTGTTGTGCTAGTGAGGATCCTACTGCCTCTGGCAGATCTATTGAGAGTCTGATATCATGGAAATTTGCCTAACTTGTCCTTCCTAGGTCATTCAATCACACTATGATTATTATTGTCCATATTAAATAGGTATTTACTTTTAATCTTTCAGTCATTTGTGATTTTCTGACAAAGGGGTAGTTCCTCCCTTGAGCCTGATCACAATCTCTCCTAGTCTTCTTAACTCCTGAGATTCTTATCCATGTTTTCCCAAAATTCTGCACAGGGAATCTACCTATCTAGCCTGAGGTTTGTTCTTTTTAACATCACCAGAATACTATTCTATGATCTGGATTTTTCATCTTCTGTCTCTCATTCTTTCTATGAGACTACATAGTCTGATTTCTTTTCTGGTTATACATGTCAGGGTTTCCTGACAACTGTAACCATCCCCATCTTACAGATGAGGAAACTGAGAGTAAGAGGGGTTAAAGAATTACAACAAAATCCAAGAGATGTTAATAGAAAGGGAAGTCTCATTCCAAATAACTGCACAATGTATATAATGTTTGTGGATCGATGTACCGCAGCTCACAAAATATTTGTATATGCTCAATTTCAAAGTGTTACTTAAGGAAATTAAAAAAAAACCCAATGTAAATAGTCAGAAGAAGTGCTCAAGGCTGGGCCATGCCAAAATAATAAATGACAATACTCTCGAAGTTAATTAACAATTTTAATGCTATACCAATCAAATTATCAAAAGGATATTTTATAGAACTCATCAAAATAATAACAAGATTCACTTGCAAAAAATGAAAGGTCTAGAATTTCAAAGGAGATAATGGAAATAGGTAGGAATGAAGAGAGAATAGCACATTAAGTCTTCAAACTATTTTATAAAACAGTAACCATCAAAACCGTTCGTAAATGTTAAACATAGGTAGATCAACAGAACAGATTAGACAACAGAGAATCAGAAGAAATGGAACTCAATAACCTAGTGTCTGATAAACTGGAAAACATAAATTACTTAGGAAAGAATTCCCTCTTTGATAAAAACTGCAAGGAAAACTGGAAAGAAGCTTGGCAAAACTTTAGATTTAGAACAACACTTTAAAAACAAATATCATACAATAAAAAAACTAGAAGAGAAGCAGATTGTATACCTTTCACAGCTGGGAAAAGAGATGTATTCTTAACTAAAAAGGGATGAGAGCAATTACAAAAGATAATATACATAACTTCGATTACAAAACGGAAAAGCTTCTTCACAGACAAAATTAAGGGAATAAGGATAAGAAGGAAGTAGTCAAATGGGGGAAAAAACAACTTTGCATCAAATTTCTCTGGTAAGGGTTTGGTATCCAATTGGTAAGCAATTAAGAGTTAAGATCAAAAACCATTCCCCAATAGATAAGACAACAAACCATTCTAAAAAGAATTGCAAACTCTTAACAGCCTTATAAAAGAATGCTCCAAATCACTACAGATAAGAGAACACATTTAAGATTTTATCTCCTACCCTACAAATTAGCAAAGATGACAAAAGATGGGAATAGTCAATGTTGAAAGAGTTGTGGGAAGGTGGATACACTAGTGCATTGCTGGTGGAGTTGTGGCTTAATACAATCATTCTAGAAAGCATTTTGGAATTATGAAAACAGTGACTAAAATACCCATACTCTCTGACCTAGAAATTCCATTAATGGGCTTATACTCCAAGAAAGACATTGATAAACAGAATGTATGTACAGTAGCACTTTCTGTAACAGCGAAGAATTGAAAACACAATTTCCCATTCATTGAGGAAGTGGCTAAATAAATTGTTGTACATGAATGTAATGGAATATTACCATCCTATAAGAAATTATTAATAGATTTGATACAGAGAAGCATGGAAAGATCTATATCAAATGATACAAAGTGAAGTAAGCAGAGCCAAGAAGACAATATACACTACTACAACAATGTAAATAGAAAAAACATCTACAAAAAAAAATCTTAAGTGAATTTTGCAAAATTACTAAAGAACAAGCATGGCTCCGAAGAAGAGATAAAAAGATACTCCCATCCCACCTCTTTGCAGAGGTGGACATCTACCAGTGTGGTACATTGCACATATTATCAAACATTTAAAAAATATACTAATAAATTTTGCTGATTTTTTTCCTCTTCTTTTTTTTCCGCTCTTGTCTTTAAAAGTGTTATTAGATATATGGTATGGCTCTGGGAAAGGGAAGCAGGGGAAAAGATGCTGGGGGAGGTCTTAGAGCCAAGATTCAAACCTGGGTCATTTGATTAGTTTAAAAAATTAAATGTTATTTTTCCAATTAATGAAAATCTGCTTCTCCTTACTCTCCACTGAAAAAGGAAAACAAAACCTTTGTAACACAGGTGTATATGTGTATGCATGTGCATATGTAGACACATATTTCATACATACATTAGCATGCATGTATAAATACACAAATGTATATGCATTACATATACACATGTACATGTGTGTGTTCAAGCAAAACAAATTCCTGCATTGACCATATTAAAAAAAGTTTCAGTTTACACTCTGAATCTATTACTTCTCTATCTGGAGGTGAGTAACGTTTCATTCTGAGTCCTTTGAAATTGTTTATTACTTTGATCAGAGTTCTTAAGTCTTTTAAAGTTATCTGTCTCAACAATATTGTTGTAAAAATTGTTCTCTGGGTTCTGTTTATTTCACTCTGTGTCAGTTCATACAATTCTTTTCAGGTTTCTCTGAAACTACTCCCTTCATCTCTTCTTATAGCACAATTGTTTTCCATCAAATTTAAAGTACCATAACTTATTCATCCATTCCCCAGTTGATAGGTACTCCTTGAGTTTCCGGTTCTTTGCCACCACAAAAAGAGCTGCTATGAATATTTTTCTATATATACGTCCTTTTCCTTTCTTTGATCTCTTTGGTTATCCAGGTCTTCTGATTCTAAGATGTATTCCTTCTACTTCATCCCACTATCTGGCTTTTAAAGCATAAGGTGCCACTTGTGTGGTGCAAAGAATCCAGGTTAAATAAAGAATTTGGAAAAAGGAGACTTCCTTATCATAATCAAGCATCATCTGGAATGGGTTAGTTACCCAAACCCCAACCCTCCCTGGAAAACAGTGCAAATATAATGGATACTCAGGTTCTAGTATGGTTTGGATATAGTATTACCTGAAAAGCTGTGAGGAGTTTTTAAGATCATAGGATTCAGATCTATAAGAGAACATCATGGTCATTCAGTGCAACTTCTCTATCTGAAATGAAGAAATTAAGTCTGAAAGAGTTAAAGGGACTTACCCAAGGTCACATAGGTAATAAGAAGCCAAGCAGAGATTGGAATTTAGGTTGTTGGACTCCAAATCTTGTTCCCATTGCAATTGTACAATGGTGTCTCTAGGAAAATTAATATTTCTCTAGTTCTTGCTAAAAGTTACAAAGAATTTTCTGTACAACAGCCCTGTGAAGTAAGTAATGCAAGTTGTATTTATTCCTCTTTTCCAGATGCAGAAACTGAGGTACAGGGATTTGCCCCCAAGTAAAATAACTAGTAAGTGTCAGAAGCAGGACCCAAACCAAAGTCTCCTGACAAAACCCAGCACATCACTGTACCATATTGTCTCAATTCAATAAGCATTTATTAAGCTGCTACTGTATTTCAGACAATTAGGATTTTTTTTTAGGAAACATTCTCTACCTTGAAAGAGCTTAGATCCCACAGAGGGAAAACAAAGTGCACCCTGAGTAGTCTCCAATAAACTTATATCAGGGCTCAGAATGAAGATGAAGATGGCTTGGAGGGTAAGAGGGCTTCCTTGGTGATCCTGCTATCAGTCTATGTATAGATAAATACAGAAAAAAGTGGGACATATTGGACCTGGAGCCAGGAGACTTGTGTTGGAGCCCTGGTCTTCCTCTGGCTTTCTGAATTTCAATTTTGTCCTCTGTTAAATGGGGATAATCCTACCTGCCCCTGTCTGCCTCACAAGGTGATGATGGACAAATTGGATGTGAAGCAGTTTTGAAAGCTATTAAGTCCAACACAAACATAAGGGATTATTATTATGCCTCGGGCAGGCCCAACCCAGCACACAGGGTTTCCCAGAGTTGAAGAGAGAAAAACCTTGACCCTGAGCTTCTTATCCCAAAAGCAACACAGTCTATTGGGAATCCCTACTTCTATCTAGGTAGGTGGCAAGCTATGTAAAAAGCAGCTTTGCTGGTTATTGTTGGAAAGAGATTCTCTATCTGGGCTTGGCAGCCCCTACCTAGAAATGAAAGGCTAAGGGGCCTTTGAAATTTTGCTTTTCAAATACCAATATTATTACTTTCTCCAGCAACTTCTCTTTCTGGCCTCCTCCTCTAATTGCCTTTAGGGAATTAATTGTATCTCAGTTCCTGCCTGCTGCAACATTAACTCCTGAAAAAGCAAACAGTCTAAAATGCCTGCTGATAAGCTGGGCTTAAAAAACCCATAAAGGGAGGAAATGTCCTAAGCTAGACAAAATATCATTTTAGTACACACACACATACACACACACCTGTTTAGGTCCTAGGTTTTATCCTGTTTAGGTCCTAGCTTAAGTACCCAGAGCCAAGGAAATCCAAAAATTTGTAGTGTGGTTGGGTGCCAGACTGGCGTCAGAAGGACCTGGGTTTTAATCCCACCTCTAACATTTACCAGCTGTGGATAAGTCACTTAATGCCTCAACCTCAGTTTCCCCAACTGTAAAATGGGAATAATAATAATCATAGTTTATATTTCACTGGGTCCTTGTGAGGATATATGAGGTAATATTAGAAGGTGAACTTCTGGAAGGCAGACTTTCATTTTTACCTAGGTTTTCCCAGGGCTGTGTTCAAGACTAGGGCTTGGGATACAGTAAGTGGGTGCTTAAGTAAATAGAGGCTTGTTGAATTGAATAATGTGTGTAAATGCTTTGCAAACTCTAAACACCAATATAAGTAGCCAGGTAGTATCACATTGCTTTTGCTCACACAGGGAAAGGTTGTTCTTTTAAACTACAATTTTATTGGTTTATATTTTATTCCTAAATGAGGTCAAGCGACACCAAAGACTGTGGTACAAGTTTGGGACAGTAACACCTCACATCAAGTCAAGTCATCCAACAAGCACAATCCAATACAGAAGGCATTGTGCTAAATTATGGGGATACAAAGAGAGCAAAAGAACAATAGCAACACAACCTGTCCCTATTCTTCCAGGGCTAATGGGGACGGGGCAATATGCAAATAATTATGTACAAACAGGATATATACAGGATAAATTAGGAGAGAATTTCATAGAGAAGACACTGGCATTAAGGAGAATCAGGAAAGGCTTCTTGTAGGAGGTGGGATTTGGAATCTGAAGGAAAACAGGGAAGCTGGGAGTAAGAAATGAGAAGGGAGAGAATCGCAGGCATAGGGAGCAGCCAGGGAAAGTTCCTGTCATTTCAACTTTTGTGGGGCCCATTCTTCAAAGCAAAACTGTGAGCTAGGTAGTGGAAGGTCAATATTCTTATTTTATACATTGAAGAAAGTGAGATTCAGAGAAGGTGCAGTGACTTGACAGGGATTGCAACATAAGCAGGACACAGGGTTTTAACTCGGTACTCTTATACCAAGTCTATGCCTCTTTCTCAAGATTATGGATTTAGACCCGGACCTTAGAGCTCCACCTAGTCCAACCCTTCATTTCACAGATGAGGAGATCATGGCCCAGAGAGGTTAAGTCACCTGCCCAAGGTCTCACAGATAATCATCAGCAGAGCCAGGTTTGGACCCCAGCTACTCTGACTGAAGGTCCAAGACTCTGACCACTGTGATATACTGCCTTTAGCTTATACCGTACCCCCTCTGAATGTCAATGATACTCTTTTAGTTTTTGTTTAAATTTAGGAGCCTAGATTTTGATCAGGTAAAAGGACAAAGAAATCAGTTTTCTGTTGGAAATGAAGATCAACACCGAAGAAAAATCCTCTTTGGGAAGCAGATAGCTTGACCTAACCAGGCCCCATTTCTAATGACCTCCCTGGTCCTTTCCAGCTGGAGGCTCCCAGTCTGACAGTCAGAAGACCGTCCAACTCAAGCAGCCTAACTGTTCCATCCCATTTGTCCGGCTTAAGTTGCCATGGGCCTGCATCTGGATCCGATGATGCTCGGCTTCAGAAGGCCTGGATGGAGAGCTGGGTTCCAGGGATTGCAACTGGGCCTCACTGTAATTAACTTAAGTGCTCCGAAGATGAAAGCTTTTTTTACTTTATACCGGATTAGACTCTAAGTAGGTAGGTAGTAGGAAACAGACTGAGCGAGTAATCTCTGACTTGAAGTTTCCAAAGATACCAGCATACCAGCGGGGAGGACAGCGGTGGGCAAGGCAGGCCAGGAAGTCCGGGGATGTTGGAATTTATTAAATTTGCCGTTAAAAAAATACCCAAGATGTGTGCCAGGATAGAGAGGTTAAGTGAAAACACAACTTACATAATTAAGTGGTTAATCATATTTCTCTCCAGAAATACTAATATCATAAATTGCTCTCATACTTCAGGGCTTCCAGCTTAAACAATATAGCATAGACGTTCATTTCCTGGCTTATTATGACTTCCAGGGCTCCCCCACCCCCACCCCCTACCCCGGCACCCCAATTCCAACCCCTCGGCCCTGCTCCTCCTTCTCCTCCTCTTCCTCCTCTTCCTCCCCTCCCCCGCCACCATCTCGGTCAGAGTAAAGAAGATAGCTTTGATCCGGGTGGTTGCGGGTCCGAGACCTGGGCGGAGCCGGGAGGGGGCAGGGAGACGCACAGGTGATTATGAGTCCTAAATTCCATTGTGGCAGCCGCGATTTATTTAAACCACCAAGTCCAGGAAAGCAGGCGCCGCCACGATGGCTGCCTCCACCAGCCCCCGGCAGACTAATTTTACTGTTTATGAATCAGTAATATGTTAAAAAGAAGAAAAAGTAGAAGAAGAAGAAAAGAAAGAAAAGAAAAGGGGGGAGTAAGTACCATTTGAGATAACTAAAAATAAAGCTTAGAGAAAAGACCCCATAGGGCCAAACTAGTTCCACATGGTCGAGATCACTGTTGATTGCAAGATAGGGAACACATGGGGCCAGATAACCCCCTCCCCTCCCCCTCCCTCTTTCTTCTCCCCCCCCCATCCTCGCCCCCCTTTCCCCCCCACCTCTCTAGGCAGAGGCTACTGGCAGATGAAACACTTTTATCTTTTCCAGGGAGATAAACATGCACGCTCCAATGGGATTCTTTATTTACAGAAGAAAATTAAATCAGTTTTAACACTTGCGTGCTCATGTAAAACATGTGTTGGCTGGTAATTGTTTTGCACTAGGGCTCGTTTCGAGCTTTGCTTCCCTGCAGTTCGTTGTCCTCGGTTTCCTGGTTTCCTGGAGAATTACCCTGGAATTTGCTCTGGCATTCCTGAAGCCCGATTCCCGAGGATACCTTGTGGGACATTTTTTCAGCCGAACCTGAGAGACTGGTGTATTGTAGAATGTCTATGTACGTATATATGTATATATAGGCGCTTCCACCTTCTGAAGTGAACCACTTTCTCCCTTATCTACGTCGGGTGCTGGGAAGCTGCTCAGCACTTATCCAGAGATTTAAAGGATCAAAGTGATTCCGAGACCCTAATTACTTCACCATAGGCACCCCTCCCTCCCGAGGCAGCGGTATTGTCTCCTTCAGGTTTTACAGATAGAGCAATAAAAAGGGGAGTGATTTACCCAATATCCGGGGGATGGATGAGTCAAAGACAGCCAGCATCTGAGTTGGAATTAAAAGTATGGCACTTTGATTGAAGCAGCTTCAGGGATTAGCTAGACAGAGGATTGTAGATTCTTAGTTTATTCGAGGGTTTCGGTTTCCTTTGGAAGAAGGGCACAGCACTAGATTGGGTGTCAGGAGACCTGGGGTCAACTTTTAGCCTTGTTACTTGCTGGCTGTGTGACTATGAAAGTTGCTTCACTTTCCTGAGCCTCAGTTTCCTCTCTGTAAAGTGAGGGGCATGGAATAGACTGCTGACCTGAAAAGACCCTTTCTTTTAGTGAAGAGGAAGTCCTGATTTAAAGAGAGACAGGGTCAGTTCGACCTTCAGTTCAAATTTCTATAACTCTTGGAAAACTAGCCCTGGGTAAATCCATTAATAAACATTGTTGAGCACCTACTATGTGTCAGGTGCTGAAAAGTATCCAGGAAGGGATGACAGGAAGTGTGGGGCTAAAGAGGGAGCATTGGGAAAGTAGATGCAGTTACTAGACCTGTAATCAAGAGGGATTGAAATACCACCTCTTACATCAACCAGCTATGCCGTATAACCTTTTAAGCCTCAGTTTCCTCCTGTGATGAACGGAGATAATATCTGTAGAACCTACATCCTAGTTCAGAGACTGAAAGTAAATAATATGTGGAAAAATCATTGCAAACTTTAAAATTTAATAAACTCTAAGTTTAAGTTTAAACTTTAGAAATTTTAGGTATTATGTTTGAAGATGGATCCATTTTGATTGGAGTGAATGGAAAATCCAGAGAAATGTGGAGTTTGGAGTACTGACTGCTTGGGCAGAGAGAGAGAGGGCCTGAGTGAAATACTACCGCTAAAGGTTATTTTTTTAATAATTAATTTAATTCCCCTTTACCCTAACCCCTCTGCTTAAATGAGGGTCTTCAGCATATATGTTTCTGTTCCTCCAATCATTCTGATCTCCAAGTTCATCAGTCTCAAATATCATGACCTACACCTTTATTCCATCTCAGTTACATACAGAGGCTTATTCACAAGCCTTGATTTCACCATCATCTACATGTTCCAGTTCATGATCAAGAATTCTGAAATTTCTGTGTTCAGTCCTCTTATTACTCAATCCATCCCTCTGCTTGGCTCTTCAAACATTTTTCTTCATCGCCATGATGACCTCCTCTCCCTCCACCCCTCAGTGCTTTCCCAGATTATTACTGATACACTAGCTTCACTTTCCTCCTTTCCAATCTTGACCCTATAATTAACCAGTTCAACATTATATTGTCCTCTACTCTCAAATCCCTTGCCCACCTGTCCTATTAATATTCATGCTTTGCCAAACTCCAACGCTAGATCAGCCCTGCCGTATGTGTCCTCTGTTCTTGAGAAGTGCTGCAGAGCCTTAATATAGCTACATGGACTAAATCCACTGCAGTTTTATGTTATCTAATCTCCCTTGGGCCCTAACTACCCAAGGCAATCCTTTTTACTACTCCCTAATTGACAGTCACATTCCCCACTCAGCCTGTTTCAAACTTTTCCTCCAGTCTCGAATACCACCCCCTGCCCCCAGGCTCTCAGCTCAAACCTTAGTAAATAGAAGCCATTCCTAGTAAGCTTTCTCTGCTCTCCTTTTCTACAACTCAGAATCCTTTGACCTCACGCCTCCCCCCCCCCCCCCCCCCCCCCCCCCTCTCCCCCCCCCCCCTTTCCTCCCCCCACACCCTTTTCCCCCCCCCCCCCCCCCCCCCCCCATTCTTTACTGCAGTTCCATCCTCTCTGGTTTCTTCTAGAAGCAGATTTCCTCCTCCATCATCCATTCTTTCTCTAATCTTCTCTCTTTCCCTATCCACTTACTTCTTTGTTATCTACTACAAACTTGCATGTCTTCCCCACCCTTAAAAACCTCTCACTTGACCCTAATAATAATAACAACTCACACTTACATAGGACAATGAGGCTTACATAATTATTTCATCTGATCCTCTTGATAACTCTGGGCAGCAAGTACTATTTTTTTTTTTTTAATTTTTAGGCAATTGGGGTTAAGTGACTTGCCTAGGGTCACACTGCTAGTAAGTGTCAAGTGTTTGGTCTGAGGCTGGATTTGGACTCAGGTCCTCCTGACTTCAGGGCTGGTGCTCTATCCACTGTGCCACCTAGCTGCCTTTTTTTTTTTTAAAGCAGTTAATATTATTACACTCATTTTACACAGAAAAGTGAAGGCCAGCTTACTAACTGTGTGAAATTGGGCAAGACTCTTAACCTCTTTAGGCTTCAGGGAAGAAGTCTTTGAGTCCAATCCTCTCTCTCTCTCTCTGTCTTTTACAGATGAGCCAACTGAGGTACAGAGCAGTTAAGTGATTTCCTCAGATTCAAACGATAAGCATCCTGGGCAGAAGCTAAATGAATCCAGATCTTCCTGAATCTAAAGGCCGTGCCCTTGCTACTAGGCTACAGTGACTCTGGGGTTTGGACTAGATGCCCTTGAAGGTCATTTTCAGACCTACGTCTATGACCCCATTACCTTATGACTTGCCAAAGGTCACACAGCTAATAGGCATTATGTGTTTGAGGCCAGATTTGAACTCAGGTCCTCCTGAATCCAGGGCCGGTGCTCTATATACGGCGCCACCTAGCTGCCCCTGCTAGTAAGTATCTGAAGTGGGATTCCAAAGGGTTTTCTGATCCCAAGTCTAGCACGGCACTGACTAAGTTGCCAATAATCCTCTCAAGCTTTTATTCTAAATCTTTTCATCTTTTCACAGCCCAGAAAGAAGTCTACACTAATTGCCTACCAGTTGCCTGAATCTCCTCTTTTCTCAATAACTTCTTAGTCCCTTGCAATCTGACTTCCACTCAATTGCTCTTCCAAAGCTATCAAGGATTTTCTGATTGTCAAATCAAATGGACTGTTATCAGTCCTCTTTTTTTTTTTTTTTTTTTTACCTCTCTTGACTCTGCTGATTATCCTCTCCTTTCTTTTACTTTTTCGTCTTTGGGTTTTGGGGGTAGTTCTTCCCCCCTACTTACTTGTCAGGTACCTACTGTCATCACCACCTACTGTCTTAAGTGTGGGTGTCACCCAAGACTCTGTCCTAAGCCTCTCTCTCTCTCTCTCTCTCTCTCTCTCTCTCTCTCTCTCTCTCTCCCTCTCCCTCCTTAGGCCCTGACAATTTTAGTGAGCAATGAATAGTGCTGTCACACTCAAATAGAAATGGGGCTATTAATCTGTACATAAGGATTCCTGAGGGTCTTATAATGATTTGGTTTTTAAATGCAATGTTAACTATATTTTATTGTATTTTATTTATTTTGTTACGTATTCCCCAATTACAATTTAATCTGTTTCCTGGCAGAACTCAGGAATGTTGCAGGCAACATGACCCTGTGTTTGGCACCTCAGGTGGAGGTTATAATGGTAGGTTATGGGTATCTAAAAAAGAAAAATAACACAGTCCCTGCCCCAAGGCTCTTTATATTCCAGGAAATTATAAGGAGTATAATTCAAGGAAAGTAGAGTAGGAGAGGGTGAAGGATGATTTTGGACAATGTACTCCAAGAAAATTCAAGGATTGTTTTTAGTTGGAGGGATCAAGGAAAACTTTATGGATGAGCCTTTATCAGTTGAGCCCTGATAGAAAAGAAGAGGAGGATTTCAATGGGTGGAGAAGAGGAAGAACCATATTCTAGGCACAGGATACAGTCTGAGTGAATGTATAGAGGGGAAAGATCGAAGAATAAGATCTAGGGATAGTTATATCCAGAAGTTGTATGAGAGAAAAATAGGAATTCATTTTGAGACATCTTAATGGACTAATCCCCCAACTAATTTTAGAAAGTCCTTCACTCCTATTGAAAGAGAAATAAAATATAACGAACTATGTCGGGACATGATAAAGTGGTTGGTTTCATCCACTGTTGTAATAACTACTTGTTGTCCTTGGATAAAAAACTTGTAATCTAAAAGGACTTCTTTCACAATTGTAAAAGTATTTGGTCACTTCCCTTTATCTTCTGCCCTTGGATGGGGAATGTTTTCTCAAACTAAATCCTGCCATTTGCATTCCAAATACTCCCTTTTTTCTCCCTGGGCTGACTGCCCCCCCCCCCCCCCCCCCCACTTTCTGTAACTCTCTCTTTCCTATGAAATACTTTACTATTCTAAGTTGCCGCAGAATGCTGCTGATTGGTTGCATACTTTTAAGTAGACATGAAAGATTATAAAAACCAAATTTGTACCTTAGGATGCTGAAGCTGCTCTTCAGTGAGAGTAGTATTCCTTAGTGTGCTAATAAATGTCTTTTCTTTTAATTTGGCCTCTTATCTTTAACTTGCATTCCTTGGACCCTCTCTCCCCTAACTATGCCTCTCCTAAGAGGTCCCTTTCCTCTCTGTAAAGAAAATTCCCCTACAATTTGAATTACTGTGTGAAGTGTAGTAAAATGAAGTAAGTCCAGAGCTTATTCAGAATGTGCAGGACCTTAAATGTCAGGCTAAAAAGTTTGAAGTTTATCCTAAAGGCATTTGGGAGCCATTGAAGGTTTTTGAGCAGGAGAGTGACAGGGTCAGATCTGTACCTTAGGAAGCTTATTTTGGCAGCTTTGTAAGGATGATTTGAAGAGGGGAGAGACTAAAGATAGGGAGACTAATTAGGATGCTATTTCAAAGTAAAGAGAAAGGGAAATCATTACACAGATGTGGAGGTTGAATTAATAGGATTTGGCAGTTGAAACAAAAAAAAATTACTTAAATTCTATAAAAGAGGGAAACATTTGAAGTACTCTAGATAGGCTGGGGCTTAAAAAGGATCCCAAGTTATTCTCCTTTGCATGCTTCTAAGCCAAAGAACTCAGCTAGCTGGGGAATAGAAAACAAAGAAACTTAATTTTTAACTGTCAAAGTATTATTGCCCTGTGGATAAACCAAGCAAGATTTTAAAGTAGGTAGGTGTTTAATGAATACATATGATTGATTAATAAATTTATTATCTAGTAGACTATGATAAGTTCCTTGAGGGAGAGCCAGGGACTTTGTTTTAGTCTTTGTAACCCTAGCACTCAGTACAGTGCCTGACACGTAATAGGTGCTTTGTAAGTACACAGTTGGATTTAATTATTAATGTCAGGAACTAGGCCCAGGTCTTTCCCATGCCCCAGATCTTCCAGGCCAACTGAATATCCTTGGAGAATTGGGTGATCCTCTGGCCATATATGAAGAAGAGGTAGGTATCTTCAAACATTAATTTTAAAAGTTTCTGTTCCTCCAGGATGGAAAAAGAGGGTTGGAAAATTATTGATAGAGTGCTTTCCCTAAGGATGAGGTCTTCCCTATTCTTAGCATATCAGATTTCTGAGGTTTATAGCCTTAATGGATTAAGGTCCAACTCTTGTAGTGAATGACAAGAGGGTTCAACATTGTCAACAATATTCTAGTCCTTAAATATATTTGAGATAGAGTTCTCTTACATAGTCAGTAGGTATGTGTTTTCTCTAGTGTTTTGATGTCTTTAAGAGCTCTTAATTCTCATCAGGGGAGGATGCTGAGTCATGAGATGCTTCCAGAAAAAAGCAGGAGAGGAATTCTGAAGATATTACTTTTTTGAGGGGTGGTGGTAGTGGTTGTATTGACCCGACTTGACACCTAGAAGTTTGGGAGTGAGGAAGAATGAAGAGTCAAAGATGACTCCAAGTTTTTGAGCATGAGTAAATGGAAGAATGTTCATGCCAGCAGCAGAAAAAGGCAAGTGGGAGCATGCAAAGGGGATTGGGATGGGGAGGGGGAATGTTGATGATGAGTTCAGTTCTTGACATACTGAGTTAGAGGTGCTGGCACTACATATAGGAAAAAAAAGAATAATAATCTTAGAGACTGGGATATATGCGTATGCATATATGTAATATGTGAATATATGCACATATATGCACATAAATATTCCTACCAGGGATAAATTTCATTTTGGTCTTTGGTAAACCCAGCACCCAGCCCACCTACTGGTGCCTTGCCAATGGCAGATTTTTAATAAATGCTTGTTGATTGGTAAATTTCCATGGTATAAAAGGTGCTGTTCTAGGCACTGGGAGTATAAAGGCAAAGACAAAAATCCTAGACGGTTTTTGCATGCAAGGGTCTTACATTCTACTAGATTTCCTATTTCATTCATATACATTGCAATTAAGTTTACAAAAAGATTGCTGCTGATTTCTGTTTTGGAAGGAGGACCCTTCCAGCTTTAAATCTGTGATCCTAAAACTCTGCTGTGTCCTGAGAGGTGGGCAATGTTATTAATGCCTATTGGAAAAGTTGATTGAAGAAGTCATAGGTTTCAGGTGGTTTTGACTACTTATGAGCTGTGCAATTTTATCAGATCACGTGGGCAAATCTGCACCTGTTTTCCCAATATGACTATCTTATTGATTTCACATGGCTTTTGCATTCATGGTAATGTAGTGGAAGGAACAATGGACTCAGATTCAAAAGACTCCGTTTCTAATTCCTGGCTCTGTGGCTTTAGGAAAAGCCATAACCTCTGTAAGCCTCAATTTCCCCATATGTAAAATAAGGGTGTTTGACAGTCTCTAACAGTTGACATAATTCACATCTAGGATCAAACAAGATAATCTAGCAGAAAAGACTTTACTATCGTAAAACTCTATACAAATGCAAGGGATTCTTATTACCTAGTCATCCATTAAGGTCTCTGCAGACTCTCTGTCTGCCAGGATTAGTTTACAAGGTATCATTTAGAAAAATAGCAGGACCCTGAGGGAATGAAGGCACCTAGCGGAGCTCGGAAGGCCTGGGACTGATGTCATTGCTTGGGGGCTTTAGGCTGCTGGGGTAGGGAAGCAGAAGCATTGATTATTTAGGGGAAAAAATAACAGCAAAAACCGGGAAGGCACTTAAGGATCGAGGACGTCAGAGCTGGAAGGAGCCTTAGAACATAAAGCAAAGAATACTAGAATTGAAGGGGAAAACATAGAATGTTAGGGCTTCAAGGGAGCTGGAAGTTACTCAAGATAATTTAGTCCAACTCTCACTGAAGTAAACCAGGAACTTGGAGGGGGAGGGGAGGAGAGAGGAAAAGGCCACCCATAGAGGGGAGGGCAAGAGTCTTTCTCAATTTTGCCAAACACTGGCCCTGCAGCCAGTGAACCTAAAACCCAGTAATTCAGAAAGCACAAATTCTCAAAACCCTTTCTTTCTTTTCCTTTTTTTTTTAAATCACCTGTGCATTCTCGTTCTAGTCTTAGCTTTGAAACCTGTAGGTAAGTGCCCTGCAGATTTGCTAACTTGTGAGAAGTAGGTAGGGCCAGCTCTTGTTGGAGCAGACACACAGTCTAATTTATGCATTCCTGCCTTGGCAGTTATCAGGTCTTTCTTAATCAACTCTTATTCCTCATTATTGCTACCCATTCCTTATCTGATTAGTTAAGGAACTGTAATTGGTGATTCCTCCTGGCTGAGACTGTTGACTCTCAATATTCTCAGTATCTGATGGCCCTTATTATTATATAACCTTTAGGTCAATGGCCTTCTTTAACTCGAGGCGGGTCAGGGGAAACTTATCTATTTTGGGATCTTGTTTCTATTGAATCCCTGTGAATTGGCAGTTTACAGCAAACAGCTGTAAACCATACCCTAAGGGTCAGTGCCCTCTAGAATGGAGTCAATTCTGGATTATGGGTTTGTAAATCATCTATCTGACCAATTCTGTAAAGATGACTGTTCAGTGACAAGATTTCAAATCCTTTGCAGTCTATGAATAACTGAGCTAGGGGGATGCAGGGGGAGCCAGGTAGTGCAATGGATAGAGTGCCTGGAGTCAGCAAGACTCATCGTCCTGAGTTCAAATGTGGCCTCAGGCACTCACCAGCTGTGGCAACCTGGGCAAGTCATTTAACCCTGTTCGACTAAGTTTCTTCATCTGTAAAATGAGCTGGAGAAGGAAATGGCAAACCACTCTAGTATCTCTGCCAAGAAAACCCCAAATGGAGTCATAAAGATATGGACATGACTGAAAAATGGCTGAACAACAATAAAGGGGAATAGAACCCCTCAGATCACTGCCTTGTCATTGCGGATAGGGCTTACATAACTCAGTGAAACTAAGAGCTTTGCTGTGCAGTGTTACCCAAAATGCGCATAGTAGAGAGGTTATAGTAGAGTTCTGACAAAGGGTGATCCTCTGGTGAAAGAAATGACCATCCACTCCAAGATCTTTGTCAAGAAACCTCATGAAGGGGACAGCTAGGTGGCGCAGTGGATAGAGCAACGGCCCTGGAGTTGGGAGGACCTGAATTCAAATCCCTCCTCAGACACATAACACTCACCAACGGTGTGACTTTGGGCAAGTCAACCCCAATTGCCTCACAAAAAAAACCCAAAACAAAACAAGAAACTTCACGATACAGAAGGGACAGGTGTGCTATGGTTCACTGGGTCATGAAGAGTAATGGTAATACCATTAACCTAAGCAACACATTAAGTGAATTGGTAAGTCTGTGTTCTGTTTCTCCCCCATTTGTACTAGACAAAAAGAAAGACTTCCTCATAATTAGGGTGGTTAAAACTTCTGTTAGGAATAGAATAGACTAGAATGGAAGGGTGCAAAATCTGTTGGTGAACACCTACAGGAACAACCATATTTTGAAAGAGTTCACAGTAAGGAATTATAATGGCTGACCCTTTGAACTTCCTTTGAATTTCTCTGCTTTGGTGTAAATAAGATTTTAATTTCAGTGAAACTGTTGAAAAGCAATGTAGAGTAGTGGACAGACATTAATGGACAGCTGGCATCCCAGTCAGGAAGACCTGGGTTTATGCTCTGCCTCTGACACGTAGGAGCCATGTGACCCTGGGCAGGTCACAGTGTTCCAGGCAACACTTAAGACTATAAATTGCATTACTACAGAGAGTTTCCTAAATCAAAGAAATCACAGATCCAATCAACCAGCCAGTAAACATTTATTAAGCTCCTACTTTGTGCCAGACAGGTACTGTGCTAGGTGCTGGGGTTACAAATACAATTAAAAATAAAGACAGCCCCTGCCCTCAAGGAACTTATCATCTAACGGGAGAAGACAGCACACAAAAGGAAACTGAAATCAGGGAAAGGACTGGACACCAGGGCCATGATGGAAGGGTCCAAAGAAGTCCAAAAGCAACATGGCTGGTGGTAAATGGGAATAAAACTGTTCTGAGCACCTTTCTTAAATGGAATCCTTGCATCCCATGCCCCTGTCTTCCTGTCAGACATTCTAATCAGAGGGGCAGAGGCTACAGACGATATGTGAGTACACAGGCAGATTCAATATTGTAGGAGAAATGAGATTTCCCAATGATGTGTCCTTAAAAAAATTGTTAATTTGTCTTGGTCAATATAGGAAACTGGAAAATGTGTTCTGAAAAGTCAACATTGGTCTTTCCAGATTTCTTTGTTTCCACATAATCTATATTAATTGTATTTTTTCTTCCATTATATAAGTGCATACTGCCATCACATGAGGAAAAGCCAATGAGAATGAATGAACAGAGAATTCAGATATGGACTTAGAAGAAGGAAAGTGAAAAAGTCTTTGGCTGCTTTTTGCCCAGAAATTAATTAATTTAAATGAAAATAGTTGCCAATTAAATAGAGTTGTTTGTGTTGATGTTCAATGTTAAGTTTGTGGTATGATATCCATTAAAAAAATTCAGCTGCGGTCCTCTGCAACAAATACTTAGCTCTAGTTGAATTGGAAATTCAGAACAGAGTGGTGAATGATGAGGATAACACAGTACTACGAGCGTTTTGATGGAGATCACATCTCTCCCTCTGCAGTAGATCTAGGACCACAGAATTCTAGAGTGGGCCTGGATCCTAAAGACTGACCGACTACTTCATTTTATGGATGAGGAAACTGAGACTCAGAGACATGAAACAACTTGTTCAAGATAGTCTTCAAGAGTTGCTATTGTTGAAGAAACGAATCTTTACCTGGTGACTGATTTTCTGATGATTTAGACTTACCTAGCCTGGCCCTCTAATGATGTATGAGGGAGCCCAAATTTGGAACCTTTGCAGCCTAGTATGAGAGGACAGAGCTAGGCTTCTGATGGGTGAGAACCCAGGGTCATTTTCACACCATGATGAGACATTAGAGTTGGATTTTTGAAGGACATCATCATCATCATCATCTCATCATCAAAAATAGACAAAAACTCTCTTTATATAGTACTTTAAGATGTGCATATCATCACAAATTTTAACCATCTGCATAATCAGCATGCAGAGTGAGCTATGTCACAAATTTTATAATCCTTGTTGTTATTCAGTGATATCTGACTCTTCATGATCCTATTTGGGGCAGTTGCTTCTCCAGCTCATTTTACAGATGAGGAAACTGAGGCAAACAGGATTATATGATTTGCTCAGGGTCACATAGCTAGTAAGTGTCTGAGGTCACATTTGAATTCAGGTCTTCTTGACTCCAGGCTCTATGCTCTATTCCCAGCACCACCTAGCTGCCCCATTTACTGACTTTTAAACCACTTAGGGAGCCCTATTCCCTAATTGCATCAACTTATAGCTGTGACGTAGTGAAAAGAACACTGGCTTTCTAGTCTAAAGACCTAGGTATTTGTTCTGGTCTCTAACACTTATTTGCTGTGTGATCTTGAGTTGCTTCTCCTCTGGGCCTCAGTTTTCTCAGTTGTTAAATGAGAGGATTGGTCTAGATACCAGTTAAGGTCCCTTTTAGCTGTAATGAACTTTGATCCCATGGCATGCCTTCTCTTTCCTCACAGGAAAGATGAATCCTTAATTCACTTGTTACTTTCTTTTTTTTCTTCCTTTCCCCTAAAGCATATTCTCAGGTGAGTTATTCCCAAGACAATAGAAAAGCCCCCATTGAATCCAAAAGGGAAGAGAGAGGGTACTAGCTGAAGAGACCAATACCAGATTCTTATCTTATTGGGCCATTAAGTACAATGCTAAGGAATTTTCCAACTAGGAACTGTGTCACTAAATGAAGAAATGAATATGCTAACTGGTCAGCCTAAAATGAAAGTGGTTACAAATTCTAATGCTAATGAAGTTTCTCCAGGCAACTTGGATGTCATATCTGAGCTACTAGGAAAAGCATCAGATAGGATACTGGATCTGAAGTACAAGGACCTGGGTTTGAATCCTAGACCTAGTAAGTCACTTAACCTTTCTTGGGCCTTAGTTTTTTCAACCTGTAAAATGAGAGGGTTGGAACAGTTGATGGCTAAAAGCCTTTCAGATAAAGAAATAATGTGAAATGTAAATGAATAAATAGAGATGACTTTTTGAACATATTGTATTTATTTCTCTGTGTTCATATAACTCCTAACAGAATATGAACTCTCTGAGGGCAAAGATCACCATGTTTTTGTCTTTGTTTGCTCAGTGCCTAACACAAAATGCTTGTTGAATAAGTGATTAGCAATAAAAGGTCATATTTCTCTAGCCCTTTCTAGTTTATGAAGCTCTTTACTCATGACCACCCCATAAGGTAGGCAGTGTAAGCATTTTGATCTTCATAGATGAGGAAACTGGGGCTCTGGGAAGTTGAATAATGACAAAACAAAAACAAAAAACAAACAACTCTAGAGTTAAAAGACCTGGGTTCTATTTCTGGCTGTGCTAACTTGGGCTTACCTGACCTTGGGCAGATCACTTCCCCTCACTGGGTTTTAGTTTTCTCAACTTTATAACATGAGGGTTGGATTAGGTGCCCTTCAACTTTAAATCATATGAACTTCAGTGATTTGCCCAAGGCCACAAACTAATGCATGGATTCTTTCCACACTACCACGCTTTTGAGTGCCAGCTATGCCCAATGCATTATGGAAATACAGAAGAGAGAGGGTAGCGATCTGCAGTTGAAAGAGCCCTAGATTTTGAATCAAAAGGCCTGGTTCAAATCCCAACTCTGTGGTTAAACTATGTGGGCAAGTCATTTACTCTCTGGATTCCTTCCCAAGTCTAAATGTAGCCTAATATGCCACTGACGCTGTCATGGAACTCACACTCTAGTTGAAAGAATATTTAGGTGGCAAGATCTAAATACATAAGACACATGAAAGAATGACTTAATTAAAAAGCATTTGTTAAGCTTTTAACACATGCCATGCACTATATGGAACACTAGGATACAAGTATGAGTGAGCAAGGCAATCTCTACCCTTAAGGAATTTATATTCTAATAAGAGGAGGCAACTCATAAGGAGATCTAGGAAGATGGGGTTTGAGGGTACCCAGGCAGAAGTAATGAGGAGGTTTGTAAATGTCTGGCAAGTGATATTGGAGGCCTAATTCCAGACAAGATAAGATCACCTCTGGGAGCCCAAGGTCCTAAGAGCAGAGTTATGGTTTATGGTAGGAGAGGGAATGAGGAAACTGCACACAGAGGGCAATCAGAATCTCATAAGCAATTGGCAAATGAGTGCTATAGGCAATGGCTGCTGTAAGTTCAGTGAAGGGAGAAATTGCTGTGGACTATCTTCATGGTATGAACTGACAGGTTTAAGGAGAATGTTTTTGTTTTTATTTCTTAAATTGAGAAGTTCTACCATTATATATGGTTAAATGCAGGTGGATAAAGTCTTCCCAAATCATTCCCATCCAACATTGACCTAGAAAGTCTAGAAATAGGGTTCTATGTATCACATCTTCTGAAAGTTTCCTTTAAGTTTAGGGATGTTGCCAGATTCCATTCTATTCAATAACTTTTTATTACTCACTTAGCAGATAGGGGTATTGTGTGAGGTGCTAGGGATATAAAATGAAAACAACAACAAAAACCAAAACATGGCTCCTATCATGAAGTTTTTAATCTAGTAGGGGATATGTACACAAATAATCATAATACAAGTTAATCATCAGTTTGGTTCTGGCTGCTGCATTTTAGGAAGGATGTTGATAAATTAGAGAACATACACAAGAGGGCAACTGCGATGGCTGGAGTCCATGTTATAGGGAGATCACTTGAAAGAACTGGGCATGTTAAGCCTGAAGAAGAGAAGATTTAGAAAATATGATAGCTATTTTCAAGTGTTTGAGCGACTGTCACATGGAAGAGAGATTTGATGTGTTTGGCCTGACCCCAGAGAGTATAAATAGGAGCAATGGGTAGAAAGTTATAAAGAGGCAGATATAGGTTTGGTATAAGAAAAAAAAAAACAACCACCTTCTTAATGATTAGAGCAATTGGGGTGGAGCCAAGATGGTGGAATTCAGGCAGCAATCCAATTGAACTCTCCCAACATTCCCCTCTGAACAGCTTTAAAATAATTCTGAAAATAAGATGTTAAAGTGGCAGAGCCAACAAAAGTTCAGACTGAGATATTTTTTCCAGCCCATGACAATGTAGGAGGTTGGCAGAAGAGGTCTGTGACAGCAGGGTGGTCATGGCAATGGTGGCAGCAGCAGAAGCTTTGGGGACTCTCAATCCAGAAATGGTAAGGGAGGGTGTCAGACAACTGATCAGAAAGAGATTACAGGGGACCCTTTGTTGGTACTGGGTTTAGTTAACACTGATTGGCAACTCTATTGCCCATACACAGTTCTGGATCACAGTTCTAGGTTGGAGAGGAGTGCTAGTGTTCTGTTACAAGGGAGCAGGTGCCCTAGTCACAGTTCCAAGTCAGAGAGGAGCACTAACACTTGCAGGAAAGTAGGGACCCTGTTCACAGTTCCAGAGCAAAAAGGAATAGTGCTAGTGGCTGCAGGGGAGCAAAGACTAGAGCATGGACCAAGAGAGCAGTGACCATACCTCTCCCTGGGTCACTCTACTTTGGAAGCACCAAAAACTGGCAAACCCCCAGAACTCACTCTGAAAATAGCAGCATGAAAAAGCCTGAAGCCTGGGACAGGGCTTCCTCACCCCTAGTTGAGCATAGCCCAACTTTAGCATAAAGTTCAAAGTCAAGAAGTAGACTGGAAAAATGAGTAAACAACAACAAAAAAATTTGACCATAAAAAACTATTACAGTGGCAGGGAAGACCATGACATAAACTTAGAAGACAACAATATAAAAACAGTTAAAACCAGAGCCTTGCAGAAAAATATTAATGGGACCCAAGCCCAGCAAAAATTGCTAGAACAGTTAAAGAGGTAAGAGCGATAGAGGAAAAACTGGGGGAAAAAATGAATGATATGAGAAAATTATAAAAAGAGAATTAAAAGCTTGGTAAAAGAGGCACAAAAAATTGAAGAAAATAATACCTTGGAAAACAGAATTGGCCTAATGGTAAAAGAGGGACAAAAATTCACTTGAGGAAAGAACTCCTTAAAAAAGGAGAATAGGCCAAATGAAAACAGAGGTACAAAAATTCACAGAAGAAAATAATTCCTTAAAAATTAGAATTGGGCAAGTGGAAGCTAATGACTCTATGAGACATCAAGAAATGATAAAACAAAGTCAAAAGAATGAAAAAAAAATAGAAGAAAATGGAAATATCTCATCAGAAAAACAAGTGACATATAAAACAGATTAAGGAAAGATAATTTAAGAACTATTTTCCTACATGAAATCCATCATCAAAGAAAGAGCCTAGATGTCATTTTTCAAGAAAATATAAAGGTAAACTGCCTCAATATCTTAGATCCAGAGGGTAAAATAGAACTTGAAAGAATCCACTGATCACCTCCTGAAAGAGATCCCAAAATGAAACCTCCTAGGAATATTATAGTCAAATTCCAGAGCTCCCAGGTCAAAGGGAAAATGTTGCAAACAGCCAGAAAGAAACAATTCAAATATGGAACCGCAGTAAGGATAACACAACATATAGCACAGCTTCCACATTAAAGAAGTGGAGGTCTTGGAATACGATATTCTAGAAGGCAAAAGAGCTAGGATTACAATGAAGAATACCCAGCAAACTGAGCATAATCCTTTAGGGGAAAAATGAATATTTAATGAAATAGAGGACTTTCAAGCATTCCTGTCGAAAAAAAAGCAGAGTTGAACAGAAAATTTGACATTCAAACACAAGACTCAAGAAAAGTATAATAAGGTAAATATGAGACTCAATAAAGGGGCAGCTAGGTGGCACAGTGGATAGAGTACCGGCCCTGAAGTCAGGAGGACCTGAGTTCAAATCCGGCCTCAGACCAAACACTTGACACTTAACTAGCTGTGTGACCTTGGGCAAGTCACTTAACCCCAATTACCTTAAAAAAAAAAAGAACAAAAACAAAAAAAATTTGGAGACTCAAGTTAAATGGATTACATTCCTACATGGGAAGATGATACATTTAACTCCTAAGAACCTTATTAGGGCTGTTAGAAGGAGTTTATGTAGACAGAAGGCTTAGGTGTGAATCAATTATGTTGGGATTCATCTAAAAAAATGAAGTTAACAATGAAGGAACAATGGATGAAGGAAGACTCATTTTCCTGAATTCAAATCTGGCCTCAGACACTTACTAGCTATGTGTCCCAGGGCAAATCACTTCACCCTGGTTGCCTCAGTTCCACATCTACAAAATGAGCTGGAGAATGAAAGGACAAACCACTTCATTATCTTTGCCAAGAAAACCCTAAATGGGGTCATTAAGAGTTGGACATGACTCAACAACAACATATGTGTGTGTATATATACATATAAGGTAATAAGGGTTTGAGCTAGAAGGCCCCTAGTGTGAGTAGAGAGGAGATGGCAAATACAAGAGACATTGAGGAAGTATAATCAATGAGACCTAGCATCTGATATGGGTTGAAGGGATGAAGGAGATTAAAGAATTTATGATGATTCTAAAGTAGTGAGCCTGGGAAGATGGTAGCACATGCAATAGAAATAGCAAAATTATAAGGACAGGCAGATTTCTCAGGGAAAATAATGAGTTCAGTTTTGGATATGTTCATCTGGAGGTGTTGAAGGGAATATTCAGGTGGAATACGTGGGAATTGTAACTAGAGATTATGGGATATGGGGGCTGGAAATATAGAATTAGGAGTCAACTGAAAAGAGATGATAGTTGAAGTCACAGAAACGGATAAGATTTCTCAAAGATAAAGTATAGAAAGAAGAAAAGGAGACTCTGGGGACAAAGCATGACTATAGTTATGGGATGTGATGAAGAAGAGACACCAGTGAAAGACCAATTAGAAAGCTAGAAAAGAGCAGTGTCATCAGCCAAAGAAGAATAATGGAATTAGAGCTAGAAGGCACCTTAGAAGTCATTAGTCCAGGGCTGTCAAACTCTAATAGAATCAGAGCCACTAAACCATACATAAGAATCCCTGTGGACCACATATTGACTTAGAAAACCACATATTAACATTATCTATGTTGTATTTTTATTTATTTTGTTAAATATTTCCCAATTAAATTTTTTTCTGGTTACAGAGGGCTCTGTTTAATACTTCTGGTCTAGTCCAGCCCTCTCATTGAACGGATGAGGAAACTGAGTCCCAGATGAATAAAGTGACCTGCTTAAAGTCACACACACAGTAAGGGTTAGATCAGAGATGAGACTGGAATCCAGGTTCTCTGACTCTAAATCCTGCACTCTTTTGACTGCACCACCCAGTCTCCTTAGGAAATGCTGTCACTACCACCTAGGCCGTATTTTTAGAAGTTGTTCATTTGTTTTTCAGTTGTGTACAACTCTTCATGACCCCATTTGGGGTTTTCTTGGCAAAAATACTAGAATGTTTGCCATTTCCTTCTCCAGCTCATTTTACAGATGAGGAAACTGAGGCAAAAAGGGTGAAGTGACTTGCCCAGGATCACATAACTAGTAAATATCTGAGGCCAGATTTGATCAGGAAGATAAATCTTTCTCACTCCAGGCACTCTATTCACTGTGTGCCTAGATGCCCCATCCCCATTTTACTGAGGAGGAAACTGAGTCTGAGAGAGGATACATGACTTGCCCAAAGTCATCCACTTAGTGTTAGGGGCAAGTTTCAAATCCACGTCTCTTCCTTCTATCATATCATACTGCTTCTCAGTGGTTTTGGTCATTTATCAATAAGTCTGGAGGTAAAGGAATGAATGAATCCTGGAGGAAGAGTTGAGCAAAGAAATGTACCTTTCTATTGATTCTTTGTGACGTGAATATACAGATCTTCAAGCTCAGTCTCTTGGTGATGGTGGTGGTGCCTTACTGGAAATTCTCTTTTTCCATTCAGATATAATGAGGACCATCCCATGGAATATGCACAAAGTTGACTTTCTTGCTTCTTGACTACTACACATGTGATTTAGCATTTGGGCATGGCAGAGATGATACTTTGGTGACTCACTGCTTAAAAGACTCAGCGTTTGGTATGATGTGGCAAACCCTGGTGATCTTTTAGTCTTCCCTCAGTGTTGTTTCAGTTAAAAAAGAGAGACATAGATTCCAATCTACTCTCTTGCTTTGACTTAGACTTCCCATGAGGGGAATGAGAATATTGTCAATATTCTTTCCCCAGCTCCCAAACCACTCCCAATTTTATCATAGACTCAATTAGACAAGTTTGTGTCTGAGCTCCTGGGTGCCCTGGGTGCTTGGTGTTTTTGTTCCTGAATAGTGAGTGAACGTTGTTCTTTAGATGGCTGTGTCCAGATTTGGAGGTGACATCATGAGTTCAGAAGATACAGAGGTCTTGGGTCCAGTGATTGGAATTGACTTGGTGGCAAAGGAAGTAATTGCATTGAAGAAGACACTCATTGACAAGAAGAGCAGTCCAAGCCCCTGGCTCGGCTTTTCTGAAAATATGGACTTTAAGGTAGACAGTGCAAAGCTGCAGTAAAATGTAAAATGCTTAATTAACTGTCCGGCAAAATAGTTCATATTTAGATGAGATTTATGTATTGGCCTCTTAGTTATAACTTAAATTTCTGAATTCTCTTTTGTCTGTTTCTCTCAAGTGCACCATTTGTATTTTGCTTTCAGCATTTATTTATTTATTTATTTTATAAATACCTGTCCTATTCCCAATCCATATTACACTTTGAATATCTTTTACTCCTCCCTTTTTGGAATCCTAGACATAAGGCAAAACCTAAGCTTTAAATAATTTTTCCCTAAGGAGAGAGTGAGTACAATACCCCCACCCAACCCCTCGAGCAGTAGCAATTCTTAATGTTAGACAGACACTAATAGGGGCTCAGAACTATGCTAATTAGATGTTTACATCTGATAGGGTTTATAGTCACCACCCTCAATTTTTCAATATGGTTCTGGGGGGATTGGCGTGATTAAAATGGGTGTACTTATTTTAGCACACTGCTTAATCATTCCTAGTCTCTTTAAATGTAAGTTCCCTTGAGGGCAACCCCCCCCCAAAAAAAACAACAACTTCATGAATCTGTACCCGAGTTTCTAAAATTGCTTAGAGATTCTCACAGGAAACACTTCCCATTCAACTTACATGCACTGATTTATACTCCCAAACCTTGCTCAGAGTCATGTCATTAATTGCTCTCCCTAACACACAACATAGATCTCTCCCAAGTCCAGCAAATAACTCTGTTGAAACTCCATTTCTTGCATACTTCAAACTTTATTTTTTAAACTACATTGCTACTTTGTTTTTTCAATTATCCATCTTTTATGAAAAATCATTTATTTTTTCTTGCACCTCCCCATGCCCACTGGGAAAAAAGAAAGGAAAGGAAAGGAAGAAAAAAACTTTCATATCATGTAAACATCATCAAGCAAAAAAAAATTCACACATCGGCCACATTAAAAAATGTGGATTTCTGCATATTAATCTGTCATCTCTTTGTCAATCTCTTTAAACATTCTTTATCATCAGTTCTTTGGAATCAAGGTTGAATATTTCTTTGATCAGAGTTCTTAAGTCTTGAGATTGTTTTTTTTTTCAATAGTAATGTTATAGTATTAATTGTTCTGGTAATATTCACTTCACTCCTTTAGACTTTCAACACACTATGTCGTAGACACTCAGGGGCCTGATCTTGTTGTAAGCCATGCTTAATTACAAGTTAAAGGAATCAATCAATCATTTGTTAGGTACCTATTATGAGCCAGACTGTGCTAGGTGCTGGGGATAAAAATACAAAGAATGAGGCCATTCCTTATTCTAAAAAATCTTACATTCTAATGGGGGAGAGAGGTGTACCTTTATGGGAGGGAGGGGAAGATAATTAGTGATACATATTGCTGCACAGGCTCTTAGTCTGCATAACTATTTGATTTCCCCTGGAATTCTCAACCTTCACATCTTGCTTCCAGCCCTCAGTGGTAAACCATCCCTAAATGGTGACACTTCTGACCCTGAGAACATGTCACCCTATTGGACAGAATAATTAGCCTCCATTCTCCTACAGACATGTGGGAATAGGAGCTGGAAAAAAAAAAACCAACTATAGACATGGGAGATGTCCAGAAAATATTATATAAATTCTAATAGTAAATAGTAAAGACAATTTAGTGGAGTAGAGCTACTAGTTCTTGGCAACAAATGCATGAACCTGGGGCTACCCAAGTCAGTGTTGCCAAATTAAATAGAAATGAGAGATATGGCCAAAGCAATAGCATTTAAAAAATTTACCATTTTTTTGGTCAAGTGGGTACTGTTGGATGACCAGAAATGGAGACATCTGATTCCAATGAATTATGCTTAAATAATCTAAGACCTTTTACTTTCTTACTCCTTGTGCCCATAATGTATATTTGGGTTAATACAGTTGCAGATGCCATCTTCTCAGTTCTTCTCAGTTTTGAGTTTATTTGTTGCTTCTTCTGTCTTTTGCAATGCCGTTTTGCTGACCTGAGCTCAACTCATCCTCTTGAGTTGTGAGCTCAAGTTGTGACCTGCTGAGACTCAGTCAAGCTCTTAGGAAAAAGAGATAAAGAGGAAGAAGGAGAGAGGAGGAAGAAGGAAGAAGAAAAGAGGAAGAAGGAAGAAGAAAAGAGGAAGGAGGAAATGGCTATCTCTCCACAGTATCATGTTTTGCAAATAGCTAAGAAAGGGAATTCTGGGAGTCTTAAGAGCTAAAACAAAATCGACTGAAAGCAAACCTTTCATAGCTTCCTGTGACCCAAACTAATTTCTTTCTCTCCCCTACTCCTGAGAAGAAAAAAAAAAAGAATGATTCAGGTAGAGAGCCTTCATACTTGGGAGAAAGGAAAGGGAATATAAAATCTATTTTGAATGTGAGCTCCTTGAAAGCAAGGGCTATTTAATTTTTTTTTTTGATACTGATTAGCACTGTGCATGGCACATGGTGGTTAATAAATCACTTGTTGAATTTCTATTATGCATAGCTTGCTTTTCTTTTTAATTAATAATTATAAAATTATGATTTCATACAATAAATTCAGTCTGTAGCTTTCAAGGCTATGGTGCTTGTCTGATTTTTTTCTGACTTTCTATTCTCCTCTGTGTATTTTAAAGAAAAGATACTTTAATTTCCTCCTCCTCTCTTTCTCTTATCTCTATTCTCCTCTCTTTTCCTTATTCTTTTATCCCCATTTCCTTTCTTTTTATCCTTATTTTACTTCTCTCTCCCACCATACATCATCTAGTAACATCTTGATAACTTTCATGAACAAAGGGCCCTTTCCCGGTAACCCCTGTGTTGTCTTCTTGCTATTAGAACATATGCTCCTTGAGGGCAGGGGCTATCTTTGTTTTTTGTATTTGTATTCTTAATGCTTAGCACAGTACTTGGCTCATAGTAAAGTGCTTATTAAATGCCTTTATATTCATTCATTCTTTCCACCATAATACAGCTGGCTACAATAAAAACATGATGTCATAGTGAAGATTCTTTTTTCCCAACACTTCATTCATGGCAGGAACAACAAGGAAGCAAAATATGCTGAGGAAGGATTTTGCTGGGGTATCTGGAATTCTTAATAAAAATTCCAGTAGGCCCAGGGGTTCTTGAATAGCATTATGGGAATCTAAGAGGAAAGAAACAATCCTCCTTCGAAGAAAGCCCCAAGCACCAAGAAATGACTCATCCTAATGAAATGTCAATGAGGTGTCTGCAAATAAGACAACTGAAGCTTATTCCAATTTCTCCTTGTCTTCTATGCTTCACATTACTCTCTGGGGCCAACACTGATTGGGGCAAAGGTGAAACTGCTCTCCTAATCGTTTTGTATCTTTTCTGCTTCTTGGCAGTCTTTTCTGTCTTCACCAGTTCCCATTTGCATGTCAATTTTAGGGGCTGTCTCTCTGAAAACCATGTGTCAACAAATAAGCATGGAAGCAGGCTCTAGATTAGGAACTGCTTTACTGTTTTTATGATAAAATGAGATTCCTGATGTTTACAATTTGAGTAGCTTGCTTTTTATTGCCTCTCCTGTCCTCTTTATTGGCTGATTCCATCCAATTAGACAAACATCTACTAAGTGCCATTGTTAGGGCCCTGTGCCCAGGGCAACACGTGGTATACTTGGAGTACTTGGAGTCTGAAGACCTGGGTTTGATTCCTGGCTCTGCTGTCTGACTGGGGCCACTCACTCCATCTCTCTGAGCCTTCATGTTCTGATCTGGAAGACTGGAGAGAATGATACAGCAGGGCCAAAAGAGGTGAGGAAAGTGCTTTGTGAAACTTAAGGCACTAAATAAATGTCAGCTGTATGGGACAGATGCCAATCTCTATGAGGCATAGTCTTTGCTTTCAAAGAGCTTAAAAATCCAGCATGGGGGTAAGGGTTGCTAATTTGCACAAACAACTGCATCGCAGCATGGAACAAGATAGCTCTAAAGGAAAGCTACAAGGTGCTACTTGAGGCCTGAGGCATGAAGGATCATTTTTGACATGAGACAAATTTGGAAAGGTTTTTTAGATTAGGTGGTACTTGAGTGGCTATTGAAAGATGGGCAGTAATTTGAGATTGGTTTGGATCCCATTTACATCAAAGCCCTTGAGATTTTGCTGTAGTGGATAGAATGAAGGACATAGAGTCAGTGAAGACTTGAATTTGAATCCTGCCTCAGACACAAGCTGTGTGACCCTGGTCAAGTCACTTAATCTGATTCATACTTCCCACCACAGTACAGTTGCTACAATAAAAACATGATGTCATGGTGGTCTCAGTTTCCTCATCTGTAAATGGCGATGATAATAATACCTTCCTGCCAGGGTTATGAAGATCAAATGAGATACTATAATTAGCCTTAAAGTCCTATTGTTGTTATTGTTGTTGCTATTTTGTAGGTATGGGTGCTCCCTTCCCCAGTGCAGATTGCTATCCCTCTGTCATAGCAGATAGCCTCACAAGTTGCTGTGGACAAAAAAGATGCATCACTAATTATTTTACCTTGTAGGTGGTTCTAGGCTGATAGACACATGGTCCTCTTGCTAGGCTCACAGCTTGGCAGGACCTAAGTAGTTGTCCTTCTTCCAGAAGATAAAGTCAACATGGTAAGAAGTAGGATTTAGTGCAGGGGATCTTGTCTACTACTCTAGATTATTTTTAAAGGTTTACTTTATTTTATCCATTCTGTCTTCCCAACTTATTAACTTTCATAGTTTCAGTCAGAGGTTGGAAGGGACTATGGTCCTTGAATGGTTAGCAAGCTCCCTATGCCTGTGAACCTAAATTTTAGAAGGTACAGGATGTTTAGTTCCAATTCTTATCCTTAGCTCTCAGGACCATATTCCGTATGCTATTTCAGAGAATCATGGAGTTCTAAAACTGGAAGGGAATTTAGAACACAGAAGATACACACATTCACATGTGTGTATGTATGTCTACATAGGTATACTATAGGGGGTGCTATGACCAGTACTTGACCCTAGTCAGTAGTAATTACTGGATACTGTCGATCAAACAGCCCTACCTTTCTAGGGTACCACTCAATACAATTATCCGAATCTTCCTACTCCTAAGAGAACTGGTGACCACTGGCCTCTTAGCTTCTCCTCTTTATGAATGAAGTCACCTTTTCTGTTTGGTCTAGGGCTTGTATGTGAATTATCCAATCAGGTGATGTATGATTTGTTTTGCCATTCCTACCCCAGTAAAACTTCTCCTTTTCCTTCTGATACATGATCAGTTTCCTAATTATTTAAGCCTTAATGCAATTAGAATAAGCATTAGATTGAAATAATAAAAGAATGAGAGGCAGAGTGGCATAATGGATGGAGAACTGGTATCAAAGCCACAAAGACCTGGGTTCAAGTCCCACCTTTGACCTACACTGTCTGTGTGACCCTGAGTAAATCACTTAACCTTTTAGTGCTGTAGACAACTTTCAAGGACTATAAATCACAGGAAGAATGGCAACTAGCATTGGTTGAGGGAGTTTCCCCTCAGGGGAGTTCCCTGTACTAATGAAATGACAGGTCCAGTCCCTATCCTCGTACTTATTGAAAGCATAGTCAAACAGAAGGCTCAATAAGAGTCATTATCAAGTCTAGTACTTCCATTTCACAGACATCTGTTTTATTCTTCCAAGGCACATTATTTCATTCAATTCCCTAAGAAGGGAGGAATGTTTAGGCTAGTGTTGTGGTTAATGAAGTTGGAGTTTGGGAGATTCTTTTGGTCCTTCACTGAAGAAGAGACAATATGAGCATGGCCTAGAATTGCTTTGCCTCATGACCATCACCATCATTGCGATGATCACCATTAACGTCCTTATCATTGCTAGCAATTATATAGTACTGTAAGATTTAGAAAATGCTTTTCATATATTATCTCACTTGATCATGGAAATAACCTTGTTATACAGGTGCTATTACTGTCTCCATTTTACAGATAAGGAAAATGAAGTTGGAAGAGGTTTATGAAAGAGGTTAAGGGGCCCAGGGTTACACTCTAGGAAGTATCTGAGCTTGTATTTGAACTTGCGCCTTCTTGGCTCCAACAGCGCTCAAACCAACATACTGCTTAGAAGTCCTCACAGGAAGCTAGGTCACTGTGATGTGGTCTTTGGTCTAGCCCGGCTCTGCAGCAATTGCTGCTCTGCCCACTGCCCAGTCCCTAAGTGCGTCTATTCCTTCTTCATCTTGCTCCACACTCTTCCTGCGCCTGAATGAAGCTCATGCTCAAAAGGGTGCATGGTATCTACATCGGTACAGGTAAGTGTCCGGAAGGTATGAGTGGATTGGCTCACTCCACATCACCATTCTTGTCTATTTTTCTATTTATGTCCAAGAATCACATGCTTTTTTCCCCTTAAATCTCATGTTCCTCCTTGCCTTCACTCAAGCCTCAAAACAGGCTGGTAAAATGTGTAACAGTGCCTCTCCAGTTAGGCTCACAGAGCTGTTAGGGAATGTTAGAGTTACAAGGGGTCTTGGAACATAAGACGTTAAACATAAGAGCTGAAAAGGACCTTAAAACAAAGATTATTAGAGCTGGGAGGAACATTGGGCCGTCCTAGCACCCAGAGATGGCAAGTAACTTGGTTGAGATAATAGAACAGATCTCCAGGCTTCAGTCCACTTTTAAACTTGATCTCTTCGGGGAGACAAACCTTTTCATAGGGTTAAAATCATTATCGTTATTTTGGATGGGGAGGGGTATTACACCTGCAATTCATTGGTATAAAGAGCTCTCAGCAAAGAAACTCCTTCTACCAATGCAGATTCGCATCTTCTCTGAAACTTTGTTTCTTAGATAGTTGCCTGTGGTCCTGAGAGGTTAAATAATTTTTGCCAGGTTCAAGTGGCCAGTATGGAGGTTCAAGGCAGTATTGGAACCCAGGCTTTCCTGAATCTGATGCTGGCTCTCTATCCATTATACCATGATGTCTCTATCAAATGAATTAAGGACTGGAAAGAAATAGTTTAATGGTGATGATGATGATGATGATGATGAAGATGATGAGGATGATGATAGCAGCAGCAATATATTATAAAGAATTATTGGTAACTATGTGGCACAGTGGATAGAATGCCAGATCTGGAGTCAGGAATTTCTGAGTTTAAATCCAGCCTCAGACATTAACCAGTTATCTGACCCTGGGCAGATCATTTAACTTTTCTGCCTCAGTTTCCTCTCCTGTAAAATAGGGATGATATAGGGGCAACTAGGTGGCGCAGTGGATAGAGCACCGGCCCTGAAATCAGGAGGACCTGAGTTCAAATCCGGCCTCAGACCAAACTCTTGACACTTACTAGCTGTGTGACCCTGGGCAAGTCATTTAACCCCAATTGCCTAAAAATAAAAAAAAAAATTGGGATGATATAGTACATACC
The DNA here is from genome assembly GCF_900497805.2 of Vombatus ursinus. Taxonomy (NCBI): domain Eukaryota; kingdom Metazoa; phylum Chordata; class Mammalia; order Diprotodontia; family Vombatidae; genus Vombatus; species Vombatus ursinus. The sequence continues at coordinate 18,056,053 of NW_020954596.1, read as the reverse complement.
TCACAGAGTTGTTGTGACAATAAAGTGAAGTAGTATTTGTAAAGTGATTTGCAAACCCTAAAGTGCTATGTAAATTCTAGCTATTAGTAGTAGTAGGAAGAAGGAGGAGGAGGAGGAGAGGAGGAGTAAAGAAAACCATATCCCACATACCTCCCACCATGGAAAGTTCAGGCTCTCTGGAAATAAAGATCTAGATTGGAGATTCCTTAAGAAAGTGAATAGGGGTTGAGCTCATTCAACAAGTGGTTTATAAAGATTAGCATGCCTATAGTAGCTGTCCCCCATTCATTAAACAATTATATTTGCTGAATTCTTATTATGTAAAAAGCACTATACAAGGCCTTTGGGGATACACAGATGAATAAGACATGGTATCTACTATCATGGAGCTCATAATATAGTTGTACAGATAAGACCACATATTAATCATTTCAATATGAGGCCAAATGTGCAAGTATGACAAGAAAAGTAGAAACAAAATACCACGGGACTTCAGGTGGAGAGACTTTTTCTCCATGTGGGGGAGGGCATAGTATTAGCTTACTGAGATCACACTGTAGGATAGGAACTGGCCCTATGATTTAATTGATATTGAGAACTCCTGAGAAAACTCCCTCTAGCAATGCAGATCAGCACCTTCTTTGTTTTAAAATAATAGTTATAGAAAGTCACCTACAGCATTAAGAAGTTGTTTAAGTATCTCTCCTAAGATCATATAGCCAGTCTTTGTCAAAGGTGGGACTTGAACCCAGGTCTTCTCATTTTTTGAAGCCAGCTAACTATCCTCTAGTTAAGGTTGAGTCTCATATTCTCCTTTAAATATAAACAAAGCTTAATAACCAGGAGAAAAGGTTATATAAGAAATGACATTATAAATAAAAGCAATTTTGAAAGACTTGAATGGGGCAGCCAGGTGGTACAGTGGATAGAGCACTGGCCCTGGAATCAGGAAGACCTGAGTTCAAATTCGGCCTCAGACACTTGACGCTTGTTAGCTGTGTGACCCTGAGTAAGTCATGTAATCCCAATTGCCTTGCCAAAAAAAAAAGACTTGAAGACTGATCAATTTAATGATAAACCAAAATTCCAGAGGACTAATGATGAAACATCCTACTGACCTTTTGACAGAGAGGTGATGGACTCAAAATGAAGAATAAGACATACATTTTTGCACATGTGTACACACCCAAAGAGAAACTCAAAGCCAAAAAAGGCTTTGCTATTATATGTATGTGTGTATATGATATGAAGTGAATATATATGAAGTGTGTATTTATTTGTTTGCTTACTTATTCATTTATTCACTTATTCATTCATTCATTTGTTTATTTATTCATAGGCATGAATGTGGCTAGGCATGGGAAGGACAATGGCTTTGTCTCTTGGTATAGTTATCCTGTCACTTTCTCCCACCCACATATCTGTATAGGAAAGCTGAAGGGCAGTAAGTTACTGTATTAATTTTTCAGCAAGTAAGTGCAATATCTGAACTGACCACTAGGTGACACTGCACTTGCATTACCAACCTAGTGGCATTTGTCAGTTTCTCTACCATGCATCATATGCTCCAGTAGTCTTCCTGAGAGGCTGAACCATGCCCTGCCCACCAGTGGGTGCCAATCCTGAAAAAGCCTAGATTCCTCTTCACATTCCTAACCCATGCTTTCTGGACAGTGCTAAAGTATCCTGAACCAACTCTTACTGACTAGGTCTTATTACTCTGGGGAATAAAATCTGAATGTTGTCAACAGAGTAAAACATAAATCTATTTTCTATACTCAGCTCAAGAGTCCCATCTCATTGGCCTCTTTTTCTGTTCATGTCTTGTTGTAGCCACAGATTTCAGACTTAGCACGCCCTGATCGTGTAGTTTATTGAACATAAAATAAAGTGAAAAGGAAATTGAGCAAAACATCTCTCTCTAGTCTTCTAACCCTCCCAGTTTGCCCTCTTAGATCTTTGGCTGTGACTGAGGGATGACATGTACCCTTGCCATATACCCTGAAGCAGAATCACTAACCAGAAACATAGGGAAGCAGGGGGAGGGAAATAATGTTTTGCTCTGCCTAATAATCCCCCTTCACCCGACAAGACCAGGTCACCAATTCAATAAAGTTAATCATAGCTAGCTATCTCATCAACTCTGGATCTTCTTTCCTTCAAGTTTCCATCTGTGCTCCAGAATCAGGATGTCTGCTGTGCTGGCCTGCTGTGGATTCATTCTCATGCTGAACACTGGCTGCTTCTGTCTGTGGTAGTTTCAGCAGTAGCCCCTAAAAGTCCCCACCACTGATCTCCCTCATGGAAAGCAAGAAATCCAAATCTCAAGAGCAGTGGAGGGAAGAGAGGAAGACAACTGTAGATGCCATAATATATCGAGACTGAGTCCTACCCTGTCTTATAAAGGGACTCCTGCCCCATTGCTAGCAGGCACTTTCTCAGACTCACAGGCGTGGGGGTGGGGAGGGACAGTCATGTTCTCCTGTGCTAGGACAATCAGAGACCTTCAGTCTTCCTTTCTTTGAATCATAACCCCAGGCCCTGTGGAGGACAATAATTCAAAGAGATAAGAGCAAAAGGCAGGGGAACAGGTTATATGAAGAACTTCCTAACAATTAGAGCTAATTGAAAATGTAATGGGCTGTCTCAGCAGCAGTCACTGGAAGTATTCCAGCAGAAGCTGGATGACCACACTGGGGGGTTGTAGAGATGATTCACCCTCCAGAGAGGCCTGAATGTGATGGCCAATGACGTCCCTTTCAACTCCGAGATTCTATGTCTTGTAATGATTCGCATCACCAGCTATAATCACGCTCTTAACTTGGGGTCAATGGATATCTTAGGGAGTCATGAATGTGCATGGGAAAAAAACCTTTATTTTTACTAACTTTTAATGAACATTTCCTTCAGTTGTTTAAAAACATGACTCTGAGAAGGGATCCATAGGCCTCCCCAGGCTGCCAAGGGGATTCAGGACCCCCCAAAAGTTAAGAAGGCCTGCTTTAGTGTTTTAATGTTTACAAAGCTCTTTCTGTCCTGCGAGAGAATGTATTGGTATTCCTAATTTCCGGACAAGATCACGGAGGCTGAGAAAAGCTCATGACTTGTCTAAGTACAAAGCTAGAAAGTCAAGATTTCAGATTCTGAGCCTGTCTGCCTTGCATTGTACCTCTATTGTTCTCTGATAGAGAGAAAATGAGTTGAATTCCATTCTTTGTTGATCCTTTACGAGTTAGATAAAAACTGTTTGGCATCTTTCTCCTAATACTAGATGTACAGTCAGAGCACTAGGGTTTAAACCCTGTCTGTGCCACTGACTGGTGTGCCCTTCGGCAATCAATATACAGTATCTCTGGGCTTCTCCTACCTCCTCTTTAAAGTGAGGGAATTAGATTAGACGGTCTTCCAATCCCCCTCTAACTACAAATCCTGTAATCCTCCTTAAAGACAGATATCAGGGTCTGAACTTGGAAAACAAAAACAAACTGAATGAAATTAACTTTTTCTTAAATAGCCAAATTGAAATTGCTCAGACAGCCCAAACTATGGCAGTTTTTCTCTGGCTGGGAGAGGATCTGATGGCTCCTTCAAAACATGGTATTCTTGGTGTTTGTTTAAAAAATAGAAAAAAGGGAGGGATTATTGTCAGTGAAAGGGAAGAGAAATGAACTCTAAAGAAAGATTATGGAATTTTCAGTTCTGAAAGAAGTAACAGTTCAGTTGAATTCACTTCAACAAACATTTGGAAATTGTTGGGAGATAGCACAGTTCAGTAAAAAAAAACAAAAGACACTGAATATGAAGTCAGAAGGCCTTTGTTCTAGTTCTGGCTTGGATACTCTGTGTGTCCTTGAAGAAGTTACTTGGCCTCTCTGAGCTTCAGGTTCCTTTTTGGCAAAATAAAGGTAATGATTCTTACATTTATAAGAGCTAGTATTTATGTAGGCCCCCAAGGCACTTCAATAATAATCATAATCATAGCTAGCTTTTACACAGTGCTTTAAGGTTTGCAAAGCATCTTACACATTTTATCTGATTTTTCCTCACACAACAATTCTGGAAGGTAGGTGCTATTATTACTCATTTTTACAGATGAGGAAACTGAGGCAGGCAGCAGTTAAGGGTCACATAGCCAGTAAGTGTCTGAGGCTTGATTTGTGCTCAGATTTTCCCAGCTCCAGGAAGACCCCATCACTCTATCCACCATGCTACCTGTCTCACCTTTATCTCATTTACTCCTCAGAAAATTTCTTGGATTTAAGTACTATAGAAACTACAGGCCTTAGTTTCTTTATCTACAAATGGTGGTACTAGATGACATGAGCTGGAGAGGTGAAGTTGAGGTCGAGTTGCCCATGTTTCCATTTGGTTCTCTCTCTTTCTGCTAGTTAATGAATGGTTATACACATTTTAGTGGAATGAGGTGGATGAGGAAACTGAGGCTGAGAAAGGTTAAGTGACTTATCCAGGGTGACACATAGCTCATGCCAGAGGTGCTATTCAAGTCTACATTTAGCATTCTTTCCCACTCTATCACTCTGCCTAGCATCTCATTACCTCATTATTGAAAGTGCTTTGTTAACTGTAAAGCTTTATAAAAACCTGACTTCTTATTAAATACTTGCACAAAGCATTTAAGCTAAGAGTTGGGAAACAGAGAAATATAACCTTTGTGTCAGAGGCACTCACATGACACATTGGAGTTTAATTATCTCTATCTCTATTTCTATATCAATATCTATATTTATCTAGCCATCTGGCTCTTTGTCCCCATTTCTAAAATCTGGGGTCTTCACTAAGCTGTAGGACAGCACTTAGTGTTTTTTCCCAACTCCACTTGTAAGCAAACAGTTCACAAAGGTTAGGGCAGAAATATTTTATTCATTTATTTAAAATATTTTATTTATCAACCCCCCTGCCCCCAACCAACCCAGAACTCATAACAGAGTCTGTGGAAAATATTGGTATTGGCCGATCAGTAGCCACCCCCTCCCCCAGAGGCATGTATAGATTCCATTACTCACAGTTGTGCATTGGGTATAACTTCTAGTCAGTGACATTGCTTGTAGCCCCCTCAGTAGCGCGACAGCTGCTCATTATATTACATAATTCTCTAATTCTCTGCTGCTCTTCCTGTAGTTGGAGTTAATTCCTCATGCAGTATTCCAGCGTCCTTCTGCTGCTCTCCTTTCACTTGGAGTGATCCTATTGGCTCTTCTCCCACTGGAAAATTTCTCCTCTTGTGGGTCTTCTCAGTATGTCACAGACTAGAACTTCAGAGTTTTCCTATCATGGTGCCATCACAGCTTGAAAGATGTATCCCACTAACATGTTTCCGCTTTGAAACCTCTCCCGCCCACCTTAGGTTTTGCACAAAAAAATTGCCCAGGAATCAGGAACAGAAATATCCTGATCTCACTTTTGTGAATGAGTCTTTGTCATAGACAAGGGTGAAATTGCAGTTTGATTCCTTCCTCCCACTACCCAGGTGGTATGTTTCCTACCCATACCTCTAATTATCAGGAGTCTAAAAGCTTACCCATACACTCCAATTTTCCCCTAATTGTCCCTTTAGATCTATAAATCCCTCTATATTCAACTAGGAAGGGTTATTCAAATCAATTTAGTTCAAAAAGCATTTATTTAAGTATCTACCATGTGCTGGGCACTGTGCATAGGCTATTTCCCAAAACATTACCATCCTTAGGGCAGAGGGAACCATGTACCCTTCAACATTACTTTTCACAGAAGAAGAAAACAAATTAATAATTTCCAATAGTGAACATTTAGATGAAATTTGGTTCCTGACATCATAAAGCTTATAGATTCAATTCATTCTTTTATTTTTCTTTCTTTTTTGGGCTTCCCTAACCCTACGTTATACTTCCTTACCCTCCACCACTTCAACAGAAAAACAACCCCCCCCCACCCGGCCTTTTTAAACAAATATACTTGGTCAAGCAAAACAAATGGCTACAGTGGCCATGTTTCAGAAATTTATGTTAAGAATGAGTTCAAATACCATCTTCTGCAGGAAGCCTATACACACACATACGCACGTATGTTGTCTACTAGAATGTAAGCTCCTTGAGGGGAGGGACTGTTTTCTCTTTTTCTTTATATCTCCAGGACTTAACATAGTGCTGAGCATACAGTAAGTGCTTACTCCTTTTTTTCACCTCAAAACCGCAGTATCCCTGACTGTCTCCATCTTTCCCCCAGTTTCTGATTATGGAATGACCTTTCTCTTTGCCAGGGCCAACTGTTCTACATGTATATTTAGTCCCATCTTTCCTGGCTTTCTCCAACAGATGGCCCCTTTAATCATCCCCTTACTTTCTCTAATCTTCAACTTCTCTTTATTTACTGGATCTTTCACTAATGTTTTTAAACATGTCCAAATCTCCTCAATCCTTAGAAAGACCTTAACTAGACTCTATTATCCCTTTAAGTTATCGCCCTCCCTTTCTCAGCCAAACTCTAAGAAAAAAAATTGTCTACAACATTACTTCCATTTCCTTTCCTCTCACTCCTCAATCCTTTGCAATCTGCCTTCCAATTTTATCTTTCATTTGAAACTCTTCTGTCTAAAATTCCCAATGATTTTTAAATTTCTAAATTTGTTGGGTTTTTTTCTCAGTTCTCATTCTTCTTGACCTCTCTGTTCCATTTGACACTGTTGACTACCCTTTCCTCCAGCATACTCTCTCTTCTCTGAGATTTCACGTTACTACTCTCCCTAGTTCTCTTCCTACATATCTGGCCAATTCTTCTCAATCTCCTTTACTGACTCATCTCCCACTAGTGTCCTCCAAGGTACTGTCCTGGTCCCTCTTCTTTTCAGTCTCTGCACTCTTTCTTTTGATGACTTCATTAGTTTCATTTTCATCACTATGCATATAACTAATAGATCTGTATGTCCAACTCCATTCTCTCCCTTGAATTTCAATCTTATCACCAATTGCCTAATGTACATTTCAAACTAGAGGTCCCTAGATATCTCAAACTCAAAATATCCAAAATGGAGCCGATTATCTCTTCTTCTTTCCATTTGCTCCCCAACCCTTCTAAACTTGCCTAATTATGTCAAAGGCAACCCCATTCTTCTAGTCTCTTAGGTTCATCCATTGTTTTCATATACTCCTTATTCTTACTCACTGCACAGGCCCAAACCACTTAACCTAAAGTGTCTTAGGCAACTCTTTAAGACTATAAGAGGCATAATGGGTCAAGTACAGACTTAGAGTCAAGAAAATCTGGGTTCAAATCCTACCTCAGATACTAGTTGTATGACCCTGGGCAAGTGACTAAACCTTTCTAGGCCCTCAGTTCCTCATCTGTAAAATGAGAATGGCTGGGATAGACAAGTCTCTGAGGTCCCTCCCAGCTCTAAATCTATAATTTAGGGTCAATTGTTAAATCTTTCTTTTTCTACTTCTACTTCTACGTCTCTTGCATTAGACCCATTCCTTCTACTCCCACAGACACCCCTTCTAGTTCAGGCCCTCATGGCCTTCAATTAGATTGTTTCTGTAACCTCCTAATTAGTTGCCCTGCCTCATCTTTCTCCATTCCAGTCTATCCTCCCCATAGCTGTCAAAGTTATTTTCCTTAGGCAAAGATCTGACCATGCCATTTCTCTACTTGATCAACTCCCATGACTCCATGATAAAGCAGCAACTCCTCTGTTTAGTTTTTAAAACCCTTTACTACCCAGCCTCAATCTCCTTTTGTAGTCCAATACATTGTTTCCGCCCCTTATTCTGTGATCTTACCAAATTGGGTTAGTACTCTATTCCTTACCCCTGGTAGTCCATCTTCTATCTCAATGCTTTGCAATGGTTGTCTCCCATGCCTGGAATATGTTTCCCTCCTTACCTCTGCTTGATGGGCTCCTCTTCTTTCTTTAAGATGCTATTCAAGCACCATCTTCTATGTGAAAGTTTATCTGATTCCCCCCAATCGTTAGTGCCTTTCTTCCTAAATCCCTTGTATTTATTCTTTTCATATTTATTTTGCAATACTATATGTATAGTATATACGCTACATATGTATATATATATATCCATCCATACATATATTCACATAAGCACACACATACATATCAATCTACCCATTCATCCTTAGAATGTAAGCTTCTTGTGAACAGGGAATGTTTTATCCCACTATTTATATACTTAATGCCTAGGATTGTACCTGGCACATAATCAGTGCTTAATAAAATGCTTGTTTATTGATTGATGGACTAAAATCTTGTGGGAAAGTGTGAAAGGACTAAGAAAGCCCAAACTATGCTCTGGCTTGCAAAGAGACTTAGAATTATGAGTTGCATGCAGGTTGAAAGTGAAAGTGAAATATGTATTCAGCAATCCCACAAAGTGCCTTTACCTTTAGGGGTTTAACTAGGTAATAGCTTATTGTCTTATGTTTCAAGTATTTGTTAATGCACAATTTATGAGTCTTTTGTGTGTTAATGTAATGAATAATCACTACTCCAGAAGACTGATAAAGAATTATTATTTAATCAACAATAAACATTTATTAAAGCCTACTGTGTGCCCAGCAATGTGATGACCTGGCCAAGGTGTGGATCTCTTTTGCCTGAGTATACTTATTTGCTACAAAGGAAGGCATTTTTTGTTTTATTTTGTTCTGTTGGGGGGTGGTTAGAAGAGCTAATGGGGATCAAGGGTAATAATAGCGATGCTAAAAAAAGAAAGAAAAGAGCTTCAATGAAACTTTTGTACATAAGGAGATGACATCAGAAAACAGTTCATGAAGAGACCCAAACAAGCCAGAAAATATTGGAATTGCTAGGCTTAATTTATTAAAAATTAAAAAAACAACCTGTACAAAATTAAGATTTATGATTTCATATACATTTCTCATTTTCTGTTCTTTGTATATGGAAATGATCATGTTTGTTGCTGGATATCAAGTTCATAATAAAAAAATTTGAAAAAAGAGATTTTTTAAAAAATGACAGCCAATTTCTGATTTTACTAGTATAAGGAACTCCTCATGAGAAAACTCCCTCTGTTAATGAAGATTGGTGCTTTCTCTGTACCTCAAAGACTTAGAGAGTTGCCTAATTTTAAAAAAATTATAAAAAATCTCACAATTTCTATCAGATGAAATAAAACTTTATTGGTATTAGACATATTGTTAGTGTGAGTGCTTGCATGGGAATTCTGGTCCTTGTTCTCTTTTTGTTATACATTAGCCATATTCCGATGTTCCAGGGAAGACCGGGTGGGTACAGAATCAGGTAGCTTCTGGTGTTCCTAAGGGAAACAATGAGTGTAGCATGAACCAATGAGAGAATTTCAAGAGACATTCCAAGACTGAATTTAATTCGCATAAATCCAAAGCTGGGTTTCTAAACCATACATCATAATAATTATTATTTTCCTATGCCATTTTAGAACTAGATCCCCTCCTCTTTCCAGCTTCACAATTGTAATGCCAAGGGAAAAGGAGATTAGCTCATAGGATAATGAACTGAAAGGGACTTTGGGAATCATCTGATCTAACTTCCTCATTTTACAAATGAGGAAACTGAGGCCCAAAAGTTATGAGTTGCCTAGTAACACAGATTCAAACCTAGATCATCTGCCTTTGAAGCCATTTCTCATGCTACACTGATGGACAATGAAAGGGCAGTGAGTTAATTCTACTGTTGGCAGCTATAGCCATCCTAGCAAAAGTATATCAAGGTGACTCTGAGAGTAGACTCCCCTACTTATTGAAGATAATGTCTGAAAGCCAAAGCTGAAAGGAAAATTCCCCTGATCAGCAATGTAACCCTAAAGAAACCCAATGACAACACACACACACACACACACACACACACACACACACACACACACACACACAAACAAACACCTCCCAAGTTCACCATGGTATTTTTAGAGCCCCTTCTCCCACTGGGTGTAGGGTCTTCATTCTCAAAATCAATTTTTCAAAGTCTCTGGTGTCCCCATAGATCATTCGGGAAAATTCTCTGCAGTGGTTGTGGAGAGATTGTACTCCTACCATCCAGGGACTCAAAAGAATGTGCAGGTATCATTGCTATCTGCCAGGTCGAGACCTCTTCATAGCTGTAATTAGAGAGGCTGCACAAATAAATCTCGAAGATGTTTATCCTAAGAATTCCAGGTCTAATTTATGGCCTTCTCAAAACAGCATCTTCAGCTTTCAGTCACTGGAGCAGTGATAAGCAGGATCATAACAGCATAAAACACCCGGCTGTCAAACCTAGAGAAGGAACAAAAACTTGGTGACTTGTCTCATTCTTTTTAGCTGTGGACAGCCCTGAAGTCTTTGGGTGTCTCCTCTTTCAATTATATTACCAAATCCCCCCCACAGAGAGCTTTCATCTCAAGTCTTATCAACTCTATTCTCAGGCCACAGCTTTAAAAACCCACCTCAGTCTAGTTAACCAGGGGGGCGCTTCCTCCTTCTTCCCTAGGTTTCAGTCAAGGTCCCCCATTTATTTACAGAATAATTTGTAACATTGGGCATGATAGTCCTAAACAAATCAGGTTAGAGGGTGAGTGGTGAACTTGTAAGGGAAGTATATACAAAGTATAACACTAGTATTTGCTCTAACAAATAACTTTTAAAGGGAAATTCACTGAGATTGCCCAATTGATAGTAAAGGGATTGGGAAAGCAATTCAATTCAATTTCAGGTACAGGGGACTGGAGCTACAAAGATTCCTGCTTGTAAAAGAATCCCTGCTCCCAATTCAATTCCACAATTTGATCTTCGTTAAGCACTTACTACTGCTTTAAGTCTGATGATAGGTAGTAAGAATGTGAAGACATAAATGAAACAGTTCCTGCCCTTAAGAAGCTTTTATTTTCAGAGGGGAGAGAAGAGAAAGAAAAATTATAACAGGTACATAGGTATTATAGAATTATTATTATTAGAATTATAAAGCATATATAACATGTAACATATAATATATAAAATATATAATAAAATATAATATATAATATGTAGAATTATAAAGTATATATACAAAATAAAAGTAATTTTTTGTTGGACAGGGGGACAACTCTAAGAACTGGGTAGAATCAGGCAAGATCTCTGGCAGGAGGTTGCTTCCAAGAGGCAGAGAAGAGGAGGGAGCTAGGCCTGAGTGTGGGGTGTAGGGTGTGGGAGGGAGACAGACTGTGCAAAGGCATGGAGATGGGAGATAGAACGTGTATATGAAGAATAGTAAATAGGTCAATTTAACTGGAATGTAGAGTGTGTGAGGGGAGTCATGTGTATTCAGCCTGGAAAGATAGATTGGAGGCAGATTCTGAGTGCTTTAAATGCTAGATAGAGGAGAATGTATTTTATCTTAGACCTAAAGGGAATAGGAAGCCACTTCTGCTTCTTGAGTTGGGGAGGGGCACCATGAGACCTGTGCTTTAAGTATGTCACTTTGGCAGCTGTATGGAGGACGGATTAAAGAGGGGAGAGGCCACGCGCCCCACCCCCCGTGGGTGAAGGGGCAGTGTACAACAGGTACACAGTAAGTCTGTACTGCACATATACTGAGGAAATACCAAGGTAGGAGATGGCCCTAACAACTGGAGGTATCAGCAATGACTTGGTATAGGATAGGAGGGGATCTGAGTTGACCTCTCTCAGCCTCAGTTTCTTCATCTGTAAAATGGGAGTAATAATAGCATCTACTTCTCAGGATTGTTGCGAGGATCAAATGCATTAACATATATTCAGGACTTTGCGAATTCTTCAAATGCTAGTTATTATTACTATCTCTAATTTACAGCTGAGCTAACTGAGGCTCAGAGAAGGGAAGAGATTTGTCCAAGGGAAACCAATGGCATGCTGGGACTTGCATTCAGATGTCCTGACAACTATACTGTTTGGTACCCACCACAGTAAAGAATCTAGAGTATTTTTCCTCACTTGTGTTTTTCTTTGAGAGGGGAAGGGGTCTTCACATCTATCAAGAAAATAAATACCCATCACCCATTTTAGTAAATAGAATGTGTTCTACCATGTTTCTTTTTATTCTAAATTTAATATTTTATTTTTCCCCCAGTTACATGTAAAAACAATTTTTTAACATTCATTTAAAAATTTTTTTGAGTTCTAAATTTTCTCCCTTCCTCCCTCCCCTCTCCCTACCACCTTTCAGAGATTTCAAAGTAGAGTAAAAGAGTTTGTCCTGCTCTTCTCCACTTCCCCCCCTTCCCCCAGCATAACAAACCCATTGGTGACAATGACATAGGATTATAGACTTAGAGCTGAAGCGGCTTTACAGGCATTATAGTTCAATTCCCTCCCCCCACACACATTTTAAAGATAAGAAAACTGAGACCTTGAGAGGTTGTGACTTACCTACAGTCACACAACTAGGCAGAACTGGGATTCAAACCAAGTGACTCAGACTCCATAACCATATTCATTTTTCAATGACAGCCAGCTGACTTGTCCTTCTATTTACTGCTTTGGGGCCTTTGAAGCAAATCTCCCTCACTGTAGTTTGGTAGGTGCCCCTCTAAAATGGACCCACCCCTCCCCTCCAGTACAGTAAAGCCTTCCTATAAAACTCTTTCTTAAGGAGATTGCATATATGTGTATGGCTATAGTATCCATAAAAGAGATGCCTACATTTAGTCTGGATTCCTACATTTAGTTCCCCTTTCACTGTTTCCTCACGACATGACTGCTGTGGCTTGCTTCGTGCTAAGAAACATCTTTGCTTGTTTATCCTCTCCTGGTTAAGGAGGGAGATTGGTTTTCTTTTCAGAGAAAAGTTCTTAACCTTTCTATCCCACCTTTTCCCTCTAACTCTCTTGCCCAAACTACTTTGCTGTCTGACTTTGGAGAGAGTCCTACTATGATCTTGTTTATTGTATTTTCACTTTTCCGAAGAAGGTCTGTATCAAAAAGTCCCATCCCAAGCCCTCCCCACCCCCAGCTGTAATGCAAATTTAAATAAAGTTCATTCATTTAAATAAAAAAAAAAGAAATTTACATGATGGCTTTATTATCTATTTAAAGGAAATAGCAAGTTGTATATCATAGATTTGCAGTTTTGCCTTTTTTATTTTTATTATGTTATGGAAATGCTTGTTTTATTCCATGAATTGCAAAAATAAAAAAAATCATAAATAAGTAAAGTTCATCTCTCCCACCTCCATAATTTGAAAATAGATTTGTTTTGGAATTTTTAGTGCTCTACTACCAATGCTATTTGGGCTTTGTAGAATAGAGGCTCTAATTAAATGAGGGAGGGAGAGGGAATTATAATTGAATACATTAGAAGTCTCCCCCATGCATATCTTTGCTACTAAGGCAAAGAAGACAGACAGTCTATAGATTGATTAACAGGATGCAAAGTTTATTTTTAACTCTTTATTAAGTTGGTCATCTCCCCCCCCTTCCTTTCTTTGAAATTCCTGAATAAATCTTTTCATCAGGAGATCAAACCCCTAGTTTGCACTGACTTATGAAAATACTTTCAATTGTTATTATCAGACTTTAATTACACCAATATGCTCCTCAGCACTTAGGAAAGGCTTTGTTCTTCACAAAGACTACCAAGGTAATGGCTATTCCAGAATGGCTTTTATTGCTTGGTTGCAAAGTAAGGAGTCCCTAAGCTTCACAAAATCTCCCTAGCAGAGATAGCATCTTTTCCCTTGAGCTAGGAGAATTAGAGTATATTTACTTGATTTAAAGCTAATTTTATAGCCTGTTATGTTTTCACTCTGTCCTGGCATCAATAATAGAAGAGATTGAGTTTTGAAAAATGTAAATGGGAAAGGAAACAAACCTATTGTCCAGTTAATGTAGATAAGGCAAGAATAAGTCAAATACCTCTAGGGACAGACAAAAGAGGACAAATAGTAGAGATGAGACCTTTAAGGTACCCAAAACCGCTATGGAGTAAGGCTGGAGGAATAATAAGGTATGTTGAGTAGCCAAGACAAAATCAGAGATAACACTTCGAGGGTGATGGGGGTTGGGCTATTGGAGTCAGAAAGACTCATGTTCAAAGCATGCCTCTGACACAAACTGTATGATAATGGGAAAGTCATCTAATCTCTCTGAACCTCAGTTTCCTTATCTGTTAAATGGGGTTAATACCAGTAGTACCTACCAACCAAATTCACCCGTCTCCTGTGATATATGAATAAAACAATGTATGAAAAGTGCTTTGGAACCTTTGAACTGCTAATATAAATGTCAGTTAACAGTTTGTGGTGTAGTAGGGAAAGAAGGGAAAAAAAAAAAACAGAAAAAAGTTCCATCTTCTGTAGTTGATGTACAAGTTAAAAACCAGATACTTAAAAAGTAATTGGATGAGAGATTTAGGGTTTGAACCAGAATGCAGACTTTCCCTGATGCTCATTTTAAAACAGGTTATTGCCTTTTCATACTGAGGGTGTAGTTCTGCAGGAGCTCATAATGCTACAATATCTAGGACTTGGCAGTCCCCTTTCCCCACCACCGAAGCCCTTTTCCATTACTCTGTATAACCTTGGGGACAGCTTTTGTATCCATCCATCCAGCACACACTTACCCGAAACGCTTTCATAACGTTTTCCAAGGGAGCCGGCCAAAAATTCTGTAAGTGGGAAAATGTGAAAAAATGGGATACCTTCTGTGTATGTGCATGTGAGCAGAATGGTTGATCCTGTGCTTTGGAGGGCCCTGTGACTGGAAAACATTATCAGTGTGAAGGAGTTGCTGGGCTTTCACAGTGAGTATCTCCTTCCTGGGGATTTGGCAGCCCTGCTCCTTAAAGAATTGGTTCTTGGAATCCAATCATCACTTACCATTTGTTATTTTATCTTTCTAAAGTAAGTATTCCCAGAATGTGGTCTAGGTTGTATAATTACACTACTTTAATGATACTGACCCAGGATAGACTATTTAGAAGGCTGAACCTTTTCAAAGGTGTGCTTGGAAGAAAGAAAGTTGACTGTGGTCAGCCACCATTTGCCTCACTGGAGAGTTGAGTTGAATTCTTCTTTATGGACTTCATGGGGAGGTGATGAATGATGTGGTGGAGAGCTTGCATGACTGCATGGTTTCCAAAAATATCAAAGGTGTTTGGCTGTCCAATCATAGCTACTACTTTTTTGGGAGGTGGGGGAAAGGATCAGAAAAACTTCTATTCCCATCACTGAAATCTGGGGCCACATATTCCTTCTCTTATCTTTCACTTAAATGTTTTTTGCACACACAAGATAAAACCTCTGTATAGCTAGACTAAATACATACTTAACAAGAGATTCATAAGACTGTTGAGAACATACTTTCCTACTTTCTTGGTGACATAATGACTTCTTTCCTTCCTATTTGCTATTTTTCCTATTATACCATAAAAGGAGAAAAAGAAAGTAATCGCTGGTAATTTCAGATTATTACTACGGTCATTTCCTTTCCCGTGGACTCTTCCCAAGTCGTCTCTTTATTTCCATGGGAAAGAGAGTATAAATTTATCTGAAAATCTCCTTAGATTCAGAACTTGGATTTTGGTTTTCTAATAGGAAAAGGTTTGACTTTTCATTCTGAATGAAGGATGCTTGGTAGATGTCACTGTTACCCACCAGAAAAACCTATACTGTCCAAAGAACCCTCAAAATGTCAATGTCCTTCATCTGGTACAGGTGAGTTTTTTTTGGAGGGTCATAGTTTAAATAACTTCCAAGTATACACTCAAAAGCCCCCCGGGGCCAAAAATATCTTGTCTGTGAAGTAAGAGAAGACTGTTGTGTTATCATTAATTGTATTTTACCAGGAAGGAACAAAATCTTAAAATGTATTTTTTTATGCCCAGAATAGTTTCTTGTCAAATGCAAATGTGCTTTTCTCTGTTAATCTCTGGAAAAGGAACATTCGACATTGCATCTTTAAAATATGTTTTTCTTCTGAAAATTTCCCCTTGTGACCTTTAAGATTCAAACTCCCTGCAAAAAAAGGGCCTGTATATAATCAGCACAGTAAGCACACTTTCATTTTCCTTGTGTGTATGTTCTTTTTTCCCCTCTTCAATGCAGGAAATCTCTTCATTGCTTCCACTCTGCACTTTCAGCCTTACAGGCAAGAAAAGGATAGACTTGTTGAAAAGGTAAGAATATATACATTGGCACTATACTGTGAATACATTATTGTCAACCACACTAGCCTCCGATACGTTTTATATTTCATATAGAACTCATTCCTGCCCACCCCAAAATGAATCCATTTGGTTGGCAGACTCATTTCTAGTCATTTCATGTTGTGTTTGCCAGGCTGGTTGAATGGAAAAAAAAAAAGCAAATTGACCCAGAAAATGCATTTATTTCCAACAAGTGCATTCCTTTGGAAGATTTTTGAAAGGGATTTGATCAGCCAGTCTTGACTCCTTCAGTTCCTCAGTTAGGCCTGTAGTTTTCATTACAAACACAAGAGGGCATGTGTGGATCCCATTGTATTAGTCTTATTCCAATAAACGGATATTTGTGGGGTGACATTTTGGTAAAAAAAAAAAAAATCTAGAGCTTGTTGCCATTTGGCGTCTTTAATTCAATTTGAAATTAGGAGAGAAGGAAAGTTCTGTTCTTATCATGTCAACAAATCAGCTTCAAAGCCAGGAAGACCTAGGTTAGGTCTCACCTTGGAAACCTACTGGCTGTGGGACTCAGCAAAGGGTTTCATCTCTTAGTGCTCTCAGAAGCAACTCTCGAAAACTGTAAGTTGCAGAGAAGGTTCCATCTTGCATTGGTGGAGGGAATTTCTGCACTTAGGAGGTCCTCAGATTCATGAAATCAAAGGCCCACCCTCTATCCCTATCAATGTCCCTTATCTGCCCAACGCAGATGACCCTTTGTAGCTGTTTCCCCAGTTTCTTTTCCCTGAGCTAAGAGGAGCTGTTATTCTTCCAAGTACCCAGGACCTCTGAACGAGTTAGTGCTAGAATCAGGATGAGAAAGAACCCTGGATTTAGACTAACAGGACCCAATTTTAGCGCCTGCCTCTGAGTATGTAAGTGATTTCAGGCATATTTCTTAGCCTCCTTGGGCCTCAGTTTCCTCATCTGTAAAATGAGGAAGTTGGACTAGGTGGCTTGAGGTACCTTCCAGATCTAGACTTAGACTTCTAATCCAGTTTGGGTTGCAGCCTCTCAACAGTTTTACTGCAAGTATCGTGATAATAATTCAATAGATATTCATTAAGAGCATACTCCATGCCACGCACTGTGCTTGGTTCAAAGATACAACCTAACATAATAGAGCACAATAATTTCAGGAGGGAGTGAGCGCTAACAATTGAGTTGATAGACAAGTCCTCATGTAGGGGGTGATACCTAAGCTATGTTATCAGGGCTCCTAGGGATTGGATAAGGTGAGGTATTGCCCAAACTGTTTATCCTTCATTCCCATCTTTTATCTTCTCTGTCCTTCCACTCCCCCCCAACTGCTTGCTCTAGTTTAAAAAAAAAAATAAAAAACTCAAATTAATAGTTTTATTAGGGCAGTGAAGTGGCTCATTGCATAGAGTTCAGGGCCTAGAATCAGGAAGACTCATCTTCCTGAGTTCAAATCCAGCCTCAGACACTTACCAGCTGTGTGACCCTGGACAAATCACATAACCCTGTTTGCCTCAGTTCCTCACCTATAAAATGATCTGGAGAAGGAAATGGCAAACCACTCCAGTACCTTTGCCAAGAAAACTCCAAAAGAGGCCACAGAGAGTCAGACATGACTGAACAACAGCAGTTTTATTGGATGGGGGGAGGACTGAGGTTTTTTTAAACAAGGAATTAATATAAAAATATCTCAGTGTGTCTAAGGTCAAACAAGTTAAGAGCATCCATTTTACCATGATGACTCAATCACATAAGAATTTAAGATTTCTTTCCAGGAATTTTATCAGTGCAGGGCAATTGGGATGGTGCAGGGTCTGAAGACCATACAGTATGAGGATTGGATAAATAGATAGGAGATGTTTAGCTTGTAGAAGAGAAGACTTGAGAGGGAACATGATAACAAGAGCACTGAACTTGAAGAGCTTAGACTGGAGTCACTAGACCTGATTGGATCAAACCCTGGCTCTTCTACTTATTATTCATGTCACCTTGGGCAAGTCACTTAACTTCTCTGGCCTGGCCTCAATTGCCCTCATCTATAGAAAGAGGAGGTTGAACTACCTGACTGATAAAAGACCTTCCATCTCCAAATCTATAATCTTGGGAATCATACAAAGTATATGAAAGACTGTTAGGTGGAAGAGACACTGGAATTGTTTTCCTCAGATCCAGACAACAGAACTTGGTACGGAAAACGCCCAAAGACAAATGTCAACCTTAAGGGAAATCTTGGTAATCATTGTTGTTGTTCAGTTATTTCAGTTGTGTCCAACTCTTCATGACCCCATTTGTGGTTTGCTTGACAAAGATATTGGAGTGGTTTGCCATTTCCTTCTCCAGCTCATTTTACAGATGAGGAAACTGGGGCAAACAGGGTAAAGTGACTCGCACAAGGTCACACAGCTAGTGAGTGTTTCAGGCCAGATTTGAATTCAGGTCTCCCTGACTCCAGGCCTACTGCTCTATCCATTGCACCACCCATCTGCATTAGCTCTTTCCGAAAGTGGAACGGTTTGGGGATGGGGGGGAGCAGCTAGGTGGATAGAGCACCGGCCCTGGATTCAGGAGGAACTGAGTTCAAATCCGGCCTCAGACACATAACACTTACTAGCTGTGTGACCCTAGGCAAGAAGTCACTTAACCTCATTACCTAACCAAAAAAACAAAAACAAAAACAAAAACAAAAACAAAAAAACAAAAAACAAAAGTGGAATGGGGTTGCCTTATGAGGGAGTGAATCGGCATCACTGGAGAGCTTCAAGAAGCTGTTGGATGACCGTTTGTCAGGAATACTGTCAATGGGATGCCCATTCAGGCATGAGTCAGACTAGGTGCCCTCTCAAGTCCCTTTTACCTCTGAGATTCAATGTAAAGATCAAATGTAAGCAAGTGGGAATAGGACAGAATCCTCTAGGATAGGGGTTCTTGACTTTTTGTTTCTGTGTGTCATGGACCCCTTTGGCAGGCTGGTGAAGTCTATGGTCAACTATCAGAATAATTGTTTTTTAATTGTAATAGAAGAAAATCCTAAAGTTCATTTAGACATTAGTGAAAAATAAAGATGCTATTTTTTTCCCATCTTAGCTCATGGACCTCCTGGTAAGGAGGACTCCAGGTAAGGAACCCTTGCTCTAGGAAATGTAGTTGAGGATCCTTTCATGGTTCCTACTTTATTGGTGACAGGACAGGACTAATTGTACAATTCATGAGGGGCTTTTTGGTTATTTAAATGGTGTCTCCTCTTTGAGCTGGCCCCTTCCAACTATACATTCACTTGACCCCAATATTCCTTCCTGTATCTCTTCTTTTCATGGCCAAATTCCTAAGAGATTCACTTACTTTCTTTGCCTTCACTTCCTTATTCCTATTCATTTTTCAGTCCCTTGCAGTCTGGCTTCCTAGCCCACTACTCAATTGATGCTTCTTTTTTCAGGTTATCACTTAATTGCCAAATCAGCTAGCCTTTGTAGACTTCTCATCACTTCTTTTCTGTTTCTTAGTTGTCAGCCATGCCCTTTTCCTGCTTACAGTTACTTCCTTTGTTTTTCTTTGTGCACCGCTCTCCCCCCCCCCCCCCCCATCCCTCTTGGTAACCTCACCAGCTTGAATGGTTTCAACTCATCATCTTTAAGTCAATAAATCCCAAATCTATATATCTAGCCCTCCATGCTATCAATTGCTTGCTGGACATTTCCATCTGGTTGTCCCATAGGATGTATCCAAAAACTAACTCATTATCTTTAGTCTCTAAATCTGCCACTCTTCCAGGCTTCCTCATTTTTGTTAAGCTACCTTCCTGTTCTCCATATTCACAACCTTGGATCACCCTTAACTCCATTGTCTCCTCATCTCCCCATAACCAATCAGTTGCCAAAACATCTCAAGGATCATTCTCCTTCTCTGCAGTCACTGAAGCCACCACCCTAGGTCAAAGCCTCCATCACCTTTTGCCTGGACTGCTGTAACAGCCTCCTAAATAGTCTCCATGGTTCCAGTCTTTCTCTTCTCCAATCCACTTTCACAGAAACATCAAAATCACATTCCTAAAGCATCTATCTGATCACTTATTCCTGCTTAAGAATGTTTAGTGACTTCCTGTTGCCTCTAAAACGCAAACTCCTCAGGCTGGCAGTCAAAGTCCTTCACACTGTGGCTCTGTCTTACCTTTTGAGGGTTCGTGTGCCCTTCACGTACTCTTTGATCCAGCCAAACCGACCTACTTGCCCTTCCTCAAATTTGCCATTTCATCTGCCTCCCTGCCTTTGCATAGACTGTCTTACCACAGTTGAAATACACTCGCTCCTCTCCTCACTTCTGTCTCTTAGAATCCTTCAAGGTTCAACTTAAGTATCATCTCCTACCCCAAACTTTCCTGATCACTCTAATTTTTACATTCATTCTGTCCTCAAATTATCTTGCATTTACTTATCTGTGTGAATCTTGTATGTCCCTTCCTCCCCTTTTCCATGTATCCCCCAACTTTTTCTTAATTCTCTTTGTGGGCCAAGACTATTGTTTTGTATCTATATTCCCAATACTGAACTAAGTGTCTTGGACAGGATAGACATTTAAAAAATGTTTGTTGGATTGAATTGGATGAGGACACTGAGATTCACAGAATTAAACTCAGGTCTCTGATAACTCCAAGTCCAGTATTTTTTCCCATTCCACCATTTCATGCCTTTCTCAGTGTTCATAGGTTTGTGACTGGTGGTCCAGATCCTGGTACCTCTTCCTCCACAGAATCCTCTCCTAAACTTTTGTCTTTAATTTGGTCCATAGTCAACAAACAGGAGCAATCCTCTTTAACATCAGTGGATCTGTGATACTTTCTTTATGGGTATTTTCTTTCATAGAGTAAAAGGTAATTTTCACCTGTAATAGAGAAGGACCATTTTATTGCAGGCTGTTAAGTTTTCACTTTTCGTGTAGGGAATATAACCAGGTCCCAATTAGTGCAGAATAATAAATCCCCTGCTGTGGTTACATTATTCAAATTTTCATTGCATATTTCCATTGGAATGGAACCAATTATCATATTTTACATATAATTATAACTTCGAAAAGTACACATTTGAATAATACAACCACTTCAGGGAAATTATTATTCTAACTAATGGGGACCTAGCTTTATACCATTTCTTCTTCTGTCCATTGGAATAAACGTTCCTTGTCTACTGATTGGTGAGTCTGTGACCCAGACCATCATTTCACAAGGACTCAGGTCATGTTCATTTCACGCCTGGCTCTACTTCTCATTCTCCCCTTTTCTCTATAGCCTCATTCCCAGTCAGCCAAGATTGTAAAATAGGCAATGTGAGTCTTTAGTATTACCCCCCTCTCCTTTCTGTGCTGTCTTTTCTCCTTTCTCAGGGTCTCTTCTCCCCACATAAGCCACCCAACATTCTTATGTTGTTCTGCCTAATCAACTAATTTACATTAAGGTACTAATGACTTGATAATTTACATTAAGGCTTTCATGACTTTTTTTTTTTGGCTAGGCAGTGGGGTTAAGTGACTTGCCGAGGGTTGCAGAGCTGGTAAGTGTTATGTATCTGAGGCCGGATTTGAACTCAGGTCCTCCTGACTCCAGGGCCAGTGCTCTATCTATTCCGCCACCCACCTGTCCCTCTTTCATGACCTTTTAAAATAATATTTGATTTTTGAGAAGCAACAGGATATTGTGGAAAGATGATTGAGATAACCTGGATTTGAATCCAGGTACTTATTCGCTATGTGACCCTGAGAAAACTACTCAACTTCCCTGGGCTTAAATTTGCTCATCTCTAAAATGGGGATGATAAAAACTTGCTAAAGCACTGGCTTTGGAGGCAGGAAGAACTCAGTTCAAATCCCACCTCAGATAATAATTAGCTGTGTGACCCTGGGCAAGTCACAACCCCTAAGTGTCTCAACTTCCTCATCTGTAAAATGTGAGCAACAATGGTGTCTACCTCTTAGGATTGTCATGAGGATAAAATAAGATAATATTGATAAAGCATTTTGCCAACTTAAAGTGCTAAATAAAAGCTAGCTATTATTATTTTAAAACCATAAATTTCTTTCCTCAGAACAGCTTTTTAAGGTACAGGTATCTTTACTGTCATTTTATCAATGAGGGAATTGAGGCCCGAAGAATTGAAGGGATCTGCTGAAGTTTACCCAGGTGGTAAATGACAGAATCAGAACCTGAATTTAGATCTTTGGATTCTGAATCCAAGACTCTTTCAATGATGCTTTCCCAGAGTTTATCTATACATTCATTTATTTTTTAATTCATTTAAAAAATTCATTAATTTTTAAAATGTATTTTATCATCATCGTTATTCCAGTTCTTGTTTGTTTTTGGGTTTTTTTTTTGGTTAAGCAATGGGGTTAAGTGACTTACCCAGGGTCACACAGTGAGTAAATGTCAAGTGTCTGAGGTCAGATTTTAACTCAGGTCCTCTTGACTCCAAGGGCAGAGCACCATGCACTGCGCCATCTAGCTGCCCCTTAGTCATTCATTTTTCAAGTTCATTTAAAAGAATTCATTCATTCGTTTATTTTTTCCTTCTGGATTTCTAATGGACAAAAATATTTACTCTCTCTCTCTTTTTTAAAACTACAATTCCAATCTCTTTTCCCTTAAGACCTTAACTTTTCCTGGCAATTAATTCCTGTGCACTTTTCCATCTCTCAAGCCCTCTGTCTCTGTTCTTCTTTCCCACTACTCCCTCCAAGCCAATGAGTCACCTCCTCTGTTAAAACACTCATAACCTTCTGTGCTTACAGAATCATAGAATTATATGATTTTATGCATTTAGTTACTTTCATCCTAAGGCTCTCAAAGCCCTTTATGAAAAGTAGGTCACTTCTTAGAATGACCTAGGCTGAGAACTTGATCAAATTCTTGATTAATAATAAAGCAATTTTATTGACTAAATAGCTGAGAAGTCGTAAATCCATTTTATGGATGGAAACACTGAGGCATAGAGATGCTATAGTCTTTGCCTAAGACCATAAGCATCTTCATATCTTTGAATCTATGTTTTTTAGTAGAGAGGTATCTTATTCTGAGGCCTTTTGAAGTTATATGCATAAAAGATAAAGTATATTTTATTATTTTTCTGATGTTTCTTCTTTTACTCTTGGGAAATGAGTAAATGAATGATTTGCTCAAGGTAACACAACTCCTCACCATGAACTTGAAATTGGAACTTTTTAAAAACTTTAAATTTATTTGTTTTTAACATTCTTTAAAAAAAAAAGTTTTTGAGTTCTGAATTCTTTCCCTCTCTCCAACCTTTCCCCTACCCATTGAGAAGGCAAGAAATGTGAGATCAATTATATATGTGAAATCATGGAAAATACATTTCCATATTAGTTATGTTAAAAAAAAAAGCAAGAAAAATAAGGAAAGTGAAAAAAGTATATTTCAACCTGCATTCAGACTCTGTCAGTTCTTTCTCTGGAGGTGGATAA
Organism: Vombatus ursinus; assembly: GCF_900497805.2. Classification (NCBI taxonomy): domain Eukaryota; kingdom Metazoa; phylum Chordata; class Mammalia; order Diprotodontia; family Vombatidae; genus Vombatus; species Vombatus ursinus. Next base: position 18,032,481 of record NW_020954596.1, on the reverse strand, counting down.
CATTTTCATCATAAGTCCTTCAGAATTGTCTTGGTTGATTGTATTGATCAGAATAGCTAAGTCATTCACAGCTTATCATCATTACAATATTGCTATTATTGTATACAATGATATCCTTGTTCTGTTCACTTCACTTTGCATCAGTTCATATAGATCTCAGGTTTTTCTGAAACCATCCTCGTTGTCATTTCAATAGTCAAGTCATGTCAATAGTATTCCAAGATTGGAATTTCTAATTCCAACTCTAGTTGAATATATATCATTATATATTTCATTATAAACATATTATATATTTACAGAATATCTTAAGGCAGCAAAAGAAATAATTAATAACTGACCTTTACTAATAAAGTACTTTGAGGTTTATAGTATATATTTTTTCATATGTGATCCTCTCAGCAACCTTGTAAGGTAGATGCTGTTATCTCCTCCATTTTATAGATAAGGAAACTGAAGTTCAAATAAGTGACTTAATGGTCACAGCCAGTCAGTACCAGAGGTAAGATTGCATTTTCAAATTTACTCTTGAGTTTAAAATTATTTTAAATTAAATAACCATATTAAGCAGAATGGCTTGGTAGTAGAAATAGCAATACTTCCAAGTAGACAAGAGACCTGGATTTTAATCTAGACTTTGCCACTGACCATATAACTTTTTTTTTTTAAGAGCTAGAAGGACAGAGGTGGGAGGAACCTTAGAACCCAAAATGTTAGAGCTGAAAGGGACCTGAGATATAATTTGGTACAACTCCCCCATTTTACAGACGAAGAAAGTGAGGATCAGAGAAGGAACATAATTGTCAAGGTTACCCAGAGGGAAGGCTTGAATTTAAACCTGATTCTGATTGCTGTTTCTTTTTCTTTTAAGAAAATATAAGTATTTTATTAATCCTTAAAAAAGAAAACACAGTTGCCATTCCTAGTGACTATACCTAACCTCCTCACTCCCAATAAAACTCTCCCTTGTAACAAAGAAATTCAGTTAAAGTGAAACAAATGAATACCCCAATCCTCCGTCCAATCACAAAAAAAAATCTGTTAAGCATCTTACTAGCCACCTACATTATGCCAAGCATTGCACTAAACATCAGGGATACAAATATGAAAATAACAACATACAGTCCCTCCTCTCAATGTGCTTGTTTTTCACATGCTAAATTATATCATATTGCCACTGACAAATTACTTCTTTTCTCTGGGTCTCAGTTTCTTCATTTGTAAAATGAGGCAGCTGGATTAGATGATCTCTAAGATTATTTCCAGCTCAACGAAGTGGTGATCTATAAAACTCATCTAGAAATATATACTCAAGTTTATTTCTTCCCAGTCTCCTTTAAAAGACTGCTTGAGTCACATGGCCCTATAGGGGTTTACATTTTTCTTCTTAAATCTGCCATTGGTCAGAGAGAGGATTAGCTAGGAGAGTGGGGTGATTCTCCATCCATCCCCTCTACTGGAAAGATAATGGAAAGCAAATACCTTCCTGATTGTGGCTTAGTAGCAATACCTTTTATTATTTGTCTTATTATTGAATGTCCTACTATTACTGATGATTCACAAAAACTTAAAGTCTAAATGAAAATGAGATGTCCTTTCAGAAACTCACATAGGTATTTTGTCAACAGAATAAAAATGTTTACTGATTTTTAAATCATTCAACATTCGTTCCTTTTCTTTTAGTTTTATGTAGGTAGGGAAAGAAGAAACAGAGATATGTAGTACATAAGTAAGGGGGAAGGGAGAGGAAAGAAAAAAAAATCAAAAAGAAATATGTGATATGGTCCAGTAAAGAAATGCTTTAGTAGATGAAGAATGGGATAGCATACAGGATGACTAGACTGATTTAGATGTCCTAAATTGTAAGCATAAAAGTAATAGCTTGGGGAAGTTAGAGAAGATATTTATCACAACAAACATGATAGTCAGGACACAGAAGAAATCAAGTGGCAAGTCTAGAAAACAGTATTTTTTATTTTTGTTTTTAGAAAACAGTTTTTGAATGGGACTTCTTCCTTTCTTTTTGTTAGGGTTGCATAGGAAATTGTACTTGTTACTAATACTTAAAGAAATGCAAATTAAAGCAGCTTTGAAGTGCTTTCCACCTCATATCCATCTGACTGGCAGAGACAAAAGAGGAAAATGACAAAAGTTGGAGGGGCTGTGGGAAAGAAGGTGCATTGTTGGTGGAGTTGTGAATTGGTCCAACTATCCTAGAAAGCAATTTGGAACTCTGTCTCCAACTGTGCATACCCTTAGACCCAGCTATGCTAGGCCTAGACCCAAAACAATTAAAAGAAAGAGGAAAAGGATCTATATGTACAAAACTACTTAGAGCAATTCTTTTAAATTCTGCAAATCAGAAACTAAGGGCATGTTCCTCCTATTGAGGAATATCTAAGCAAATTGTGATATGTTAATGTAATGGAATACTATTGTACCACAAGAAACGATCAAATGGAGAGTTTCAGAGGAAACTGGAATGATCTCTATGAACTGAATCAGAATGAAGTGAGCAGAACTAGGAGAACAATTTATACCATGCTAACACATCATGGAAAAATAATTTTGAAAGACTTTTGAACACTTCCAACACAACAATAAACCACAAATCTAAAAAAAATCAAGACATACAATTCACTTCCTACAGAGAAGTGATAAAGTTAAAATGCAGAAAAAGACATGCATTCTTGGACATGGCTAATGTGGGAATTTGTTTTGTCAAACTGTGGATCTATGTATTGAAGGCTTTATTTTTCTGGGTTGTTAATATTTGCTCAGTGTGGGGTGGGGTGGGGTGGGAGGGATAGAGAAATTAAAATAAAAAAGAAATTGTGTTCATGAGGAAGCTCTGGGCATCAAGATATTTCTATTTCCTTCCCAGCACACACACACACACACACACACACACACACACACACACGTTTATACACATTCATATATTTATATGTATTTATCATTTGTTTTTTGACATTCTTTAAAGATTTTTTGAATTCCAAATTCCCTCCCTTCTGCCCACCACTCTCCTACCTAATGGAGAAGGCAAGTGATATAATATCAGTTATGTATGTGAAATCATGCAGAACATATTTCCATATTAGCCATATTGTAAAAAAAAGCAAGAAAAATAAAGAAAATGAAAGAACTATGTTTTAATTTGCACTCAGAGTTCATCAGTTCTTTTTCTAGAGATGGAGAGTATTTTCCATCATGAGTCCTTTGGAATTGTCTTTTATAATTGCATTGATCAGCCAAGTCTTTCTCAGTTGATCATCATTACATTACTCTTACTGTGCACAATGATCTAGTTCTTCTCACTTCACTTTGCATAAGTTCATACAGGTCTTGCCATGTTTTTTCCCCCCGAAACTACCCCCTGCCTCATCATTTCTTATAGCACAATAGTATTCCATCAAAATCATATGCCGCAACTTATTTACTCTTTTCCCAGTTGTTGTGCTTCCCTTCAATTTAATTCTTTGCCACCACAAAAAGAGTCGCTATAAATATTTTTGCACACATAGGTCTTCTCTTTTCCTTCATCTCTTTGGGTCTAGACCTAGTAGTGGTATTGCTGGGTCAAAGGGTATGCATAGTTTTTATAGCCTTTTGGGAATGAGTCCAAATTGTCCTCCAGAATGGTTAGACCAGTTCACAACTCCACCAACAGTTCATTAATGTATGTATTTTCTCTCATCCTCTCCAACATTTGTCATTTCTGATAGGGATGGATGAGGTGGTACCTCAGAGTTGTTTTAATTTGTATTTTTCTAATCAAAGTGATTAAGAGCATTTATTCATTTAACTATAGATAGCTTTGATTTCTTTTTATGAAAACTGCCTGGTCTTATCCTTTGACAATTGATAAATTGGAAAATAGCTTTTATTTTTTATAAATTTGGTTCAGTTCCTTATATAGTTAGGGAAAGAGACCTTTATCAGAGAAACTTTCTGTACAAATTTTTGATATTACTTCATTGTCTATGCTATATTTTATCAAAATGTAATTTTCCTGATTATCTTTTAATTAGGTCTATTTTTTCTTTTGCTTTGTCTGAGATCATGATTGCCACCTCTGTCTTTTTTTTACTTCAGCAGAAGCATGATAAATTCTATTTCATCTCCTTATTTTAATTCTGAGTGTGTCTTTCTGTTTCAAGTGTGTCTCTTGTAATAATATATTATTGGACTTCAGTTTCTATTCCGTTCTGCTCTCTGCTACTGTTTTATGGGTGAACTGTCCTATTCACTTTTGAAGTTATGATTACTAACTGTGTATTTCTCTCCATCTTATTTTTTTCTGTTTATCCTTCCCTCTCTGTTTTTATACTGTCACTCCTCAAAAGTCTGTTCTGTTTCTAACCACTGGCTCCCTTAATCTGTCCTTCCTTTTTTTTTTATCTTCTCTACCTTTTTTCCCATTCCCTCCAATTTTCCTGTTGGGTAAGATATATTTCCATACCCAACTGAATATATATGTATATATATATATATATCTATGTATGTGTGTATGTGTACACAGACACATATATATGCGTATATGTATATATGTATATATGTGTATATATATATATAATACATATTCTTCCCTCTTTGAGCCAATCCTAATGTTCTAATGAGAGTGAGGTTCAAGTATTGCCACCAACCCCTATTTCCCCTTCACTGTAAAAGCTCTTTCTTGTGCACCATTTTTTTTGTGAGATAATTTCACCCATTCTACCTCTCCCTTCTCCCAGTACATTCTTCTTTCTCATCCCTTTTTTTGAGATCATCCCAACATAATTGACTCACACCCATGTCCTCTATCTATGTGGAATCCTTCTAACTGCCCAAATAATTATAATGTTCTTAAGAATTGCATGTATCATCTTCCCAAATAGAAATGTAAGCAGTTTAATTTTATTGAGTCTCCCATGATTTCTCTTTCCTATTTCTCTTTTTATGTTTTTCTTGACTTGTGTTTTAGATGTTAAAGTTTCTATTCACCTCTGGTCTTTTCATCAGAAATGCTTGAAAGTTCTCTATTTCATTAAATATCCATTTTTCCCCCTGAAGGATTATACTCAGTTTGCTGGGTAGGTTTTTTTTTTTGGTGGTAATGCTAGCTTCTTTGCCTTTTGGAATATCATATTATAAGCCCTCTGGTCCTTTAATGTGGAAGCTACTAAATCTTGTGTGATTCTGATTGTGGCTCCATGATATTCAAATCATTTGTTTCTGGCTGCTTGCAATATTTATTCTTTGACCTGGGAACTCTAGAATTTGGCTATAATATATCTTGGAGTTTTCATTTTGGGATCTCTTTCTGGAGGTGATTGGTAGAGTCTTTTGATTTCTATTTTACCTTCTGGATCTAAGATATTGGAGCAGATTACTTTTGTAATTTCTTGAAATATCATGTCTTAGCTCTTTTTTTTTTTGATCATGGTTTTCAGGTGGTCCAATAATTCTTAAATTATCTCTCCTCAAACTATTTTCCATCTCAGTTGTTTTTCTGATGAGGTATTTCACACTTTTTGTTTTTTTCATTCTTTTAACTTGTTTTGTTTCTTGATATCTCATGTAGTCATTAGCTTTCAATTGTCCAACTATAATTTTTAAGGAAGTTTTTTATTTAATGAACTTTTGTACCTCTTTTTTTTTAGCCTATTCTGCTTTTTAAGGAGCTTTTTACTTTAATGAATTTTTGTGCCTCTTTTACCATTAGGCAAATTCTGTTTTTAAGGTATTATTTCTTCAATATTCTTGGTATCTTTTAAAAAATCAAGTTCTCTAGTCATAATTTTCTTGTATCACCCTCATTTCCCCCATTTTCCCTTTATTTTCCCTTTATTACTTTATTTTGTTTATTTAGTTATTACTTTATTCCTTTATTTATTTATTTAATTTTAATTTTAATTTTATTATTTATTATTGATTTATTACTTTATTCCCTTTATTACTCTCACCTATATCTTTAACTCTTACAGGAATTCTTGTTGGGCTTGGGTTCGCTTAGTATCTGTTTTGAGTCTTTAGCTGTAGCTGTTTTCACATTGTTGCATTCTGATTTTGTGTCTTGGTCTTCCTGCCACCACAGTAGCTTTTTTGGGTCAAGTTCTTTTTTTGTTGTTTGGTCATTTTTCTACTCTGTTTCTTGACTTTGAACTTTATGTTAAAAATGGGCTCTGCTTACCTCAGGGTTGGGAGGCACTGTCCCAAACTTTTGGCTTTTTCATGCTGCTATTTCCAGAGCTGGGGGTCTGCAAGTTTTTGTAGCTTCCAAGGTGGTGTGATCGGGGGCAGGGGGGGGCGGGGGGGGAAGGGCATGGTCACTGCTCTCTTGGTCTCTTATCTGCTCTTTACCCAGGAAGGGCCCTTCCTTCTCTGCAGCTGCAAGCACTAGCACTATTCTTGGCTCTAGAATTGTGACCAGGTCCCCTGCTCCCTTGTGACTGAACACAGGTGCTCCTCTCCACTCTAGAACTGTGTATGGACAATGGAATTGCCAATCAGTACCAGCTGCACTCAGTGCCAGCAAAGGGTCTTCTGTAATCTCTCTCTGATTAGTTGTCCAACCTCCTAACTCTCTCTGGGCTGAGGGCTCTGAAAGCTACTGCTGCCACCGTTCTGGTCACCTCTAAAGCCTACAGCTGGTACTGCTGCCATGTGCACTCAGGCTGGTTCCCAAACCTCTCCTGCCAACTTCATAAGTTATTTTAGTCCAGAAAAATGTGTTATGCTGACCTTTTGTTGGCCCTGCTACACCAAAATTCAATTTGATGCATTCGTTTAAAGTTATTTGGAGAGGGATATTGGGAGATTTTGACTGGGTTGCTGCCTTTATTCTGCCATCTTGACTCCCTCTTCTCCTGCACCCACCATATTAATAATACTAATAATAGCTAGCATTTTTATAGAGCTTTAAGGTTTGAAAAATATTTCACATATGTCATTTCATTTGATTCCCAGAAAAACTTCAGGAGGTAGATGCCATTATTATCCTCATTTTCCAGATGAGTAAACTGAGTCAGACAGAGAATAAGTGACTTTCTCAGGGCCATACAGAGGTAATAAGCACCTCAGGTGGGATTTGAACCAAATTCTTCTTTTTTTTTCTTTTTTGGCTAGGCAATGGGGTTAAGTGACTTGCCCAGGGTCATACAGCTAGTAAGTGTTATGTGTCTGAGGCCTAATTTGAACTTAGGGCCTCCTGAATCCAGGGCCAGTGCTCTATTGCATTGTTCTTAATTCCAGGTCCAGCATTCTATCCACTGTACCATCTAGCTGTCACAACTTTCAATAACGTTTTAATTTAAAGGGTCCTTTAGAGTTCAACACCTCCCTACACCCACATCATTTTCTAGTTGGGCACTAGGTTATAATAGATAGTATCCTAATCTTAGAGTGAAAAGACCTTGACTATGACCTTTAATAGATAGGTGACCCTGGGTAAGTCTCTTAACTTCTCTAAAACTTTTCTTCATCTGTAAAATTGGAATTTTCCCTATCTACATCACACATTTGTTCTGAGGATCAAATAGAATAATGTATACAAAACACTTTGCAAAACAACATAGACATACCAACTCTCATTATAAAGAAGAAAATTGAAGTGATAAACAAAGGACATTGGCGTGATTTGCCAAAGTTCCATAGTTAGCTAGTGATAGGGCTGGGTCTCAAACTAGGGTTTCCTGAGTCCAGAGTCCAGGGCTCCTATCATCCCACTAGTTTTCTCTCTGGCATGATGAGCTTATAGCATGCTCAGTCAGTCAGGGAAATTCAGTGGCTTGATTTAAGTAATGCCTTTAAAGCTGTCTCCCGAATTTATATTTGCTTGATTAATGTTAATTAGTTCAGGTGTTGAACTTCAATAAGCAAATAATAAAACACAATGGATTTGTCAGGGAGTGACCAAGGTGAAGGAAGTAGGTTCGAGTTCCCCAACTTGGCAGAGGGCCGGGACTTAAGCAGGGCCTGGTTTAGTTCACTCACTGTCTCATGGGTGTTAATGAAACCGTTAGTTACTTGAAAGCGTGAGCCATATCGCCTGTTGTTTTTAATGAGTTTTACACTAGATAGTAATATATGCTTTTCAAAGTGTTGTCATATATTATCTCATTAGAGTCTCACATAAACTTCATGAACAAACATAGGGCTGCCATCATTCTCATTTTGTAGATGGGTTTGGTTTTTTTTTAATAGATGAGGAGCTATCACTAGAATGGTTAAGCAAAGCCAACTCTCAGGGCTTTAGGATGGTGGGTGATATCACTGCTAAGGTCCCCATGTTCCAAGTTTCCAGGAGACTAATACTGAAACCTTGGGTTGTTTTGCCTAACAAAAAAACCAAGTTGGGCAGTGGTCATTGGGATCAGTCAGATCTCCTGATCATTCCACAAATATTTATTCATTCAAAACCATTTATAAACTACCTGCCATGTATGGAAGTCTATGCTTTGGGACTGGGAATATGCAAAATTTAGGCAAGACTCAATCCTTGCCCTCATGCAGTTTCCAGTCTATTCCAGAAAAAGATACAAGCACAGATAACTGCAGTGCACCATATTGCATGATAAGTGTAAGAAGAGGTAGAGAATAAAGTGCTATATGGAGTCCAAGGTGGGGAAGCCATTACCACAGGGGAGAAGAAGGAGGGCTTCATTGGAGGCAGCTAGGTGGCACAATAGATAGAATACTCTATGTAGTCTGGTACCACCTCTGCTACTGGGCTATACTGAATTGGGAAATCAATGTGCCCGAAGGGTCAGAATTTAAAAATGTAGGGCCAGTTTAGTGGGAACAAAGGATTCTTGTATATGGCATTGAGACAGAAAAGATTAATGGGAAAGGGATCATGGAGGGCCATGAAGGCCAGGCTAATGAGTTTGGACCTTATCCTACAGCTAGTGGGGTAGTGTTGACGTTTGTTGTGTGGAAGGGATGACATGATAAAAAAAAAAAGTGTGGGAAATGATAGTCTGGTCGTGGTACAGAAATGAGATGGGAAGAAGGAACCTGGCAATACTCATCCCTTGATGAACGAATGGCAGAAGTTCTGATCGTTGGAACTAGAACTAGGAGGGATCTTAGAAGTCATCATGTTCAATTGAAATTGTATCTTCTTCTGGTCTCCCTGACCACCTTCCCCCACCCTTCCTGACCCAGTTAGTAAAGTAAGTTTGTAAGTAGCTGCTATAAGATAACAATAATAAGAAGTAAGATTGTAAAAGGGAAACATAGAAGCCTCTTACAACCTGTCCCATACGTTAAAGGAGTATAGCAGTTACTTGCAAACTGTCTCATAAATTGAGGGAGCATAGAAACCATTGGCAACCGCCTTGTCAATGAACTAAGGCCACATTCTGAGACTATGTGCTAAATTAGTGGAAGCCAGCTAGGCCTTAATGTAAATGGCCTCTTGGTCCAGCAAACTGCCCTCAGTCTGCAGGTAAGGGGCAGATAAGCTACAGATAGGTGCAGTAAGAACAGCAACATGAGAAAACCCTAAGGTGGTATTGATAACTTTGAATTGATGTTGATATGTTAATGAATTAAGCCAAAGGTGGCATGGATGAGAGTTGGTCCATGCCCCACCACCTAAACCCTATAAAATAGGACCCCAATCTCCTGTCCCTCAAGCAACTCCTCCACCTGCTATGAGTCCATGTTGCTCGAGTGCTCCTAACTCTGACCTGGGTTACATGACTCTCTGTTCCCTCCTCTTTCCCCACCACTACCTATCTGCCTCTGCCACCTCATCCCTTGATCCCATGCTCTCAGCTTCTGTACCCTCTGTGCATTATTAAAGTGTGTTTGAAACATTATTTCCTGCTTGTTGCCATCATGATTTTTCCCAGTGAGTATTCAGAGAAACAGGTGTGTTTACCCTGACCTATTAGGGTCCCATTAGGACCCCTTTGTGGTTTTTTTCCTAGTTTTATAAAGTGGAAGCACCAGAACAAAGATTAAATTCTGTCTCACAACTGCCCGCCCCCCTCAGTGAATGAGTATGGGACAATTTAATTAATTGTAGAACACAAAGGTCAGCAGGTGAACCTTGTGTCCCTTTCTAGGAGGGATTTTCCCATTACCTTGGTTGCACTAAATAAAAAAAATAATTCACCCCTCATTTTATTATGCTCTTAAATAAATGTCTTATTGGTGACTTTTTTCCTTTAACATCTCTACCACTTGCCAATGTCTCCCTTCAACACCAAATAGTACTCTCTACTATCACAAGGTATAGTTAAATAAGTTAAGCAAGACAAATCAACCAACACCAGGCCATACCTAATGAAAGTTTTACTCTTCTCCAATAGCTCCTCAGTTCTCTGCTGAGAAGTAGGTATGTTTTGGAGCAGCTAAGTGGCACAGTGGATAGAGTGTTAGCCCTGGAGCCACGAAGACCTGAGTTCAAATCTGGTCTCAGACGCTTGACACTTACTAGCTGTGTAACCTTGGGCAAGTCACTTAACCCCATTGCCTAACCCCCCCCCCAAAAAATAAAAAAAAATAAAGTCAGAAACACCTAGAAAAAAAAAAAGAAGTAGGTATGTTTCATTGTCAGGCTTCTGAAGTCAAGGTTAGTTATTGCATTGATCAGAGTGCTACTGTCTCTCAGTATTGGGAGTTTCTTTACATTAGAACCCCTGAAAAGCAGGGGACATCTTTAATATGTGTTAATTTTTCCTATACAATAAAGGAAAACCTGGGAAGTCATCATAGGAAATGCATACCATCCCAAACTGGAGTGTTACGATACCAATGTCCCAATCTAAACACAGACTTAGAGGCTAATGATATACCACTCCCATCCACAATGAGTTGTGAAGAATATCCCTTAATAAATTTATTTGGGGCCTGTAAGTATTGGACATGAGTGACCTTTCCCTCCTCCCCATCCCGTGAGGGTACAAGGTTACCACAAAAACATGTTAGAAGGGCAGTTACTACCAAGAAATTAAAGTTGGTAGGAGAACCTGATTAATTCTCCTTTTTCAATTCTTCACACTCAAGAAGCCCTCATTTCAAGTGCTATAGTGAAAAGCCCTAATTTACCAGCCTACATTTCCCAGTCATATATCTTTCTGATATCCTATATGCAATTTCTCCTACAATTTCTCATTGGTAATTTGTGGCAGTCTGCTCTTATATCTTACTAATTGGCCTTGCTTCTAGTCTCTTCCTCTCTCCAACAAACTCCTTAGCCTAGCATTGTAGGCCAGGGCTGACCAGGCTAGTCCTTGGCAGATTGCCAGTCAGGTTGGTCAGGTTTAGGATTAGAATGAAATGAGACACTTGCGGTCTGTCTCACAGTTAACACAAAGGGTTTGACTTAGCCATAGGAGAACATTCAGAGAAGGGAAAAGTTGTTACTTGAGGACACAAATGATTTTGTCAAAGGTAGCTTTCCTGGACTGTTGTTGATCTGCAGTCCAAAGCCTGAGGGAAGAGTGCTAGCCATGTGGGTACTGGATGTTTTTATACTTAGGAGACCTCAACTAAGCCTTGTTCCCTGGAGCCAATTAAATCTCTGGGAATCTCTAGGACAGTTTCAATATCTTTTAGAGAAAATTAGCCTAATTGGTCATCAACAGGGATCATGGAAGACCATGAATATCAGTCCACTGAGTTTGAACCCAGGGGCAGTTAGGTGGCCCTGAAGTCAGGAGGACCTGAGTTCAAATCTGGACTCAGACTAAACACTTGACACTTACTAGCTGTGTGACCCTGGGCAAGTCACTTAACCCCAATTGCCTAAAAAAACAAAAACAAAAACAAAACAAAAAAACAAAAAACAAATAATGAGTTTGAACCTTATCCTGTGTTAAAGAATACTTCTCCCATTACATCTAGTATTTAAGACTCTCCAACCTGGCTACCCTTCCAGTATTATTTCATACTTCCGCCTTTCAGTCATATAACAGTCCAGTTAAACTAGACTCTATTAGGTATTCCTCAAACTCAGGCCATCTCTTTCCTCCATGTACATTAATACATTAATACATATTAATACAATAGATTACCAGGCAACTTTCCTTCTCCCCGCCCCCTCTTTCTACAACAGGATGTCTCCACTCTCCTTGTCTCCACCTTTCAGAATTTGTTACCCGCCTTTAAGGCTCTGCTCAGGAGACATGGCCTCTATATAACCTTTTACTGTTATTTCCTACAATGACACGTTTCCTCCACCCTCTAGAGTACTTTGGTTCTCTCTTTTGCCCATATCATTCCCTCCTTCCTTTGAATTATACTCATCTGTGTACCTGCATCTCCTTGGTGGAATGAAGGTAAGCTTTTTTGAGGTCAGGGATTTTTTTTTGTCTTTGTATTCCCAGTTTCAAAATGATGCTTTGGACGGAGTAGGTATTGACTAGTATGCCTCTCTGCCTTCAAATATTCTTCTCACCTGCCTGCTACAGTGTCTGAAATTCCACCATTAAACAATAATTTCATGTTAAGGTATTGTTTCTTCAGGTATTATTAGAATGCAATAGATGAGTCAGTTGAGTAAAGATGCATCAGTCATTAACACCCAACTGTGAATTTGTTTACAGCTAGCTCCTTTCCAGATTAAGGAAATGAGACACAGGACAGGTTAATTTTGATGAGGGATGGATAGAGTGCAGGGGAAGAGCTTAAGATGCTAGGATAATAGATTTAGAACTGGAAGGGACCACAGTGGCCGTGTAGTCCAGCTCTCTTTGGAACTCAGAGAGATAAAGTTACTTCCTTACGGTCACATGGGATTTCAAGCCAGGTCTTTTGGGCTCCATGTTCAGTGCTCTATCCACAGTTCTGAGCTGCCTCTCTACCACATGGAGCATGTCAAGGAGGGCAGGCTTCAGTGAGATACTGAATTGCCAGGGAACAGCATGAGGACAATTAGGCACCAACAGAGTGGACATGATAACGTGGGAATAGAAGTCCTAGATCTGGATTCTGAGGACATATGTTTGAATCCCAGCTCTGCCTCTTTCTGCCTCTGTGATCTTGGGGAAGTCATTCCCCCCAAGGGATGTTTTCTCATTTGTAAAATGAAGATATCTGACCACGTGACCTCTAAAGTCCCTTTGAGATAAAAAACCTTATGAACTTACAAAGCGGGTAGAGGACACAAAAAGAAGAGGAGTTGGGGTGAGTACTAAGGAAAAATCCTACTCCTCTTACCTAGTCACATGTACTTTATTCAAGAATTAGAAGAATAGCAAAGAAATGAACCTTAAAATACTATCTAGTCCAATACCCTCAATTTATTGAGGAAGAAAATCAAGTTTAAGGAGGTTAAGTGATTTAACTAAGGACACACAACTAGTTAGTGATAAAGCTGGGACTCAAACTTAGTTCTCTTGAATTCAGGTCCAAATTTTTTTTTGCTTTTGTTTTTGTTTTTGTTTTGTTGTCATTTTGAATCCTAGTACTTTACTGCCTCTGTAAGCTAAAGACTCAGGCATTTTCTAACTTTTGGTACTGGTTCCTTCAGGCTAACAAACTGCCCTTCCATCATTCTTGACCCTGACTTGGGGGAAATAGATTCCACCTCCCCTTCTCTGCCTCCTCCCTTTTCCCCTCCTCTAGCTGCACTGCCCCCCCCCACCCCCGTCAACAAATTCTTCCTGCCGGCCAGTCTAAAGCATTCCTTCCAATTTGAGAAATTTATTCAATCCAGGCTACGGGAGTCAGTTCCCCAGCTGTACAAAGAACATGTCAATTTCTTTGAAGTCCTCCAGTGGGCAAAATTCTCCTGCCATTGTTGTCTAATGTAGTTCCCTCTTTTGGGATAATAGAATGACAAGCTTTCAGCCTGCCAGGGTGCCCTTGGACCCAAGTCCAGTGTTTAGACAGTTTCTTCTGCTTATTCAATAATAGACACAGTTGAATCACATCTTTGCCTCATTAACTTTTCTTTGACTGAGTTTACTTGACATACTCAGCTTTGTGTATTGTGTTTTGCTTCTTGTAAACTTTTTTCTCCTCCCCCTCCCTATCCTGCCCCTAGCCTAGTCAAATGTTTTATGAGTGAGGAACCTTTCAGTAAACATTGATTCTCTTCTTCTTCCATTCAGGGATTGTGCACCATTGTTTTGGAAGCTCCCTGTTGAATTTTCTTTTCTCATCATTTACAGTCTTATAATAATAGCTACCAGAATGTCTTTGAAGAGACATTGCCCTGGTATTTGGGTTCTTTCCAAAGAATCATAGAATGTCAGAACTGGATTCGGCCTTAGGAAAAATTCAACCCAATCTTTTCATTTCTCAGAGGTAGAAACTGAGGCCCAGATTGTTTTAGTGACTCACCCAAGGCCACACAAGTGGTAAGGATCAGGGCCAGACTTCTAACCCAAGTCTTCTGTCTGTAAGTCTATTGTTCTTTCTGCTGCCCCAGTGCTACTAAAATGGCCAGAGCCATAAAAAAAAAAGAATCAGACATTGGACAAGGCTCAATCAGACTGGAGATTGAACCTGGCCCCCTTGACAATGGCAGATCATCAGTGGCAGAGTCCAGACTAGAACTCATCTTTGACGCCATCAAAGTTTGACTCTTCAATAGATCATTAAAGCCAGGAAAGAGCATAGCCCTTCTTAACCTTGTCTATGCCTTCTTTTCTTTCTTTTGGTCCAATGGAGGCAATGTTAGCTGAAGGGCTTTGAACTCTTCTAGGGAAGGCAGCCATATAGAACATGGTATGTTTGTTATGGTTCTTTATTATGAATGGCTCAAACAGGGAAAGCCGGCAGGTGGAGTGCAGACAGAGAGAGAACTGGTGATGCCTCTGTCCTCTTTGACCATGCCAATGCAGTTATTTCTCTTTTTGTTAAACTCATGAACCTCCTGGCCATGCCAATCCTCTGGCTGCCAATCAAATGTAGTCCTGTAACCTCTTTTTCAAATGTCCGTAGATCGTTAGAGAGAGGAAGGGCCTTTGAGATGCTCCAGTCACAGAAGCATATATTGAGGGCTAAAGGGGGCCCTAGAAGCTACCATGTCCAGTCCCTTCATTTGACAGATGTGGAAACTGAGGCCCAGAGAGGGGGAGTGATCTTATGGTTACACAGCCTCCCAATTCTCAGTGCGGGGCTCTTTCTACTATGTCAGCATGCCTGTCATTGGATTCTTATCCAGGAGTGTTGGATTTGGCATTAGGAGAACTGAGTTCCAATCCTGGCTCCCATTGACTTAGTGGCCGGGGGATTCTAGTCACTTCACCTTGCTGAGCCTTGGTTCCCTTATCTGTAAAAAGAAGATGATTATACCTACATTTTCTACTTCATAGGGTAGTTTTGAGGAAAGTGCTATAGAGCAGAGCTGTTAGTGTGTGTTTGGGGATGTGTACATGTATTCAGATCTCTTCAAGTACATTATAAACTCTTTGAAGGGGGAGATCATATGATGATTTTAAGTCCCATATAGTGCTTGGCCTGGTATGATATGGTAGAGTGTTAGATTTAAATCTGGGATAGTAGGTAGTACTGTGGTTAGAATGCTGGTCCTGGAGTCAGGAAGACCTGAATTCAAATTCAGTCTCAGATACTTCCTAACTGTGTGACCTTGGAGAAATCATTTAAGGGCTGTCTGCCTCAGTTTCCCCATCTGTAAAATGGGAATAACATATAGTACCTACCTCCCAGGGCTATTGTGAGGATCAAATGAGATAAGATTTGTAAAGTGCTCTGCAAATCTTAAAGCACTATATAAATGCAAGTTATTATTATTATCATTTTCATATCTCACCTCTGGCACTTATTAGCAAGTGGGTGGTACAGTGAATAGAGTGCTGGGCCTGGAATTTGGAAGACCTGAATGCAAATCCATCCTCACTTCAATAACTGTATGATCCTGGGCAAGTCACTTACACTTTGCTTACCTCAGTTTTCTCAACTGTAAAATGAAGATAATGACAGTATCTATTTCACAAGATTATTGTGAGGATCAAATGAGATACTATTTGTAAAGCACTTAGCATAGTGCCTGCCACATAACAGGTGCTATAAAATGCTTATTCTCTTCCCTTCTTCTCCCTGTGTGACCCTGGGAAAGTCCCTTAACTCTTACTATCTCAGGAAACTTCCTGGGATTTAAACCACCCAATGGTAGATGGATTATAAGCTCTTTCAGGGCAGGTACTTTTATTGTTTGTCTTTGTTTTCTTAGCCCGTAGAAGGACTTAATAGAGTTAGTCAGTCAATAAACATTTATTAAGCATCCACTATGTGCCAGGTAATGTGCTAAGTGGGCAGTGATGTGGCACAGGGGATAGAGCACCAAGCCTGGAGTCAGGAAGACTCATCTTCATGAGTTCAAATCTGGCTTCAGACACTTCATCCTGTTTGCCTCAGTTCCTCATCTGGAGAAGGAGATGGTAAACCACTCTAATATCTTTGCCAAGAAAACCCCAAATGGGGTCATGCAGAGTCGGACATGACCTAAACAACTGAACAATAACAACATTGTGCTGAGTGCTGGGAATACAAAAAGAGGCAAAAGATAGTCCCTGCCCTCAAGGAGCTCACCATTAAATGAGGAGACAAGAAGCAAATAAAGGATAAGGATAAAAAGAATAAAAGGATAAAAAGGAAATCATTAACTGAGGGAAGACACTAAAACAAAGAGGGGTTGGAGAAGACTTCCAGTAGAAGATGGGATTTTGGTTGGTACTTAAAGGAAGCCAATAGATGTAGATGAAGAAGGAAAACATTCTAATCATCACTCTAGCCTAGAGCAGAGATGAAGTGTCTTGTTCATGAACAGCAAGGCCGATATCACTGGATTGAAGAGTACATTGAGGGGACTAAGGTGTAGAAGGACTAGAAAGGTAGAGGGGGCTAGGTTATGAAGGGCTTGAAAAGCTAAACAGAAGATTTTGTATTTTATCCTGGAGGCAATAGGGAGCCACTGGAATTTATTGAAAAGGGGTAGGGAATGATATGATTGGATTTGTGCTTTAGGAAAATCACTTTGGTGGCTGAATGGAGGATGTATTGGTGTGGGGAGGGACACGACGCAGGCAGTAGCTATTGCAGTGGTCCAGCTGTGAGGCGAGGAGGGCTGGTACCAGAGTGATGAGCAGTGTCAGAGGACCGAAGGGGGAATATAGAAGAGATATTGCAAAGGTGAAATTGATAGGTCTTAGCAATGGATTGGATATGGGGGGTGGTGATGGTGAGAGATAGGAGTCAGTGGAGGGTTGCAAGCCTGAGGAACTGGGAGGATGATTCGGTCCTCCACTGTAATAGGGAAGGTAGGAAGGTTCAATGGTTGTTGAATTAAGTTGAGTTGGAGGGAATTCCCTAAACTGAGGAAGTCACAGATCCTTTGACTATTTGCATATTGTTCTGGGTACATAGTAGGAGCTCAGTATTTTAGGCTTGGCCCATGAGAGGAAGGCTTCTGAGTGTCATCACTGCATAGTCCTGAGTGCCATCAGCTATGATCAAATGGGATGGTGAACCAAGATTAATTTTCTGCACAATAGTGTGGATAACTTCATGCCTCATTAGCCTGATGATTTCATTCGGACTTGTGTAATCTTGTTTTCTCTTCAGCTAGCTTCCCAGGGTCCCATTGTCATCCTGGTGAAGCTGCAATAATTCCATCAAATTCCCTTCATCAATCTGTTGGCTGTGAATAGCTCAGCCTTGTCTGCTCACATAAGGTACTGAGAGCATCATTTGGTACACTGTACTGTGCTCTTTGGGGCAGGCTTCTACAGAGGGGTACCTGCCAAATCTATTGATGCTGAATTGGAGGTCCACATATCTAATATCACCTCCTCTGTAGTTGCCAGGGCAAATTTTCAGTTTATTTAGGTCTCTCTCTCTCTCTCTCTCTCTCTCTCTCTCTCTCTCTCTCTCTCTCTCTCCCTCTCTTTCTGTATCCCTCTGTCTTCTGTCTCTCTGTCTCTCTCCGTATCCCTCTGTCTCTGTCTCTGTCTGTCTGTCTGTCTCTCTCTCTCTCTCTCACACACACATATTTTATGTGTCTGCATACATATATAAATGCGAAAAAATACCTTAAGGAACAAAAGCAGTGGGGAAGGATGAAGCAGTGTGCTATAATGGAAAGAACACAATTTTGAGAGTCAAGAGACCTAGGCGTTCTGTCCCTGCTCATGCATAACCATAGATAAATCACTTTTCCTCTCTGGGTTTCAGTTTCCTCATCTGTAAGACAAGTCTGATTAGATGCTCTCCAAGGCCCCCTGAAGCTCTGAAGTTGTAGAATTCTATGAAAACAGCTATGGTCATCTTAGCTTGAATTGCCAGCCTGAACAAAAAAGACTCCATCTCCCGGTAATATGTTGATGGCCCAACCAATTGCTAGTGACTGACTTCTATTAAAACAGAGTGGATCAGAGTGCTGGGCCTGGAATCTGGAAGATTCATCTTTCTGAGTTCAAATCTGGACAAATCTTACAATAAATGTATTGTAACGCCGAGTAAGTCGCTTAACTCTGTTTGCCTCATTTTTCTCATCTGTAAAATGAACTGGAGAAGGAA
The DNA here is from genome assembly GCF_900497805.2 of Vombatus ursinus. NCBI lineage: Eukaryota > Metazoa > Chordata > Mammalia > Diprotodontia > Vombatidae > Vombatus > Vombatus ursinus. The sequence goes on along the minus strand of NW_020954596.1, from coordinate 18,014,001 downwards.
CTAGCAAACCACTCTAGTATCTCTGCCAAGAAAATCCCAAATAGGGTCGGGAGAATTGGATACAACTGAAACGACAGAACAAAATTCAAACACAGCAGAGAGATCACTGCCAAAGATGGTATGATTTGGGGGCCTTGGAAGCCAGCTTATTCTCTTAAAATATCTTCCCCCCTGACTTTATAATACCCCAAATTATCCATGAAAACTTAGCACCTCCCATAATCCATGAAAACTTAAGAAGAACATTTTTAATTTATTTTGCTATACCAAATACTTGGAATCTTTAATCGTCATGGAATGAAAAGCTTCCAAAATATAGAGACCTAATAGAAGAGATCATGGTAGGCAGACACACCAGCAGCTATTGTAATAACGACCCTGGGCAACTCACTTAACATCTGTCCTCCTCAGTTTCCTCATCTGATAACAGCACCTACCTTGCAGGGTTGTTGTGAGAAGCAAGTGAGATAATGTCTGAAAGTGCTTTGAAAAGCTTAAAGTAATATGTAATTGAAATCATTATTATTATCTTTAAAATTGGGAAAATATGTGTATTATTTCTCTTATAGGGTTATGCTTAGGGACTTGATTGTGAGTTATATAAATATGAACTCTTTTTCTTATTATTATAGAAAATTATTCTTCTGAACTTGTTTTACTATGATGACCTCAATCTTCTGATCTCTTTTGATTGGGTTCAGATAGAAATGGTCCTGGGACCAATTACTCTCCTACTTTTATTTTTATTTTTAGCTTTTACAAAGGATTATTTACTTTGAAGCTACCATAGAATGTTATATTACAATACATATATTATATAAAAGAATAAAAGTGCTCTTGTTTATGGTGAGGATGAGGGGGGAGTGGGGCACTGTACATTCTCCCCTAATACTATCTTGGTCCCTAGGGAAAGTAGGCCAAGACTTAGTGCACTTTCTACATAACATTTACAGTACTAAGTTCAATGCCAAATGTGGCATTGCTGATGGATGGATGAGTTCTCATCTATTCTAGGGCTGGACTGAGTTGGGCAGATCCCTGGGGATTTTGCTTCTTACTGTCTGGCTTCCTCCAAATCCCGACATGGATTCCCTAGATTTCTGGTGGCTCACCCTCCTGACCTTTTGAAGATCTCAGGGTCATAGCTGTCTCCAGTCTTCTTCATTTTAAAGCAAAGAAAAATTAAATACAACACAGAGAGAAACAGCATCAGGGCCATGCTATTTCTACTTCATCCAGTGGCCTGGGTACAGAGAGAAAGGCCTAAGGCCTCTCTCCACACTGAGGGCATAGTCCTTGCCTTTCCAATGCAGCTAGTCCTAGAAGTGCCAGAGAAAAGAACTCTTTTTTTCATTTATGCTTAATATCCTGTGGACTGTTGCACACTTTTTTTGTAGTTGAATCAAATGATTAGGATTTAAGCTCATACTCTGTAGACTCATTGCAAACATCTTCAGAATGGGACAACAAGGTTCGGTGAAAAGAACCTTCTTTTCTTCCTGTAAGATTTTGATCTCTTTTGTTAGGTCTCTGTATTTCAAAAACTTTTCATTCCATAAAGATTAAAGATTACAAGTATTTGGTATAGCAAAATCTATTTCAGATGTTAAATTTTCATGGATCGATATTGTTATTATTGTTATTCCATGACAGAATAGGCTAGTGAACCACGGTTAATTTTATGTACCAAATAGCTTGGATAATTTCAAGCCTCATTAGTCCCATGATTTCATTTGGGTTTAGAGGACTCCTATAATCTTGTTCTCATTAATCTAATAATAATAGTAATACTAAGGCTTTGCTTCTGTTAAAAATGCAAATAGCCTGAGGAGAAATAACACTTAAGCCTCATCATTCATATACATCTTTCTGTCTTTTCTTGGCATTCGGAGTCTTCCACAGTTTGAACCCTACCTATCTAAATGCTTCAATAGTCACTCCACCAGTGCAGATAGAAACCCTAACACATCTTAGTGGATGGTCTTCATGAATAACTGTGGCCCCAAATAATCACCTGGTAATAATAACACTAGCTAACGTTTTTTACAGTGCTTACCATGTGCCAGGCACTAAGCGCTTTACAATCATTATCTCATTTGATCCTCACAAGTGAGGTAAGTGCTATTGTTTTCTCTATCTTACAGATGAGGAAACTGAGGCAGAGGTTAAGTGACTTACCCAGGGTCATATAACTAGTAACTATCTGAGATCAGATTTAAACTCAGGTCTTCCTGACACCAGGTCCATTGCTCTGCTCTATCCACTGTACCATCTAACTGCCACTAGGTAGTGACTCCTGCCTGGTAGTACCTACTCTCATGATAATCCTTTCTAAGCTTAGTTAGCAATTATCAATTCCTTTCCAGAATGCCCACAAACCATCTGTTTAAGAATAGGTTCTAGAATTCTGGTGGGAGTGAGGGGATCTTGGGATCACCCACTGGCAGAATTGGAAGGCATCAGAGTGTCCATCGGATGTGACCTGTCCCTGAACAAAAAGATGTGGACAACATGCCCAGCAAGTGATCAGCTTGCCTTGGGCTGCTTAAAAATTCTCTGGTGAGTTGCAAGCTATTTCATCCTAAGGCAATCCATGAAACTTTTGGATAGCTCTAATATTTAGGAGCTCAGACAGCTAGATGGTTCAGTGGATAGAGTGCTGGACTTGGAATCAGGAAAACCTGAGTTCAAATCTGGCCTCAGACATTTACTAGGTGTGTGACCCTGGGCAAGTCACTTAACCTTGTTTACCTCAGATTCTTTATCTGTAAAATGAGCTGGAGCAGGAAATGGCAAACCACTCTAGTATCTTTGCCAAAAAAACCCCATATGGGATCATGAAAAATTGGACATTACTGAATGACAACAAATATTTAGGAACTTATGCTTGAAATTTGTTTTTTTTTCTGGCCATTTTTCCTACATTTTCTATACAAGATTCATCTGCCAAGCTACTCTAATTCCTGTTTCCATTGATGCTTATATTTTTTAACCTCATTTTCCTCTCTTACTACTACAGCTAGTATTTATAGGACTATGCCAAACAAGAGTAGGAGAAAGGGTATCCTTATTTTATTCCTACTTGTACCAGAAATGCTGTGTTTCTCCATTGTAAATAATGCCAGCTCTTCATTTTAGCTCTATGCTTTTGATCATATTAATATGAGGACTCTTTCATGCCTATGCCAAGTTAAAGCAGAAGCCCAAGCCGAAGATGTCTTCATCTCTTTCAAGGCTTCACTGCTGACTCATCTCCATAAGATGTTCTCTGCCCTGATCTCAATTCCTATCGCTCCCCCCTCTCATTTTTAGCTCCCTTTTATGTGTTTTCTTAATCCATTAGATGGGAAACTCCTTGAGGTCAGGGACTATCCTTTTTTCTGGTTTATATTTGTAGTGTCAGAGCTTAGTACAATGCCTGACATATGGCTGTTGTTCAGTCATTTTCAGTCATGTTAGACTCTTCATGACCCTATTTGGGGTTTTCTTGACAAAGATACTAGAGTGGTTTGCCATTTCCTTCTCCAGCTCATTTTACTGATGAGGACACTGAGGCAAACAGAGTTAAGTGACTTGCCCAGGGTCACACAGCTAATAAGTATCTGAGGCTGGATTTGACCTCAAGTCTTCCTGACTCCATGCCTAGTAACCTATCCACTGTGCCACCTAACTGCCCATGATAGGCCCTTAATAAATGTTTATTGACTTGCCTCTAACCTAAATGAATGTTGTATTCTGTCAAGGGTTTTTTCTGCATCTATTGACATAATCATGGCTTGTGTTCATGCTGTTCACTCAGCCTAGAATGTTCTCTCCATAGTTTTACTTAAGTGCCACCTTTTTTAAAGCACCTCCTCCCAAATTCTATTTCCCTTATGAAACTTGCCCCACCTCAGCCTTTGCTGATTTCTCTCTCATCTGAATGATCATGGTGGTCCTGTCTGTACTGTTCATTTGGTATTCAGTATTTTTCATTGTTAGTGACTATTTTATATACACATCCTGTGTCGCATCTAGATAGGTGAGTACCAATAAGACAGGGCCAGGACCTTGCCTTACTATAACCTTGACTTAGCAAGACCAAGGTCATTCACTGCAATCTGGGGCATTGCCAGTCATCTTGACTTTTGCTTTGCCACTGGACTTTGATGACTCTGGAAGAGAGAGTGAGGCTGTTGACTTTGCAATTCTGCCTCTCTAAAATCCAATTCACAAGCAAGTCAAGATGTACCCTTGTGATGTTATCGGTCTTCTCTGAAAAGGAAGAATGAACAATAATGCAAGGCTTTTTTCTAACAAGAATCATAATAGCTAGCATTTATGTAGGACTTTAAGATTTGTAAATAACTTTACAAAATATCTTATTTTATACTTACAATTACCTTGGGAGGTAGATGCTTTTATTATCTCCATTTTACAGATGAGGAAACTGAGGCTGGAGGGGAGTTGAATGACTTGCTTAACCTCAAACAGCTAGTAAGTATCTGAGGCTGAATTTTAATTCAGATCTTTCTGACTTCCAGGTTCAATACTCTACAATTGCTATACTGAACTGCCATATTCCACTTCAATGTCTAAGCCTTACACAGAAGCTGCTCAAGAAATTTTGGGGGATGACAATGATAATATATACTTTGGAGTGAATTTATTAGGTTATTTTTTGAGGTAGCCTGGAAGCCTGGAGAGAGTTCTGGTCATGGAAACTATAGAATTACACTTGAGTTCCTGCTTCCCTACTATCTAGCTGTATCACCTTGATTAAGTTACTTCATATCTCTAAGCCTCAGTTTCCTAATCTGTAAAATAGGAATAATGATATTTGTGCTACACTCATGGAGATTATTGCAGGGAAATGCTTTGTAATCTGCATACTATAAAAATATGTGCTATTGTTATTTTTATTAATCATTCTTGTAGTAGTGGTGGTAGTAGTAGTAGTGAAGTGCTTAAAAAGGGAGAACGACAGGGAAAGGGTACAGAAACAGAAAAAACTTCACTGCCTTCATTTTCGCAAAGAACTGGCCCACCCAACAACTATGGTATGGTTGTGGTCCGAATCTTCAGGGAATCTATTTAGGGATGAAACTATATTTGCTATAAATATAATACCTATTAACTTATAAGGAATATGGCTGGTATATAGCCTAGGACTTTGTAATGTGGTTGGTTCAAAGTCATCCTTTTATTTCAACCCATTTTCAATCCATGTTTAGTATATGTCTGTTAAAAGCAGATATAAATATAGTTATAACTCATTCAATACATGATGTCCACCCTTCATTGCCCTGCTATAAATGCTACTCTTTTCCTCCTTAGATATTAACGCATTGTTCTTTCCTTCTTTGCTACAGAAAGAATGAGGTATCATTGTTTCCACTTTAATTGATAAACTCATAGTAAGCAATTTTGGTTCACATACCCATTTTTCTTTTCTTTTCTTTCTTTCCTTCCTTCCTTCTTTCCTCCCCTCATTTCTTTCTTTCTTTCTTTTCTTTCTTTCTTTTCTTTCCTTCTTTCTTTCTTTCTTTCTTTCTTTCTTTCTTTCTTTCTTTCTTTCTTTCTTTTTTTTTTTCTTTCTTTTTTTGTTAGTGGTTTGACCAGGCCACTTACCCCTTCTCTTTTTTTTTTATAAAGTAATTTTATATTGGTGACTTCTGTTTTTATATTACTCATATTTCCTAATGTATCCTCTCAATGCAACATCCCAGAGAACCAGCTCTTAGAAGAATTAAAAAGAAGAAAATAGGACATCAGCAAAAGTAACCAAGGTATCAAACATGTCTGATGTTATGTGGAATATTTCACACCCATAGTCTCCCACTCCTGTCTCTTCTTGGAGCCAACCTTGGGGCCAAAGTTATTATTTTTGCAGAATTATTTTGATTTTGATGTTATTGTTCTTTCCATTTCCATTGTGGTACTTACTTTACATACTGTTTTCCGGATTCTGCTTGCTCTTTGCATCAGTTTGTCTAAATTTTCCTATTTTTGTCTGTATTCATCATAACCATTGTTTCATGCATCTCAGTAATACGTCATTACATTCATGTAACACAACTTGTTTAGCTATTCCCCAATTAATGGTCTTTGATTTTGTTTCTAATTCTTTGCTACCATAAAATGCTAAAGTAGATAGATAGAGATAGATAAATAGAGATAGACAGATAGATAGATAGGTAGATAGATAGATAGACAGATGGTATATGGGGCCTTCCTTTTTTTCATTGGCCCCACTGGGGTATATCCTTAGCAGTGGAATCTCTGGGTGGAGAGAGTATGGTCATTTTAGTAATTTTCTTTCTATAACTCTGAATTGCTTTACAAAATGGTTGAACTAATTCTCTGCTCCACCAACAATACATTAGTGGGCTTATCTTTCTACCACCCCTCTAATATTGAGTATTTCTATTTTTTGTCCTCTTTGCCGGTCTGCAGTATGTGAAATGAAATCTCAAAGTTGTTTTGATTTGTGTTTCTTTTATTATTCATGATTTGGAGAATTCTTTCATATGGTTTTTAATAGTTTATAATCCTCTTTTTGAGAACTGGTCATATCCTTTGACCACTTAACAATTAAAGAATAGGGCTTTTAGTCTTATATATTTCTGTTAGTTGTCTATATTATTTTGAATATTAGATACTTCTCACAGATATTTGACACAAAGGTTTCTCCAGCTGACTGCCTCCCTTCATACTCTTGGTACATTAATTGCTTTTTAATGTAAAAAGCTTTTCAATTTCATGGAATCTGAATTGTCTTCTTTATATTTTATAATCTCATAACCATTAAATGAGGGACCTGGAAAACCTATATAGGATATATCTTGGGCCTCAGTTTCTTCCTCTGCAAAAAGAGGATGTTGGTGATAAACCACTTTATCTCTTTAAGTCTCAGCTCTCTCATCTCTAAAGTGAAGGTTGTCTCTGTGTGTGGTGATGAACACCTATAATCTCTGTTACTTGAGAAGCTGAAGCTAATGGATCACTTGAATTGGGAAGTTCTGAGCTGCAGTAGTGGTAAAGCTAATTGGGAGTTCCTACTAAGTCAAACACCAACATGGGGAGCACCCAAGAGATGGGAGGCCACAAGCTTGTCTAAGGAGGGGCAAACTTTCCGAGGTGAGAAGGAGCAAATCAAAGCTTCCATAGTGCTTAGTGACGAGCTCAGGTCATGAGTGGTCACTGCACTTCTAGCTTGGACAAGATAGGCCCAGTTTCAAAAATTAAAACTAAATGAAGATGTTGGATTAGATGACCTTTGAGGTACCTATGTCTCTGATCTCTAAGGTCTTTTTTTTTCAGCAATAAACCCATCATCTTATGTCCTGACTCTTATGCTAGAGTTTTTTTTTTTTTCCTATTTTCAGGAAAAATCATTATTTATTTATTTTTAAACATTCTTTATTTTAAATTTTGAATTCCAAATTTTCTCTCCCTCCTGCTTCTCTCCTACCCATTGAGAAGGCAAATGATATCAATTATACATGTGAAATCATGCAAAAAATATTTCCATATTAGCCACATTGCAAAAAAAGCAAGACAAATAAAGAAAGTTAAAAAATCCAGTTTGCACTCAGAGTTCATCAATTCTATCTCTGGAGGTGGTTAGCATTTTTCATCATGAATTAAAATTGTCTTGGATTATTGTATTGATCAGAGTAGCTAAGTCTTTTACACTTGATCATCGTTACAATATTGCTGTTACTGTATACAATGATCTTGTGGTTCTGCTCACTTGACTCTGTATCAATTTATATAGGTCTGTCCAGGTTTTTCTGAAACCATGTTGCTCATCTTTTCTTATACCACAATTGTATTTCATCACAATCATATACCACAGCTTGTTCAGTCATTCCCCAATTGATGGGATCTCCTCAATTTCTAATTCTTTGCCATCACAGAGAGAACTGCCACAAATATTTTTGTACGTATGGATCCTTTTTTTTCTTTTTATCTGATCTCTCCAGGATACAGAGCTAGTAGTGATATTGCTGGGGCAAAGGATATGCACAGTTTTATAGCCGTTTGAACATAGTTCCAAATTGTTCTCTGGAATGATAAGACCAGTTCACAATTTCACCAAGAGTACATTAGTATCCCTGCTTTTCCACATCCTCTCCAGCATTTGTCATTTTCCTTTTCTAACATGTTAACTAATCTGTTAGGTGTGACATAGTACTTTAGAATTGTTTTGATTTGCATTTCTCTAATCAATAGTGATTTAGGGCATTTTTTCATATGACTATAGATGGCTTTGATTTCTTCTAAAAATTACATGTTCATATCCTTTGGCCATTTATCATTTGGGCAGTGGCTCTTATTTTTATAAACTTGACCCAGTTCCCTACTAGAAATGAAGCCTTTGTCAGAGAAGCTTGCTGTAAAAACTCTCCCAGCTTCCTGTTTCCCTTTTAGTTTTGGTTGCATTGGTCTTGTTTATGTAAAAACTTTAATTTCACGTAATCAAAATTATTCATTATACTTCCTGTGATCCTCTCTATTTCTTGTTTGGTCATAAATTCTTCCTTTATCCATAAATCTGACAGGTAAAATTTTCCATGCTCTCCTAATTTGCTTATGATATCACCCTTTCTGTCTAAATCATGTGCCCATTTTGATCTCATCTTGGTCTATATTGTGAGATGTCAGTCTATGAATAGAATGAAGGACAGAAATAGAATAACATATTTCTGCCAAACTGCTTTCCAGTTTTCCCAGCAATTTTTTGTCAAATAGTGAATTCCTGCCCCCAAAGCTTGGATCTTTGGGTTTATCAAATACTAGATTACTATGGTAATTTGAGGGCCATTTCCAGTTGTCCTGATCTATATCTTGCCACTGGACCCAGATGGCTCCAGAGGGGAAAGTGAGGCTGGTGACTTTGCACAGCCCTCCCTCACTTCAATCCAATTTGCATGTCATGGCATCACCTCCCTGATGTCATGGTCCTCTGAGAATGAAGGACAAACAACAGCAGCTATGATCATTTACTACCATGTGTACTGATCCACCACTCTTATGTGGGAGTTTGAACTTCTGAAATGAAATTCCTAGTCTCCTAACAAACATCTGAAGCCTCACTAAACATTCTATTTGTACTTTACAGAAGGGACCTTAGAACATAGAATGCAGAATATTAGAGTCAGAAGGGACTTTAGAACAGAAAAAGTTAAAGTTGGACAAAAAATATTGAATTGTAGAGCTGGTGGAGAACTTAGATATTATCCAGTTCAGTCCTCTTCATTTGAGGTTCATGAACCTGGCCAAGCTTTGCTCTCTATCAGACAAATGTCAACCTGGTTTCAAGTTTCAGTTTGAAAGCTTATCACAGAAACCTTTTCAGTGCCCCTAGACGTGTGTGTGATTTGGAGTTAGAAACCTAAAGCCAATTATCCCTTGCAGGGTAAGCATAGCTATGAAGTGTCACCTAATGAGATGGTTCATGGCAAGATTAGTCATTTAGATATGCCACATAAAAGAGGATTGAAATACAAAGTGGAGGCCCCTGTGGAGTATGATCTTTAATCCCCCAACTCTGCTGCTTAACTAGCTGTGTGAACTTCAGTATCTACTATTCAATTCTATTCTACTTTTATTGACTGCCAAATACGTGCTGAGCACTGTTGCAGGCTCTGGGGAAGACACAAAGTTTTGATAAGACGGGTTCCTAGTGCTAAAAGACACCAACAGGGACAGGTAGTTAAACACATACTATTACAATATTTAATTAAAAAAATTCAACAAACTTCAGGGCTCAGCTATGGCTAAGGTTACTGTGATAGGTACCAGGACAAAAAGGCAAAAACCAAAGCAGCCTGTGCTTTAAGGAATTTACATTTATTGGGAGGAAAAAACCAACAAATAAATATATATGTATAAACGCATATAAATATTTATACATGCATGTTACACACATACATGTATGTATGTATATACACACATACACATATGTGTGTATATACACCCATATATACATATGCACCTATACACATACATATGTGTGTGTATTATAATAGAAGGAAAATGGAGGTGAGAGAGTAACCTTCCAGTGGGGGAATCAGAGAAAGATTTTTAGAGAAGGTGGCATTGAACTTTGGAGGGGGTCTATTTCTGGAAGGCTGAGATGAGTTCATGGTGCATTCCAGGACTGGGGAATAGCTTGTGGCAAATGGATGGAAATAGCAGATAGTGTTTAGTCAGGGAACAGCTAGTTGTCCAGTTTGACTAGAATGCAGAATTTGTGAAGTCCAGGTTGTAATATGAAATAAGGCTAGAAAAGTAGATGGAAGTCAGGTTGGGGAGGTCTTTAGATGCCAGGCTAAGGAATTTATATGTTATCCTATAGGTCAGGGGTGGGGAACCTGCAGCCTTGAGGCCACAAGTGGGCTTCTAGGTCTTTGAGTGCAGCCTTTTGACCGAGTTCAAGTTTTAGAGAACAAATTCTTTTATTAAGGGGATTTGTTCTGTGGAGTTTAGATTCAGTCAAAGACCCACACTTGAAGACCTAGAGGGTCACATGTGGCCTCAAGGCCCCAGGTTCCCCACCTCTGCTATAGGAAATGGGGAGCCCCTGAAGTAGGTTTTGATCAGGTGGGCAACATGGTCAATCTTGTAAGAAGGTCATTTTGGCAGCCATATGAAGCATTGATTCAAGAGAGGAGAGATTTAAATTAGGGAGCAGAGTTAAGAGGTTATTATGGTAGTCCAGGCAAGAGGTGATGAGAACCATTAGGGTGGTGGTTATGTGACCAAAGGGAAGGGGCAGATGGGAACAATTTTGTACTGGTAGAATCAGTAAATCATGGAATCAGTAGCCACTCCATCACTGACTACTTCCATTTTTTTCATCTTTGTCAATTTTCAGAGTGTTTAGCTTTTATTTCTCTTATTATTATTATTTCAGAGTGTTTAGCTCTTATTTCTCTGGAGTATGTTTTCATATGGTCATTTATATTTTGCAGTTCTTCTTTTGAAAACTGATCAGATTCTTTCACCACTTATTTATTGGAATGTGGCTCTTGATCTCATATTTGTGTCACCTCCCTACATATCTTGGATCTCAGACTTTAGTCATAGGTATTTTATGCAAAGATTCAGATTGGTTTGGGTCATCATATCAAAGATCAAAGGCTGCTTATGCGAACCAGCTCAAGGATGATTGGATTGTTACTCTCACTGAACACCCTTCCTACTTGTGTCTGTTCGGGAAGTGTGACCAAACAAAGGCATTACCAGCTTCTCAGGTCATATGGAATGTTATTCATGAAAATGACCTTGTAAGTCATCTAAGCCAATCCTGCATTTTATAGATGAGGAAACTGAGGCCCAGGGGAGTAGAGTAACTTGACCAAGGTTACACAGATACTTAATGGCAGAATTGGGGCTAGAGTGCAGGCCTGCTGTTTCATCATCCCATAGCTACCTTTATGAAATAGCCAACCACCATGATGGTGGCTATCCATTATAAATAAATAGCTCAGAACAGTGATAATTGAATAATTCAGGGAGCCAAAGTTTCATTGGTATGGGTGCTTCTTCTGCTGACAATGGTAACAACTTCCACTTCCTCCCACTCCCACCCCAATGCACCCTGTTACCTTCCTCTCACCTACATGCCATAGCAGGCTATCTCTATAGTCTATAGCCAAAAAATGTCCATCACAAGGTGTCCAACACTCTGGTGATGAGCCTTTATGCACTTATCTGGAATGATTCTTGGGCAGCAAACATCTTGACCCTGAGGCCATACTTGAAATCTTTCTAGATTAATAAGATTTGCAAGAGCTTGAAATACACTCAGAAAACCTTCAAGAATCTGGGGTTACCTTCAGGTTATAGCAACAAATCAAAAAGAGACTTTAGTGGAGTTATAATACTAATAATGATGATAATAACAATAGCTATAATAAAAATAATGGTGTTATTAATTTTTGCATTCCTCAGTTGACTGATAGAATCATAGTAACTGCTAAATTTGCCAGAATCTCATTATTTCTTTCTATTACATGGTTTGCTTTTAATATATATGTATATATATATATGTATATTTAATGAAAATTTATTTTGTTTCCCTAGCAACTTCATCCAATTGGAGGAAAAAAACACCCTTGTAACAAAAATGCATAGTTAAGCAAAACCATTTCCTTCACTGGCCCTGTCAAAAATGCTTGTTTCATTCTGCATCTTATGTTTATCACCTCTCAGTGATTGTCATTGTTGGCCATCTGGAATTATGGCTATTCTTTCGGAATTCTTAAGTCTTTCCAAGTTGTTTGTCTTTCCAACATAATTGTTATTGTATCCAGAATTCCTTTAGGACATCTGTTATAGGGCTCTAGCCTACTCAGCACCTGCTATTTTTCTATCAGTGATAGAGAAAGAGCAACATGGAGAGTAGATAGAGAGCTGGCTTCCAAGTAAAGTTGGGAAGATCTGGGTTCAAGTCCTGTCTCTAACACATACTGGACATGTGACCCTGGGCAAGTAACTTAAACTCTCAGTGCTCCAGATTGGATGTTGCAGAACAGGTGCTGATCTACATTGGTAGGGAAGAGTTTCCTTCCTGAGATTTCCCTATACTAATGTAATCACAGGTCTGGCCAATAAATAAATGAACAAACAAACAAATAAATAGAATGAATCTTATCAGTTGACTCCAAGAGTTTGTCATTGAGCATTAATTATATCATGGTTGTAGGGAGAACCAGATGAACACGTGTTAAGACCTTGCTCTGTGTCAAGATTTTGAAGCCCATGCCATCGTCTGAAATGCATTTTGAGGTTCCTCCTACGGTAAAGCCTGAGCTATAACTTACTTATCTCATACCTAAATAGGATTCTGCTTGTGAGGGGTGATTTGTCTAGAGAGAATCATACAAGAGTGATTCTCTTTATTTTTAATAATCACATTTGATAACAATTTAAGGTTTCAAAACACCTTCCTCAAAATAACCCTGTGAAATAGGTAGAGTAAAATGTTCCTTCCATTTTACAGATGAGGAAACTAAGGTTCAGAGAGGTCATGACTTAACCTATAGTGTGTAAGTCTCACTTTTGTAAGTGACACTTACAGTCTCAGCTATAGTATCAGCTATAAGTGTCAAAGCAAAGACTCAAACTCAGGTCTTTGGACTTCATGTTTAGCGTACTTTCCACTAAACCACATTTCCTCTCCTTAGAAAGGGAATGAGAGCAGTTGTAGGTATAACATAAATTTAAACCTCAAATACTTTTGTAAAAAACCCTTTTGGTTGAATGGGAAAGTGTCCAAAGGAATCTGTGTGTCTAGTTCAGGCTCTTGGAACTGGATTTGGTCTTAAGAATGTGGTCAGAGTGGCCACCCTTTCAGAATCCCTGCCCAATAGCTTTAAAAAAAATATCTCCCTACAATCCCATCAAATAAATGAAAACTAAACAAACCGAAGAGAGTTTAATATTTGTAGGATTTAATTTAACTTCAGTCAACTGGAATGTTTCCCTGATGGTCAAAAAAATGTTGAATCTGCCTTTCTTTTCATTCTCTTGGAACAACAACAACAACAACCACCACAATCACAACCACAACAGCAACACTCAATGTTCTGTTTGATAGGCAACAAACATGAGGAAAGAGTCCTAGACTAGAGAAACAGACCCCAGTTCTAGTTCTGTCTTTCTTATCAAATGGCTGCATGATGATGATGATGATGATGATGATGATAACTAATATTTATATAATGCTCATTATGTGCCAGGCATGGTGCCAAGTGCTTTATTATTATTATCTCATTTGACGCTCACAACAATCCTGGGAGGTACATGCTGGATGATCTCTGAGGTTTCTCCCATTCCTACATGTCTATGATTCCATCTTTAAAAACCAACATAGCTGCTTATTACTTGGGTTAAGAGATACTAGCACAAATTGAATCATCCCAAGTCTAATATTACCATGTTAGGATCATAGACTTAGACCTGTAAGGATATTAGAAGCCATCTTGTTTAACCATCTCATTTTACAAATGAAGAAACTGAGGCTTAGAGAGATCAAGGTAACACAAGTAGTAAATGGCAGAACTGGGATTTAAGCCCAGATTCTCTGACTCCAAATCCAGTGCTTTTCCCATTGCAGCAAATGGCCCATGACCAAATTCTCAGAGAGCTGCCAAGGGGCCATATTGGATGGTGTTCTTGATCTCCCGCAGCGAACTGTGGTAGGAGGATTAAAAACAAAACAAAACAAAACAAAACCCCCCACGAAATTAGATGTGGAAGGGACCTTAGAAGCCATCAGATACAACTCTTTCCTTTTACAGGTGAGTAACCTAAGGCCTAGAGAAGTTAAATAATTTGTCCAGGGTCACATGGATAGTAAATGACAAGTGCAGGATTTGAATCCTTGTCCTCAGGCTCATAAGCCATCACTTTCCCTAACAATGCATTCAGTATAAAATCAATGTAATCAACAAAACACAGTGGATCTTTTAGCAATACATTTCTAGTCCACTGTTAATACACTAAAGTTTGAAAGTCTAAGGTTCTAACATTCCTTTGGTGTCTCCACAAATATTACTTTAGTTACCTGTTTTAATCATTAGTGTATCTAAAGCTGAGGGGGCGATATAATGGTCCCTAAGGTCCACATAGCTCCTTTCCATTCAGATTTAGGGAGTTTATTTTAGATGAAAAGATATGAATTCAGCCATAATTGCTCTGAGTCCCCAGTTAGGAAAATTCCTAATATTCAGGCAAAAGTTGGGCTCTCTGCCTAACTTTACACTTGTATTTGTTTCCAGTTAACCCTTGGTCTTTTTGTGGTTGAAATAGAATTCATCTTTTTTGGCAAATATTTGGGTGACAAAACAGCAGATTATAATAGAAAGTCTATAGATAGACAGGTACTGAGAAGAGAAATTGGGAAAAGACTATGTTTTCTTGGCATCACCAAGGATCTTCTGCTCCAAGACACCTATAAAGCTGATGACCTTACTCAATAATTCCTTCTCTGCCTTGGCTCAGTATGACCTTTGCTCCTCAGGAGTATACTGGAATACCATGCTTGCTCCACTTTCTTGAATGAATTCCTTCTAGACTCGCTTGATCATTTATAGATAATTCCAAGGGCATTGCCATAGTTCCTTGTCTTGCCTGAATAAGAGTCCTATGTGAAGTTATTCAAGTTTGAAAGCCCTTTCATAGTCTGAAGCCTAAGAAAAAATTGATCGATTAGGCACCTTCTAATTTACTTTTAGTGTGGTAGGGTTGAGTAAATCATTTATCCCAACTTTACAAGTACTATATGAAGTTTAGAGATTAGGAATATTTGTGATTGTGGAATGGTCATGAATGGACACCATTTTCAACTAAGAAGCAGCCTAGTGTGGTAAGAGAATGTTGACCTTAAATCAGGAGAATGAAGCTTAAATCCTGGTTTTTATACTAATTGTATGGTCACAGGCAAGTCATTTAACCTCTCAACTTCAGGTTCTTCATTGGTAAAATGGAGATTATTCTGCCTGTTCCACAGAGGAATGTTGGTAGGAAAGTTCTTGGCCAATATTTAATGTGATAAATAGCAGTGAAAGCTATTATAATGAAAAAAATATATAGGAACAGGGCATACCCTGTCCATGGTAGTTACTGAATGTATTCATATGATTTTGTCCTAGGCAACTGTGAATATTTGGATTCTGGGTCATAGAGCTTAGAAAAGATTGGGGGGAGAGGTGTGCAGCTAGGTGAAGTGGATAGAGCACCAGCCTTGGAGTCAGGAGGACTTGAGTTCAAATTTGACTTTAGACACTTACTTATTAGCTCCATGATCCTGGGCAAGTCACTTAAGCTAGATTGCCTTGGAAAAAAAAAGAAAAGACCTTAGGCATCATTTTTCATTTTACAAATGAGGGAACTGAGGCTTAGAGAACTCAGGTTCAAAGTCCCTAATTGATTGGCTTGTAGAATCCAGTTCTCCCCAGCCAATGTTTTTTATTTTATTTTATTTTATTTTTTATCACAAAATGCTTCCCCCTCCAGATTCTAGCCAATGCCATTGTGAGGTCAGAGGAGATTACCAGGCAGCAAAGGGCACATTCACCTATTTAGCCAAGAAGCAAGGTGTCTCCAGCACATATTTTGTGGCATGAGGCTAGTTTGCAAAAGGCCTTTAAATACCTTAGTGATTACCAGCACTAGCAGTTTACAATATTTTGTGGACAGTCAGTCTTGGCCTCCTGCCTTCCCCCCAAATAATTTTTTAATAAACCTGTAATATCTTTTCAAGTATTGCAGCCCCTGGCTCAAACCAGGGGAAGTCTGAATTCATGTAAGCAAGCATTAATTTCCTTTGAGTTGGGATTACAGGATGTCTAGGAATGCTTATGAACCGTCCACAGTGCCTTTGGAGCCGTTTCTGAGGGAACAACCTTATCTTCAACTCAGATTTTAATGTTGTGGTAATTATTCTTTGTAGCCTTTTTCCCTCAGTTGACGTGTGATCGACTCCCTTAAGCTTTTCAGATTAAAATCGTTTTGTGAAACTGGCAGGTTTGCTTTGTCAGCGTCCTTTCCTCCCTTTGTGCTTTACGCATGTTTTACTCATTTCATTCTGTGCATTTTTTTTTTTTGGCTCCTGAAGCTTTTTAAAGGTTCTTTCAATTCTGCTGTTTTCAAAAATAAATGATTAAATGAAAAGCTTTCCTTTTGTCTTCTTGCCTTCCCACGGTGTCATATGGTCCAGAGAGAACAGTATTGGGAATCAGGGGACCTGGGTTTTAGTTCTTATTCTGATGTTCACTAGCACTGTGACCTTGGGCATGTCACTGACCCTCTGTGGGGTTGGACCCTCTATAAACAATAGAGGTCAGTCTAGGTGATTTCTAAGTCCCAACCATTTTATGATTAAATGAAAAATCATTTATTAAGTACTTGTTTTGTGCCAAACCCTCGAAATATAAATATAAAAATGAGATAGCATCTGTCTTCAAGGAGCTTGTAATGTAATGGGGTGGGGGTTGGGCGAGGAGGTGACAGCAGATATAAGAGAGCGCTGTCCAGGGAAGTGTGTTTTGGTCACCGGGATGGTGAGTGGTACAATGGGATAGTCTTTCCAGAGGCAATGATAATGTTAATTTAATTACAGTCCTCAGAGCAAGAGGTGGAAAGTGTAGGTTGGTGGGGTTATGACTGAGGTGGCAAGGTGGAAAATGGTCAAGATGAAGATGTATGACCCAGAGTTAAACAACTTAGCTTCTCCTGGGTATGGCCTCTGGAGGTCTGGATTGGAGGGGGAACAGCAAGTTCCCAAGTGGGAAATGGGTGTGATTATTTCATATCCTTAATGATATTTTTGCAACAAGCCATAAAATTCAAGGATCAATTTAACTTTTAATTCTCAGTACCACAACATTTCAAAGAGCCATCGATGAGAACACTCCCTCTGTAGAGAAAGATATCAATTCCTTCTCCATGTATAAGATAGACAGAACATTGATTCAGCACTCATTATATATCAGACACTGAGAGAGGTGCTGGGGGTGCAAATAGAAGCAAAGAAGATACTCACTACCTTCAAGAAGCTTAATTCAAATTAGGGAAGACAACACATAAGAGGGAGGAGGGCGAGGATATCTGTGTGGTGCCAGTAAAGTCCAGATAGTGAGGAGTGAAGTCAGGAGAGAAGTGAGTAGTAGAAGATTTCATGGGTTGCATAGGCCAAAAATAAAATCATCAACTGGTGGCCAGCCTTCTGGGATTGAGGTCTGCCAAACTTAGCTGGGATAAGACAAAACAATATCCAGGAACATAGTAAATGTTTTTTTCTGGCTTGGTAGGGCCTGCCATTGATGTAGTGGTTAGAGCATTGAAGCTGACCTGGGGTTGGAATCCTGCCTCAGAAATAATCTCTTTTAGTCTTAGTTCCTCATCTGTAAAATTGGGGGTGATAATGGCTCTTATCTTACAGGTTTGTTGTAAGAATCAACTAAGATAATGTATATAAAGTATTTTAAAAACCTTGAAGTCCTATATAAATGTGAACTCTTGTATGCCCATTGAGAACTCTGGCCTGCCATAATAATTTAATTCTCTAAAAACATCCCTTAACACTCATAGATTTTTTTTTAGCTAGAAAGGCTTTTAGAACAAGGACCATTAGCACTAGAAGAGACCTATATCATTCCCTCATTTTAAAGATTAAGCAATGGGGCAATTAGGTGGTGCAGTGGATACCAGCCCTGGAGTCAGGAGGACCTGAGTTCAAATCTAGCCTTAGACACTTACTAGCTGGGTGACCTTGGGCAAGTCACTTGACCCCTATTGCCTGCCCCTCCCCCCAAATAATAAATAAAGATAAGCAAACTGGAAAACAGAGGTAAACTGACTCACCCAAATTTACACAATTGGTTCATTTCAGAGGCAGGATCAGAACTTAGGTCTTCTGACTTTTTGACGTACGTATTTTCACTTTAAAAACCTTTCCTGATGTCTTCATTTTTATATTCCAGTCATTTCCTAACATACCCTAACCAAAAGGACTTTCTTCTGTAACAAAGAAAAATTGACCAACTCAAGTACCATATCCGACAGGGTGGGCGACATTCTGAAACCATAGTCATCCACCTCTCAAGTGAGGAGGGAAATGTGACTTCCAGAATCAGAATTGGCCCTGCCTTTAATCTTAGTTCAGCTGCCTTTTAATCTTGTTTTTGGTTAAATTATT
Source organism: Vombatus ursinus (assembly GCF_900497805.2). NCBI lineage: Eukaryota > Metazoa > Chordata > Mammalia > Diprotodontia > Vombatidae > Vombatus > Vombatus ursinus. The sequence goes on along the minus strand of NW_020954596.1, from coordinate 17,995,307 downwards.
GTAGCTTTTGTGTACTTTGTTCTCCTAGCTTTGCTTTTGTTGTTCTGTATGGTTCATACAATCTTCCCATGTTTCTCAGAATTCCCCATGTTCATTATTTCTTACTTCAATATGCTTATGGATCTGTGATCTCATTGACAGAGGGACTTCCTTCAGCTATGCAAATTGCAGGCCATACCTGCCTGTCCATCTTGTGTAACTCTTGTCCATGACCCTCTGAGAATCTTTCTCAGAGGGTCTATTCACCATTCTAAGGACATTCTAGCTCTTTCCCATTGTATTCACATATCACAACTTGTTCAACCATATTTCAGTTGATAGGCACTGACTTTGTTTCTAGTTTTCTGCTACCATAAAAAGTGATGCTATAAATATTTTGGTGCATATATAAGACCTTTCTTTATGTCTTTGACCTCCTTGGGAATATATGCCCAGCAGTGAGATATCTGGCTGAAAGAGTGTGGAGAGTTTAGTATCTTTTCTCCAATAAATGCAAATCATCTTCTAGGAGAGTTGGACCAATTCATAGTACCACCAATAGTACATTAGTGCCTATTCCTCCAATCTTGACTATTTCTGCATTTCATTAACTTAGTCAATTTGATGTGATGTATATACTCTTCCCAATATTGTTTTGCATTGGGATGGGGCTTCTGGACTACCTGAGTATCTATGTGGCTTCTTACCCAAGTAGAATAAATGAGGAATGATCTGTAAGGGGAGAATTGCTTGTTTTATTTCACTCTGATTTATGCTGAGGATGGGTTTTGAAGCTACATTTGTTATGAAAATAATTTTAAGAATACCACAAGTGAAACTAAATTATGATAGACTTGCTCATAAAATAGGTGTTCGACCAATGGAACACTTGATGCAGCATTATAGTAGCCCTCAGAAGATTCTGTTTTGGAACCAATTCAATGGGCAGTAGATTGAAAGAAATGCTCTCTCTAAGAAATTATTGTTCCCCCCCTCTTACCTCCCCCTTAGTTCTATGATTTCATCAGCATAGGGAACGATCAGTGAGAGAGTTCCGCTACTTAATGGTCAACCTAGAATCTTAGAGAGTTGCCTGGGGTCTCTTTAGGGATGAGTGACCTGCCTAAAATCACACAGCCAGTATGTGTGAAAGATAGAACATGATTTCACATCTTCCCAGATCTCAATTGACTGTTTCTCTATTCTTTGTGAATTTCAGGTGAAGAAGAGGGGAGGAGAGGAAAGAAATAAGACATCAGCTGCCAGAGGCTTATATAGCTGGAGTATGGGGTTTAAAATGAGGTTCTGCAGAAGTCACATACTACTTGTACTCAAGCCTGATCCATTAAGAACATGGCAGCAGAGAAAGAATCACAGACTTTCTCCTCTCCAGGGAGCAGCTCTTTATAACTTACAGGCATGTTTAAACACTGTAGCAGAAAGTTGGATAATTGATTTTGAAATATTTGAGTCTGGAACATGAAATAAAATCAGTTAAGCTATTCATGTATCATCCTCTGCTACATAATATGAAGTTTGTTTTAAACTCTAGAAATAACAACAATGAAAGAACCAAGAGACCACCACCTTAGACAGGGAAAGAGAAGAAGACAGCTTTTATTTTGGAGTCCATTGGATCCCAAGTGAGGGATTCTTATGCCACCAAAAGGGTATATTCCTTTTTTGACAACTACAAGAATTTATACAGCTTTTTCAAATATGTTTTTAAAAAATGTTTACCAGTCTGCTTTTGCCCCAGAACATTCACAAGTGGTCACAAGTCAATGAAATGAACATTCTTAGATTCATAGGTGGTTGGAATGGGAAGGAATTTTGGAGGTCATCTACTCTAACATCTTCATTTTATAGGAGAGGAGACCCAACTCTAGATATAGGGAATTATTTGGTCTAGGTCACACAGCTATGCAGACCTGAGATTAGAACTCAGGTCTTCTACCTCTCAGACTAGTGGTCTTTCCATTGCCCCATACTGCCTCAACCATATGCTTAGCAATGAAAATTCTCTCTGGACAAGTTTCTCTGAGGGGAAAATTTTAAAACATAATTAAATATTCAAAGAAATAATTTTTTTCCTGCCAATATAACATCTAAGATATTTACAATGAACACATCCCCCTGGGCAGTGAGAGGGCTTCCCTGTTACCTGAGGTATGAGAAGATCCAAAGGAATGCATCTGACATTTATGGAGGCGGTGTGGAACTACATGGACAAGAATCACAGGGAGGAAAAAAATTTTTAAAAAATTTCAAAAAAAGAATCACCGGAAGGGGAAGGTGTGGATGAGCTGCTATCTCGACTACTGGAGGATCCCAGAGAGCTTTCAAAGCCCTTTCCTGATTTTAACCTTTTGAGGGCAGGTAGCACAATATGATTATTCCCATTTTATCAATGAAGAAACTGATGCCTGGAGAGGTTACGGGATTTGCCCAGGGTCACCCAGACAGTAAATGTTAGAACCAAGACTCTAACTGTAGTATGCCTTCTGTTATCCTAGGCTGCCTAACAGATACTCCCACAATGAATCTCGGTGCCATTTAAATGTGTAATAATGTTTATTGAATCTTCTTGGGATTGTAATTCAGAATGTTGTCAGCTGAGGTGGGGAGAGCACTAAAAAAAAAGCCCTCTGTGGATGAGGAATTGATGATATATTTCTTGGGAAAACAAACAAATTTGATAATGGGGACAAAATTATTTTGTCATGATCTAGTTCAGGGCTTCTTAACCTACAGATAAATTTTAGAAGATTGTGAACTTGGGTGGAAAAAAGTTTCCCTGGCAATTCTACATGTTTTATGTGTTTAAAAACATTATTTTGAGAAGGGGTCCACAGGCTTCACAGTCCTCCTTAACGCCTTCCCTTTGAGATTATCTACAACTCAGCTTGTCTATATCTTGATTGATTGTTCATAGGTGGCACAGTAGATGGAGTGAGGAAGATTTGAGTTCAAATCCAGACTCAGACTGTGTGACTTTGGGCAAGTCACCGTAACCTCAATTTGCCTCAGTCTCCTTAATTATGAAATGGAATAAGAATAGCACCTCCCTCCCAGGGTTGTTGCAAGGAGCAAATGAGATCTTATTTGTAAAGCACTTAGCACAGTTCCTGGCATTATAGAAATGCTAACTATTATTGTTATTGGTGGTGGTGGTGGTAGTGTTTGCATATTGTCTCCACCATTAGACTGTGAGCTGTTTGAGAGCAGATATTGTTTGTTGTTGTTAGTATTGTTTATTAGCTTTGTTTTTTAATTTTTTTTGTATCTCCAGCACTTAGCACAATGACTGGTGCCTAGTAGGTGCTAAATAAATGCTTCTTGACTTGACTTGATCAGCCTGCCAAAGTGGTCAATGATGCAAAGTGGTTAATCATTCCAAAAGTCATGGAATTTATAGGCCTGCATCATTTTCTTTAGGAAAACATTCATTCAGCTAATTCATTCATTCAAATCTAGTCAAGAGGACCCCAAGACTCAGAAGGGGAAGTGGCATACAAACAAAAAGGGAGCCCTCCACTCATGCTTGGGTACTCCCAGTGGGAATAAGATAGGCCAAAGGGAACCAACCCCTGCTAATACACGTCTTTCCTTAGGGATCTAACACAAGCAGAATACCCTACACCACCAGTCACTTGGTGGTGGTGATGGGGCAAATCATTTCCCCACTGAGAGCCTCATTGCCTACTCTGTAAAGCTACAATAACAACATTTATTACTCCTTCTTTCATAGGCTTATTCTTAAGATCAAATTGGATAAAATCATAGAAAGTTAACTTGAGAGATAATCTGGCCCAACCCACTTGGTTTAGGAATTAGCCTGGTTTAGTAGCATGTTGCCATACCCCACCCTTTCTCCCATGTGGCAGATAACTCTACAACTCACTAGGTTCAATATCTTTAAACAATTCTCATCTTTCATTCCAGAGAAAATGAGATTAGCGATGTTAAAATGTATATACTTTGGGACTGGGCCTATGGTCTCGCTGGTGTAGGTAACTCCCAGTAAGGAAAATTCCCTCTATCAATGCTGATCAACACCTGCTCTGCAACTTAGATAGTCTCAGAGAACTCCCTGGGGGTACCATGAGGTTAAGTGACTTGCCCAGGGTCTCACAATCAATAAGAGGCAGTGAGGTGATATTAAGATGTCATACATTTGAAACAGGGCAATTTTTCTCTCCAAGCATGTCTCAAATAACAGGTCAGTTGTATGCCTTTGGACTGTAGCCAGTTGCCCATGGAAGACACATCTACTGAAAACTGCCCTGCTTTGGTGGGGCTGATTGTGTCAGGCAGCTCAGAGGGGACAATTTGGACGACCTCGTGGGAAACACAAGAGATTTTGCCATGAAACAACTGAATTCCACGGTTCGTCCTTCTGGAACCTAAAAGGAATCATGCTATGATCCGATCCTATGCCTGAGTCACAGAAGGATGTGCTTGTACAAGATGGTGGGGAAGTTTCTTCTTACTTTGTGGTATCTGGGCAAATCAACAGCATCTGTTTGGAAACACTGTTTCTAAGCTTCTCTCTACTTGTCCTTTTCTGATGAATGCGATAGATTCATGGTGAGGAGAAAAAAGGAAAGGAAGCTTTTTCTGATGAATGTAAACTGTAGATTCGTGGTAAGAGGGAAAAAAAAGAAAGCCTTTTTCTGATGAATGCAGATTGTAGATTCGTGGTGAGGGGGAAAAAAGAAAGAAAAATAGTAAAAGCCAGTTGGATTTTGTTCTTAAGAATTAGATGTCTCATGTTTTTAGATACTCTCTGGGAATCTCTGGAGAAAGTACTGCTTTTCCACCTACAGCATGAAATATTTAGAAGTCATTTCTCACCTAAAGCTAATCTTCTCCATGCCCTCAATACTGTATGATTTATTAGGTGTCAGAGAACATTCATTGGTCAATACTTTGGTTGTTAAAAAACATAAAAGAACAGAAGACAGTTGTGTTAATGTTGTCAACATTGGGTTGTGTTGTCTTGTAGCATTGTGTTGACTTTTTAAAATAGCTTGAATCTGCAAATTTTTTGGTGAATGGAATCCAGGGTGAAGAAACTTCTTCCTATTCAAATGAGCAGCTGTCCAATGCCTAGGACATGAATCATTATTTGTTGGTTGATTAATTGTATGGTTTAGAGTCTTAGAGAGTTCCCTGGGGGGGGAGGGGTGTGAAATTAAGTGACTTGTTTAGGGTCACATAGCCAATATGTGTCAGAGATGAGACTTGAACCCAGGACTTCTTGGTTCCCAGGCTACCTTCCTATCTGTTATGGTGTGATTTTAAAAAAAAGTAAGTAAGCAAATGTCAATTCCATAGAGGAAAGTATATCAATGAGAGGACTGTGTCTGGCAGAATCTGGCTGAACCCATGGATCATGGAATTCCAGGGTCTCAGAAATGGAAGAAAGTTGCAGGAATCCATCGAACTCACTCCTGAAAAGGCATCCCTTCTATTGTATCTCTGACAAGTGGGCATCCTATTTACACTTGAATACCTTCAATACTACTGCTACAACTCACATTTTGAAATATACTTTCAGTGTCTAGAGCAGAGATTTTTAGCTTTTCTTGTATCACTGACCAAAGGTTATGGTGGTAAAAGTTTAACAACCAGCTCTCTTAAAAAAACGTGGAAAAGATACATTTTAAAGTTTAATTTGCTTTATTAACATTTTCTCCATTACTTCTTAATTCTAAACAATCAGTAAAACATACATCAAACCCTGATTTCTAACATTTGATGATTTCTGAGGTGTAAATGCTCACACTGAAAATTTAGCCATTGGCTTGGGAGCTAGTACAAGTTGGCTCCAGCACCCCCCTTCACGGATTCCTTTGCCTGGTGAAGCCCATGGACCCCATCTCAGCAGACTGTTTTTAAATGCATAAAATAAAATACATAGGATCACAAGGAAACAAATTATGTTAAAATACAGTCTCTATTTCATTTTAAAAGGAAGTTCATGGATCCTAGGTTAAGAACCCTTATGTCTAAGGAGAGAGTATGTCTGTCTACCTGCATCATGAAATCATCTGAAATCATTTTTCACCCACAAATGAACTCTCCCCACCCTGATACTAGATAACTTATTAGATGTCATGGTTTATTGAAAACTGCTTGCACTTCTGAACAATTCTGATTTTTAAGAAATATCTTCACAGGTTGAGCTGACATTTTTCTTTCTGTTGCTTCTCCCCATTACTCCTGGTTTTGCTCTCTGGGTCCAAGCATTACTCTAAACTTTATTCCACGTGACAGTCATTCCCACACTTGAAGACAGTGATCTCACCCCTCCTTCATTTTCTCCCTTCCAAATCTCCAAACAAAACATCCCTGATTTAATAGGGGAAAAAATCTACCCTGCCAGCCTTTTTAAATAAAAAAGTAGATACCAGATTACTGATCCTATTTTTGCAGGTTTGAGCTGATTGAATGATCAAGAGACAGAACACAATATAGTATAGTAATGATAAAGCTGGATTTGGAAGCAAAGGACCTTCGCTTTTGAATTCAAATCCTTGCTTTGATACCTGTGTTCTATTGGCCGTGAGTCATCTCTCTGCCTAGATACAGGATGGCTCTGTTTGAAGGTGGAAAATTTATCACCTATATCTGGCCCATTTGAAAAAGACTATGCTTCTGGAACATGGTGTCCCAACATGACAACCAGTAAGTCTTTCTCAGCCTCACTGGATAAAGACAATTCTTAAAGGATTTTAGATTTAGAGACGGATCATCCTGAGCACCTCTCCCTCCTCTCCCCCTGGCCCCATCTAATAGCTGAGGAAACTGAGGCTCACAAAGGTTGTGACATTCCCAGGGTTCCATGGGAAATAGGTAGTGTGGATTCATATTCAATTCAGTCTGGATTCAAATCTGTAGACATGGTCTGGAACAAGTTAGGACCAATGGGTAGAAGTTATACAGTGGTTAATTTTGGTTCAAAATAAAGAAAAAAAATTCTCACCATGTCAGCTTTTCTAAAAAAAAATCATGTTGCTGTTGGATTAGCACTGGACAAAGAAACAGAGAGGGACAAACTTAGCTGTTGATGGCCTGTCTTGAACAGGAGAGGTCACTTTGAAAGAGAACTTTCCTTTCTGGTTCATCTGTATTCCCACTTGTATGTCTCCTAAAGAGCAACCCCACAGCCAAGCTCCCAGCAATGCTTAGCCTGTAATCATGCTAATATAGCTTTGGCCTTGTTTATAAATAGGTGGTATCTATGTCTGAAGACCTTGACAGGTTCTGAAGAGACAGTGTGGGAGAAGTGACTGACAATCACAGCTGTATGAAGGACATGAGGGATCTGGGGATCTGATATCAGTCATCATACCAGCTGACATGACAGTCAGAAAGACCTTAACACACATTGTCTCACTTTATTCTTCAGCAGCCCTATGAGATGGCAGCACAATTGCTTTTACCCCTATTTTAAAGGCAAGGAAGCTAAGGCTCAGAACTGTGACCCTGGTCACAGTTTACCTTTCAGTAAAATCATGATTAAAAAAAACACACCTAATTCATAGAACCATTGTGAGCATTAAGTGAGATAATAAAAATAAAATATTTTGTGAACCCTAAAAACACCAAAAAATGTTAGCTAGTATTGCATAAGTGTGTAAGAAGCAGCTGATAGCACTGAAGCCTGGGAGTCAGGAAGAATCCAGGTGCCCCAGCCACTTACTAGCCATGTGACCTTGGGCAAGTCACTTAACCCCTGTTTGCCTCAGTTTCCTCCACTGTCAGATGGAGATAATAATAACACCTACCTCACAGGGTTGTTGTAACAATTAAATGAGATAATATTTGTAAAAGCACTTAGTATTTGACACACAGTAGGCTCTATATAAATGCTTATTCCTATCCTCCTTCCGCTATTGTCGAACTTATTTAAGCACCTCTCGTCAGAGACTTAATTGTACAAAGTAGTCAAGTTTTAAAGTTTAATAATATAGTAGTTTAAAATTATTTGGCAAAGAATATTGGTTTTGCAGGTGGAAGACCTGGGTTTGAATTCTGACGTGCTTAATGTCTATATGACCTTGAGTAAATTACTTAACCTTCTTGGGTCTTCAGTTACCCACTTTGTAAAACAAGGGAATTGGAATAAATGACCTCTAAGGTCCCTTTTGGCTTCTATGATCCTCAATAAGATGGGTCGTAAATGTTGGTTGGAAGGGACCTTGGCAGGCCAGACTTGACCTGACTAAGAGTCTGCTGGCCTCAACAAATGGTCATCCAGCCTTTATTTAAAGTGATGGGGAATCTACTACCATAGGTAAGCCGCATAACTCACCTCGAGTTTCCCAGTGGAGAAAGTGGATCAATGCTACTTGTGTGGTTTGTCCTTCTACTTGAAGAGGACAATGAGATTAGGAAGATGATGCCATGACTTGCAAATGAATCGGATTTAAGTGAGACAGGTCTGTGCAAAGTCACCAGCCTCACTTTCTTCTTCAGAGCCATCTGGGTCCAGTAGCCAGATATAGATCAGGATGACTGGAGATGGCCCAGGATGCCATTGGAGACCTTGGGCTTTTTAAGCTAAGGTCTTTCCAAGTTCTTACTTGGATTGAGGCAATGTCCATTCAGTGTTTAGGGCCGTTTAAGAAGTGAGCCAAAGGATGACCTCTTTAATAAAAAAAAAAATCAAACCCGGAGAGGAAGACCCTCAGGGTTATTTCTGGATAAAAGCGAAACAATTCCTATTTCCATTCACTCTGAGCCATCAGGGTCCAAAAAATAACCATTAAATGGTGCTGGGTCAGGGACCTATTGTTGGCCAGTCATTGAGAGCTTAGCTCGCAGAATTATTGTGAGGAAAGCAGTTGTTACCAGCCCAATTCATTTTTGTCCGATTCTAATTATTAGGACGTCTTTCCTTATGTCAACCCTGCCACCTGCACCTTCTACTCATCTGCAGCTTCCATCCACGGCTACTGTTTCCTCCGCACCCTAACAACAACAGCAACAAACACCCTGAGGCCAAGGGAAGCACCTTTCTGGGTTTCTGTTTACTCATCTGGAAAATGAGGCCACTGGACTCATTGATTCCAAGATCCCTTCTCTCTCTAAAGATCTATAACTAATATATGAGCAACTGAATGCTCAGGATCCTTTTTTTTCTTTGACCTGGCTTTTTAAATTTAATTTAAGCAAATGAAAAGTTTCTAGTTCTTGGAGTATTTGGAAGCGAGACACAGAATTCATTCAGGCTTAAGAAAGACAAGGCCCAATTGGGGACACCACAAATAAGCAAATAAATAAATTCCCCATACTTCATGCTTGGTGGCTAATGCTTTCTCGGCTTAGCTTCAAGCAGATTCAAATTTGAGGGCCAAGAACCAGTCAAGTTGGGCAAGAAGTGACCACTGGTCAGAGAGTTGCTCCTTTCTGGATTCCCAGTAGATCCTAGAAGGCCTTTGTAAACCTTGAAGCACCATATGAACGTGAGTGATGATTCCAGTGATGAGAGAGGGTCCAAAAGCATTCCAGGGGAATGTCTTCCAGTGGCCGAATAAAAAACACAAGGAAAACGGTGAGTTTTTGGGAGGGAAGAGAGCAAGCTATTTCCCTACTTTATTTTAAATAGACCTCTTCAGGGGATTTTTCATTTTTTTTTAAAAGTAGAACCATTAGTTTTTATTGATGGGGCTAATGCTTTGCATTTAGCCCAAATTACAATAGGAAAGGAGATGCTTAAGGGTAACTGGGTGATGAAAGGGCTACATTAGTGAACAAGCCTGAGAGCTGCTGTTTCCCATTTGTAATGCTGACTCCACATGCGAGTCATATTTAAGCTATAAACGGTGGCGCCCAGGGAGTGCACACTCGGATTGCCTTGAGAAACCAAATACTTTATCAAATCACCAGATGGCCCACGATCAGGAAGGAAAGCCCTGTTTTGCTAAACAGAATGACTTTCTAGGAGGCCCCTGGCCCCCAGCTACCTAACTCCGTGGACATTCTAGTAGTATGGATGTCCCTACTGGAAATAATTGGCCTCCAACTTTATTGGCTTTCCATTGCCATTGTGAGGCCTTTGACGATGTATTTGATTGAGAGCTATAAATAATTTGGAGTTTCAGCTACAGGCTGTACATTTCCAATAGTCTGAGATAGATATTGTATATTTACATAGTATGGATTTTTGCAAAAGTAACCCCAAGAACTGGCATGGCCTAAGACCTAGTATTATAGATCCTAAACATAATTATGCAGCAGTGTCTTTACTTCAAAGTAACTTTGGGGTTTACTACTGGTTTATTTAAAAAAAGTTTGGAGGAGTCAAAATCAGATTGCCTTAATGGGCAGAGGAGTTGGGGGCTCAGAGAAGAAGGGAGAGGTACTAAGGGGGAATAGAGGCAACTATAAGGACCTTGAACTGGATGGGGTGGGAGAATGTAAACAAAGAAAAACTATAAACGGTAAATCAGTTAGAGATGGAGATATTGTTTTGGGGGGTGAGGAGAACCAAGGGAAAAATATCTGGGGGGGGAGTGGATATTACAAGAACGAAAGATTTCCCCCTATGTCTGGAATTTGGTTTCAACCTTTCATTTACCATTATAGTTTCAAGGGAGTGGGAGTTGGGGGGGGGGTACAGGGAAAGCTGGTGGAGAAATTCCCCAAATCACACTTAAGCTATCCCATTCCACAAGACTGTCCAAGTGAGTATGTCAGGATCAAAGACAGAGTTCACACACAAACACAGAGTCCAAATGTTTGGATCCGAGCATTAAGAGAGAGATTTTGAAATGTAGGAATTTTCATCCAGACAGAGTTGGGGTATATGTGTATGGAAGAAGGGGGAGGGTGGGGTGTGAAGATGTGTAGAAAGAAAGGATTCTGAAACTGAGAAGACCCATGCCCATCATCAAAGCTTCAACAACCTTGGTACTACTGTGGAAAAGAAGACCCTGGGATATTTTGCCAAGAAGCAGCTATCCTTCAAAAAAATTTTTTTCTTCAGCTGACCAACTATGCTTTCTGATTTCATTAAGGAAAATACACAGAGGCGGTATCCTGAGGGTTTTTCCTTTGATTCCACCGTATTATTTCTCTTTTACAGTTCCTATAAAAATTCAGTTCAACAGATTTTTATGAACAGTCATGCTTGGTAACAGAACAGAAAGAGAACAAAATCTGTTCTCCACAACCTTACAATCTGGTTTTGACAAAGCAGAACATGCAACTAAATCAACAGGAAAACTAGGTCTATATGGTCAGATCTTGATTTTATAATTTTACTCAGACCTGTGAGGGGGCAGCAAGCTCCAGGTAAGAAACCTTCCTCTACCAATGCAGATCCTCGACCCTGGCTGAGAAATTGACTGAGATCACACAGCCAGTACATACATGTGTGAGGTGGTGAGTGTTTGGCCAAGACTCTTTCACTCCTTGGATTGTGGCTCCCTATCCACTCTGCCAAGTTGTGATTCTAGATCTTAATTATCTGTAGTAAATGAAGGAAAATAGTGGAATGCACCTAGGTTGTCCATCTGTAAAAATGGGGGGGCAGGAGAAGGACTAGATGATATTTAAAGTCTTCCTCTGCTCTAAAGTTTGATGAGCCAACAATCCCTAAATCTCCCCCTCCCTTAGAGTTTGGAATGCCTTTTAAAAAACCAACAAAACCTTGTATTTGAACTTGGAAGTGTGTGATGTTTGGGACTCATCATGTCGACTGAAGAGAGGTATGGGTTGTAAGAAAGAGCACTGACCTTGAGCTCAAAGAACCACTGAGTTGTATTCCTACCTCTACTTCTAACTTGTGTGTGCTTCAGGAAATCTCAATTTCTCTCTCTCTCTCTCTCTCTCTCTCTCTCTCTCTCTCTCTCTCTC
>NW_020954596.1:17896886-17983447 GCF_900497805.2 Vombatus ursinus | reverse complement strand
TCTCTCTCTCTCTCTCTCTCTCTCTCTCTCTCTCTCTCTCTCTCTCATTCAGTTTCCTCATCTGTATATCTAATGAGGGGTTTGGCCTACATTAATGGTGTCAAACTCAAAAGAAATAGGGGTGGATGCAACTGAATCATATATAAGGAGCCCTGTAGAAAACTACAGATGAATATTGTCTATGTTCTATTGTACTTTTATTTATTTTTGTTTAACATTTCTGAATTGCATTTTAATCTGGTTCCTTTAGCACCTGTGAATGTTGCTGGTGTCAACATGGCTGTGTTTGACACCTCTGGTCTAGGTAATCTTTAACACTGTTTCTAATTTAGCCCATGATTCTCTGCCTCTGATTTAATGCTGATAGTCAAGTTCCTTTCTGGAATGGCCCTCACATCCAGGGGATCCCTCTTTTATTTGCGTCAGATGACAAAAAGACATCTCTGTCCCCCCAAGACCCAACAAAGCAAGTCCAATAAATAGCAAGTATTATTTTTTCTGACGAGGATTCTGAAGTCTGGGGACTTCATGAGGTGCCAATCCAACCTCCTTACTTGACAGATGAGAAAACTGGGACCGAGAGAGGTTAATTAATTTCTCCAAGGTCACACAGCCAGTTAATAGTTGAACCAGGAATATAACCAGTGTACTTTCCCCTTTACCAAGCTGCCTTTCAACTTGTGGTCTGAGGTCTGGCTTTACCAGCTCCTGGGAAGATGTAATAGCAATTAGCTTTATTGCAATGTCCTTAAGACAGCTTAATTTGTTTCCTTCTGCTGTCTTCTGGATGACTCTCCTGAGGCCACATGTCTACTCTGTGAAATGTGCTTAACATAAACGGAACAGTGGCCAAGAAGTGTGATGGGAAGACCCTGGCTTGGGAGTCAGGACATATGGGTTCTAGTCTAGACTGTCTGTGAGACATAGGGGAAGTCACAGCTCCTCTGAGACTCAGTTTTCTCATATCTCAAAAAGGGATAGAATTCAATTTGACGATCTCTAAGAATGGAGGCTTAGGGAATATGAGAGTGGGAAAGGATCTCAGAAGTGATTTATTCCAACCCATACCCAGAAAGGAATCCCCACCATAGTGTATCTGAAATGTGCTCAACTAGCCTCCATTTGGAAGACTTCTAGTGAGCCAGAATCCACTACTTTTACAAGGAGCCCTTTCCACCTTTGGATAGCTCTAAATGGTCAGGGGCAGCAATGTGGTGCAGTAGATACAGTACCTGGCCTGGAATCAGGAAGACTCATCTTCCTGAGTTCAAATCTGGCCTCAGGCACTTACTTAGTTGTGTGACCATGGGCAAGTCACTTAACCCTGTTTGCCTCAGTTTCCTCATCTGTAAAATGAGCTGGAGAAGGAAATGGCAAACCATTCCAGCATCTTTGCAAAGAAAACCCCAAATGGGGTTGCAAAGAGTCAGACACAACTGTACAAAAACAACAAATTATTAGGAACATTTTCTTGACATCAAACCTAAACTTCCTTCTTTTCAACTTCTATCCTTTGCTCTTGGGTGTGTCCACTGGGGCCAAATAGAACTAGACTAATCCCTCTTTCCCATGGCAGTCTTTCCAATAATTGATTGCCTCTTGTATATTTCCCCTCTCCCCCAGAGTCTCCTCTTCTCTAGGCTAAATATGCCAATTTCCTTCAAATGATCCCCAAATGACAGATTCAGGGCCTTTCACCACCTCAGCTGCTTTCCTCTGGATGTTGTCTGGCCCATGAACGTCCTTCCTCACACCTGAACACAGCACTCTCTATCTGGTGTGACCAGGGCAGAGTACTGCAAGACTATCACTTCTTTATTCCTGAGGAATCCTTCCCATCTCTCAGTCTCTGACCCTGGGGTGGCCAAGCATTCTCTTGTTTTTCTCAACATGTATCTTAATTAGTAGATGGATTCATAGAGTCTCAGGGTATAAAGCACCCTTATTAACTTTCTAGGGCAATTCCTGCTTGTAGCGGGAATCCGCACTGTAGCATTCCCAAAACGTGGTTGTTCAGCCTCCATGAAATTGCCTCCAGGGAGGAGGAATGGAGATAGAGCCCTGGACTGGAGTGGCCTCTATTAGAATCCTGGATCCGACAACTATCAACAGTCACTAAAGTAACATACCTTGCTCAGGTAACATTTAGCCTAGGTCTGGCTGTTGTATGTATTTGAAGGCAATGAAACTTTATCTTAAAAATATCCTGTAACTTGGGCTTTTCACTAATTCAGATTGGCCTGTCCCCCAACTAGCAATTCACCTAACTTTTCTGGGCCTCACTTTCCTAATCTGTAAAAGGACAGGGTTGAAGTTCATGCTGTGGATAGAGTGCCAGGCCAGGAGTCAGGAAGACTCATCTTCCTGAGTTAAAATCTGGCCTAAGATGCTTAGTAGCTGTGTGACCCGGGGTAGGTCACTCAACCCTGTTTGCCTTAACTGAGGCGAACATGCCTGTGAGGGAGATATTGTGTCACTATCTAAATTTTATAGATAAGGACGCTAAAAGCCCAAAGAAGGTTGGTTTGTTTATTTGGTCCAGACCAGCAAAATGAGCTAGAGAAGGAAATGGCAAACCCCTCCAGTATCTCTGCCAAGAAAACCCCAAATGGGATCACGAATTGGGGTCACAAAGAGTCAGACATGACTGAATAACAGCAACTCCAGGGTCAAGAGGACTTGAGTTCAAATTACCCTTTCTGATACAGACTACCTGTGTGACCTTGGACAAGTCACTTAACTTCTTTAGTCTTCGGTTCCTCTTTTATAAAATAAGGAAGTTAGATTAGATGACTTCTGGGATTCTTGCAGATCTAAATCTGTGAACTTATAATCATAGTCTAAATTTATAAACTTAGACCAGGGTCAAACCTAGGTAAAATTGTCAGTAAGACAGTCGACATTTATTAAACACTTGCTATGTGCCAAGCACCATGCTAAGAGCTTGGGGATACAAATAAAGGTAAAGATAGTCCCTGTTCTCAAAAAACTCAGAGGTTAGTGAGAGAGACAACGTGCAAACAACTATGTACAAAACAAGCTAAATATAGAATAAATTGGAGCTAATCCACAGAGGAAAAGTACCAGAATCGTAGAGGATTTAGAAAGGCTTCCTGTGGAAGGTGGGATTTTAGCTGGGATTTGAAGGAGGCCTGGGAGAAAATGGTCAGAGAGAAAACAGAAAATAAACAGCCTCGAACTTAAGTGAATAATAGATTGGAGGCTTTAGAACTGGAAAGAACCTTGGGGATCATTTAGTCTAACCATCTCATTTTACTGATGAGGAAACTGAGACCCAGAGAAACTTACTTGCCCAGATTCACACAGGTAGTATGGAAAAACTCAAGGTGTAAGCCAAGGACCTCTTTGCATCGCTCTCTTTTCCCCACCTCCATTTATCACAAATCCATTTATTCAAAGGATTATAGTGGGAGGATAATGTTTAACCTAATGGAGAAAAATTGTTAATGGTGGAATTCCAGGCACAATGAGTGAAAGGGAGAGAGGGATTTGGTGTAGGGAGATAAAAATTACATGCTCCATGTAGTCTGGCCTAAGCTACACTCATAATTTTGATTTCACGGAATATTTTAAAATTCTATTCAGGGCATATTTGCTGAGGGTTCTGTCATTAGCCCGGTAAAAAGGCTTGGAGAAACAAAAACAACAACAACAACAACGATGATGATGATGATGATGATGATGATAATGATAATAGCTTTCATTTATATGGCACTTCACATAACTCATTCAGTGGTCACAACACACCTGTGAGGGAGATACTGTATCACAATCTAAATTTTATAGATCAGGATGTTAAGGCCCAAAGAAGGTTGGTTTATTTATTTGGTCCAGACCAGAGATTACATCCAAGTAGGAGAATTCCTGCTTATGGAAACTCTCCATCAATCAGCAACTCTCTTCATATTGTTGTTCATCCTTCATTCTCCAAGAGGACCAATGACATCAGCAGGGTGATGTCTTGACTTGCAAGTGAATTGGATTTAAGTGAGGCAGGGCTGTGCAAAGTCATCAGCCTCACACTCTCTTCCAGAGTCATTGGAGTTTAGTGGTAAGATGTAGGTGAGGACTACTGGCACGGCCCCAGATGTTTTACAGTCTTAGAGAATTACCTGGGACAATGAAAGGCTGATTGACCTGCCTAAGGTCACACAGCTCACCTGGGTCAGAGGCAGGCCATAAACCTGGGTCTTCCCAAAATGGAAGCCGGTGCTCTAACCAGTTGATTGCACTACCACTTTATCATTATTATTCATAGCTTCTGTTTATATAGTACTTGACTTACACAAGTCATTTTGAGCTTGAGAGGGGCCCTGTGAGTTAGTAGAACAAGCGTGATGATCCTCATTTTATGGATTTAGGGTTGGGACTGAAGCCCTAAGTCTTCTGGCTCCAAGTCTAGTGGTCTTTCAACCCCACTGCTTCTCCACTGCCCAGGAAAGCCAGATCTGAACATCCCCGTGCTTGGACCTTGAAGCTCCCAGGAGGTGGACTTCAGAATTCAGATGCAGAGAAATAATGTGCAGGAAGCCTGGAGGGCTCAGTGTGACCAGTAAAAGCCCCTAGCAAGCATTCCTTTAGCCTTCAGGCTCCAGTATTCTCCAGCTCCAGCTCCCGCTTGGGAGTCTGGCATCTAGAAATCAAATCCGGGGCTTGCCGATGACTTCTGGGACTTCTTGCCAACTTTCTTCATCACATCAAGTTTCCTTTTCCCCCCTTCCATATTGGAATAAAACTGTGGCCTGACCTCACCCGGATGCCATAAAGCATAGCTCATTAATCATGCAAAACAGCTGAATTAGCAAAGTGCCAGGAAAGCTCTCACTAAGAATAGGTTGTTGTTTTCCATTTAGGTCAGGTGAACACCCCCCAAGCTGTTGCTTCCTGGGCTCCTGGGTCAGATAAGCTGGTGGGACTCACTTGCTTCCTTATGCTAGGGTCCATTTCACCAAATGACCGCAGGGCCCCACGGCTTCCTCCCAGGCCATTCTCCTGTCATCCTGTG
This sequence comes from Vombatus ursinus, assembly GCF_900497805.2. Classification (NCBI taxonomy): domain Eukaryota; kingdom Metazoa; phylum Chordata; class Mammalia; order Diprotodontia; family Vombatidae; genus Vombatus; species Vombatus ursinus. Next base: position 17,978,421 of record NW_020954596.1, on the reverse strand, counting down.
TCTCCTGCGGTGGAGCCTTTGTGCAAAGATGGAATTTGAGCCAGGTCTTCAAAGAAGGGTCAGGCAATCCATGAGTATTTATTAAGTGCCTTTTATACGTCAGGCACTGTGCTAGTGTTAGAGGTACAAGGATAAAAATGAAATTGTTTCTGCCCTCACGTTCTACAGGGGGAAACAACGAGACATAAAAATTAAGTATTTACTTACATGCTGTTGTTCAGCTGTGTCCGACTCTTCATGACCTCATTTCTCGACAAAGATACTAAAGTGCTTTGCCATTTACTTCTCCAGCTTATTTTACAGATGAAGAAACTGAGGCAAACAGGGTTAAGTGACTTGGCCAGGTTCACACGCTAGCAGGTGTATGAAGTCAGATTTGAACTCAGGAAGATGAGTCTTCTTGACTCCAGGCTGGGCACTCTATCCATTGTGCTACCTACCTGACCTTATCCTTATGTAGTGCCACTAGTATTCTGATTCGTTAATTTCGGGTAATTAGAGGAAGTACTTGAGAGGAGACTTCCTGATCAATATGAACAAATATATACAATATAAACAAAAATTTCCTGACAATCTGAGTTTTCCAAAAGGAGGATGGACTACCTTATGAAGTGCTGATTTCTGTCTTAATTGGACCTCTGCAAACAGAGGCAGGCCATCCATTTATGATGGATACTCTAGAAGTTCTGTTTAGGTATGGAGGGGACCAGATGACCGATGGGGTCACTTGTAACTTGGAGATATTGTAAAGTGTCTGAATTAGGTGATGCATTCATTCTTTCTCTCCCTTCTTCCTTCCCTCTACCACCCTTCTGGGAGTGACTTTCCATTAGTATTGATTGATAAATTGATGTCATCTTCAACCAGTACAGCTTTTCCCTGCTTGGATCTTACCCAAAACTTTGTCCCTCATTAATGCTCTTATCAAACATGAGTTATCTGTCTCTAACAAGGGACTGAGTCCCTCCCGCCATAAGATATCATGAATTTCCGAAGTGAATGTCAGTATAGCAGGCTGGCCAACAAGCCCAGTCTTCACGAGCTGCTGCAGAGTGCTTGTTTGATGTAATTTCCACATGGACTTTGGAACATGTGTGGACATTCTATAACTGTTCCTGTCCTCTATCCACAAGGTGAAGAGAGGCCTCTTTGATTAGCAGCACTAACTGATCTTATCCCTTTCTTTTGGGTGGCTTCTTCACACTAGTTACAGTTTTGGTAGAAGAAGAGAAAATAATACTGAAAAGGGAGAGGCTTTGTGCCCTTCCCATCTGGGGCTACATGGCCCGTGGTCAGTCAGTCAGTCAATAGACATTTGTTAAGTGCCTAATATGTGCCAGGCACCATGCTAAGCATTGGGTATATATATATATATATATATATATATGTATATATGAAAAATAGAAACAGTCCCTGCCCTCAAGGAGGTTACAATCTAACAGGGTAAGACAATACATAAAAGGAAGCAGAAAAGATTGGGGGAGAGGGCGGAGGGACCAAGTGATGGGGATATGATGGAGAAATCCAAAGGAGTGCAGCTGGGTAGGAAATGAAGAGATGACTGGCCCAGGAGTGCCCTTCTGAAATTGAAGTTTGGGGAAGAGCTCTTTACTCTGCCTTACAATCACAAGGGCAGAGGGTAACAAGGGTACCAATGAGGTGCAAAAATGAAGGTTGATACAACCTTGCAACATGGTGAAATTCCTGATCAGGAAATTCCCTGGGATATGATAGAGAAATCAAAAGGAGAGCAGCCAGATGGGCAATGAAGGCAGATCATGCTTCTTTGCCTTGGATTTGTTCTTTCATTTTGGGTCAAGTGGACTGGAGGCTAAGACTTTTCAAGTTTCCAAAGATCCAAGAGTCAAATCCATATTGACATTTTAAGCCAGCCAGTCTAGCTTTGAGATCCAAGGGAGATGACCATTGGGGCCCAGCCCAGCAGTAGCTGAAACAAGGGGCTTATTTAATACCAATGCCACATTTGGACTTGGTGGGATCAATGCTATCTAGAAACTGCATGAAGTCTGATCCCTCTCCCCAGGGATAGAGTAGTATAGGGGAGACCATACCCTTACAGGTATTGGGGGACCATTTTTGTACTTCTTTCTATGTCTTTAAAGCAAATAGGTGCTTCAAACAGAAATCTAGAGTGGTCCCATATGAAGTAAAAGGTCAGAGACTAACTCAAAGTCCTCCATACCATCTTTCTTTCCCATCTCCCCCAACTCTCGACTCTCCTCTTAGAGATGCAGCTAGGAATTTCTAGCAACTTTTTTATGACTACAAAGGGTCTCATGCTAAAACACTGGCATCACGTAAAGAGCAGTGAATTTGGAGCCAACTGTTAAACATTTACCCGCACACTTCTGGTCCAAGATCATATGTAGATAATTAGAAGTATTTATGAGTAACAATAAATCAAGCCTGATTTGTAGCATTTGTCAATTTCCAAGGTATAAATGTTGACACTGCAAGTTTAACAATCGGCTTTCTCAAGCTGGCTCCAGCACGTTATGTCTTGGGCAAATCATTTCCCTTCAATGGGCTTCAGTATCCTCATTAGGAAAATGAGAAGATTGGTCTGGATGATTTTGAAGACCCCTTCCACTTCTATCTCTTATGAATAATACTACTGCTACTACTACTATTACTTATATAGTGCTGTAAAGTTTGCAAAGCAATTTACATATAGGATCTAAGTTTCCTGATTTCTGTCCAGTGCTCTTCCCATCATGCCTCAAAGAAGTGAGCCTTAGTCCCTCTTCTGTTTGTGGCATGCACACCCTCCTGCCCCCCTTTTGTTTCTATCTTCCTCCTCACAAGATACTTAGGACCCTCTTATTGCTTCTTGCCTGCCCAGAGCCCTTTCTGTGGCATCCCTCCTTGCGGCACCCTACCAGAATTTTCATTCTTTCTCCTGTCTCCCATTCACAGGCGCCATGTTGTGTCTCTTCAACAGCCCAGCTAGCTGCCCGAAACTAATCTGATAACAAGCAGATCCATGAAGTGTTCTTTATTTTTCTAAATTGGATTACACATCAACCCCCCACCATATGTCCCATGCTTTCCTGCCTCTTAGTCTTTGCTTAAGCTGTTTTTGTTTCCTGGGCCTGGAATGCTATCCCTAGATTTCTCCTCTGCCCTACTGCACCTTCTCTGCTTGGTAACACTCTTCTCACCCTTCTTTCAAGGCTTGGCTAAAATACCATCTTTTCCAAAAAACTTAAGCCCATTCTTCCAACCGGAATCTATTTTTCCTTCAGCTGATGTTGAAGCATATTAGATTCTTCTTATGTACTTCTAATATTTTATTATGTATTGTGTTCATCTATGTTTAGGTTGTGAAAGCAGTGGTAGTAGGGAACAGAGGGCAGGCCTTGGGCACAGGAAGGTCTAGGAGTCCTGCTTCTTACACATGCAGCTGTGTGATCATGGATAGTTGTGTGACCATTACTAAATGGCTATTATGTTCCAGGCACCATGCTAAGCACTGGGAATATAAATATGAAAAACAGAAGCTATAAAACAGTTGCTGATCTGTATTGGTGGAAATACTTTCCACACTGGAAATTCTCCATACCAGTGAAATCACAGTTCTAAACATGGCATCCTCCCTCCAAAGAATGCTTCGTATTCTATCCCTAACAGACCATAAACTCTTTGCAAAGAGTTTTATTTATTCTCCTGAATATAGAGTAGGCACTTAACATATTTAGAATGAATAAACGACTATTTTAGTTCAATTCATTGTTTGTGGAATTGAATTAATTCCTGCTTAGATACTAATGATGAAATGGGCTACCTTTTACCAATAAATTTTTGCAGTTTAGTTGGACTGTTCAAGACCTTAGCCCAAGGGAATGATGGAAATGTCAAGTTGTAACTGGAAAAATGAAAAGCCCTTATTGTGTGACGTAAAGAACCCTGAATTGGAAATCAGGAGACTTGAATCATACTCCTGGTTTGCTGTTAACCAGCCTCAGGACCTGGAGTAAACCCCTTAATTGTCCTTGTGACTCAGTTTCCTAATTTGCAAAATCTGGACTAAACTAGCAACTCTATTATTTTGAGAAGTTTAGGTTAAATGTGAGATTCTAGCACTCACAATTTAGAAGAGTAGATCTGAAAGTGAATTTAGGGGTTAACTAATCCAATCCCCTCATTCATGAGAACACGTAAAGAATCTTTAAATTCTTCAGCTTGCAGAACTCCCAGTGTGGGAGTTCCCTCCACTAAAATCACAATCTGACTGTGATTTAGTAGATAAGTCTCAGGGAGCTAGCTGGCTGAGGTCCAGCAGCATTAAATGATTTCCTCTGGGTCACATAGTAAGTGTCAGAAGTAGTATTTGAACCCAGGTTGTCTGGGATTCAAGTCCAGCACTCTATCTGTAACATCACGTTGCTTCAATCTCATTTTATAGTGGAAGAAGCTGAGGCCCCGGGGGAGCAGGGCATTCACTTGTCCAATGTGGCAAAGCTTAGTCTCTTGACTCTCAATCCAGGGATATTTCAACTGTTTTCGATTTGTGTAATCTGCCTATGTGCACCCCAGTCCTAATGGCAGTCAAAATGCACCTTCATTTCTGTTCCTGGATGGGCATTTCAAAAGTCTTTAAGGACTGATTTTGGAACATGTAGATGGAACCCCCACTGTAATTTTGACCAAATCACTTTCTAATGGATGGCATCCCAGGGAAATTCTCCCTCCTCTCCTCACCTCCAGTGCTTTAGAAAAAGAAAGCCCAGTGTTCTTCCACCTGATCGATACAACCCTCTCTGGCTCTTGCCTGGTCGTGTCTGGGTTGTTTGGTCAGCCTCCTGTGTACTTCGAGCCCTTGGGGCAGTGACCTCATCATCTTTTATAGCACTGAGCCCAGAATCCTCAGCCCTTGGCAACACAGCAAAACTTCGGCCAGAAGCCAAGCTAAGTTCCACAACGATCGCTTGTCTGATTAAAAATGGCTGACCCCCGGCTCCAGTCTCATGTCAATCTTTTTGTGTGTGTATGTCTGAGAATGTGATTTATGCAAACTGGGTCCCATCCTTTCTTTCTACAAAAAAAAATTCTTCCCAGCATGGTGAGATCATGTCTTCTCAATCTTTACATCCCATCGCCAACAATGACCCTCCTGACTCATTCGTATTTTGATATTCTGCAAACAGATTTTTGACATCTGAGAGGGCTATGGTCTTCTGGTACAAGCTCTCAGTCTTGAAGTTATTGAACCATTACTTTGGGAAGCAAAGGCACAGAAATCTGAGCTCTTTGACAGCTCTAGGAAATATTATTATTAAGGACAATAGCACTTTCTGTTGTTTAGAGCACATTCTAGTTTTTAAAGTTTTTTTTTTTTCCTCTTAACATACCCACAAGGGTGAGCAATGCAGATATGATTCATATATTACATGTGGGGAAACTGAGACTCAGAAATGTGAAGAGACTCATCCAAGATCACTTAGTAAGTGGTGAAGTTAGTACTGGAAGTTAGACTTTCTTCCTCCTAATATAAGTCTCGTTTCACTATATGCTACATACTTAAGATGGCAGCTTTGACAAAGAATAGTATGTCGTGGGGATAAGTGACTCAGGAAGGGAATGGGAAAGTATAAGAAAAGCAGGGAGGAGGCAGAATGGATCATCTCGATTACTCTTTAATAGATAAACCTTGAGAAAATGCCATGGACAAGTTAGGTGCTGGATTTAAAGTCAGGAAGATCCATCTTCCTGAGTTCAAATCCTACCTCAGACACTTACTAGCTGTGTGACCCTAGGCAAGTGGCTTAACCCTGTGTGCCTCAGTTTCCTCATCTGTAAAATAAGCTGGAGAAGGAAATGGCAAAGCACGCCAGTATCTTTGTCAAGAAAACCCCAAATAGGGTCAGTGCTCTTTGTCGTTGTTGTTTAGTCGTGTGTAACTGTGACTCCATTTGGGGTTTTGCTTTTGTTTTGGTTTTTTTTTTTTTTTTGGTGAGGCAATTGGGGTTAAGTGACTTGCCCAGAGTCACACAGCTAGTGTTACTTGTCTGAGGCCGGATTTGAACTCAGATCCTTCTGAATCCAGGGCCAGTGCTCTATCCACTGCACCACCTAGCTGCCCCTATCAAGCATTTATTAACCACCTACTATATGCTTGGTACTGGAATACAAAGATGAAAAGCCAGTCTTCAAAGAAAAGCAATGTGGTTATTTGCTAGATGTGTTGTTGAATTTGGAGGCCCTTAGCTTTTGGCTGCCACCATCTTTCACCAAAGGTATTTTGACATCTGTGCCATTTTCCGTTTTGAAAATAGGAATTCTTGTCCAGCTCACTTCACAGCATCATTGCCTCGTGTGCAGGTGCCTGTCACCAGGCACTCCTCTTTTGGGAAGGGGCAGCATGCTCAACTGGTACAATCAGATAAGAATCTGAGGGCTGGACCAAGAACACAACATCACTCGCTTTCCTCTCTATGTGTCTTTCTCCTTCCCTCCATGCTGGTGCGTGCTGAGTCTGGGCCCTGAAGCAGCATAAACCATGATTTTAAATGTGTATAAACATTCCCTCACTCAGGAAAGACATAAGGAGATGCTTCTGGGATACAGATGCCCTGCTCTTCCTAGGTGCATCTGGTCTCTCTGGTTTGAACAAAAATACACCAGCTTTGTCCCCTGGGTCTGCTCCTTATAAATAATCTGCCCAATTAGAGCCCCAAGAGGGAGTACTGCTGAAGCCCCACCCAACTAGCCCCTTCAGCCTGGACCAAGCGGAATCGTCCCTAAGGAACATCTGCAGATCTCATGGGGTGCTACCTGTGCTTTCCTCAACCTCTGCCTCTCTCCCTCCCCAGATTTCCTAGGATGTTGAAAGTCCGGTGAGATGGGAAATGATTACAGAGAATATAAAAACTCATTGCACAGGTAATAGATAAGGCTTTTGTGTCCTTTACTCTGCAATAACACTGCTACTACTGCTGCTGCTAAGAGCTGAATGTTATGGAGCATTTTATTCGGGCTATTGCCAACTTCTTGGTATAGTTTGAAACTATTAAAGGCTCACAGGAAGTCTCCTGATTACTCGTGTTAGTGGTCTCTCTTTCATCAAATAACCTTGTTATCTACTAGGGGTCAGGATCTACTTTGTAATCTCATATCTACGTTGAAGCTATTAAAAAAAAAAAATTCCAAACTGCACTAAGACTTTTGGGACACTCCATATATTATAAAAGACTCATAGGGAAATAGTTTTTTTGTAGTGGAGGAAGACCTGGGTTTTGAATCAAGAAATTTGGGCTAACATTCCTTCACTGACACATAAGAGCTGTATGATCACAGACAAATCCCTTCACCTCCTGGAGTCTCAATTTTAAGGCAGCCACAACAAATATTTATTAAGCACCTTGGAATTAGGGTTAACCTTAAACCTATGTGCAGTGATATGAAGGATAAAATTAAAAAAACCACAAACGCGCGCACACGCACACACACACACACACACACACATAGGTACAATTCCTTCTCACAAGGAATTTATACTCTAGTAGAGACTATAACATGCAAACAGATGAGTAGAAACAAGATTAACTGATGAAAAAGAGAACAGTCACTGGGTAATCAGGTAAGACTTCCCTTAGAAAAATGGCTCTTGACCTGAGCCTTGAAACAAGGCAGAAGCAAGAATGCATAGCAAATGTGGGGAAAAGACTGTTCAGGGAGGTAGGAGACGGAATGCCAAGTCCAAGGAATAGCAGGTAAGCCTCTTTTTTTCCCCTCTGGAAAGTAAAGTGCTTGAAGGGAATAAAGTAGAATTCATGGAAAAGTGGGACGTGGTTGCATTCTGTGGAGGCCTGGGGTCCTTATCTGTAGAATGTGGAATAATACACGTCCTGGGCAACTGGGCCACAGTTGATAGAGCACTTAGGCCTGGAGTGGGGAAGACCTGACTTCAAATGCAGCCTCAGACATTAGCTGGGTGACCCTGGGCAAGTCACAACCCTCCCAGGGTTATGGTGATCAAATGAGATATTTATAAAGTACTTAGCACTTCGTGCCTGGCACGAAGCAGCTGCTATCTAAATGCTTATTCCCTTCCCTTCTTCCTTCTCTCCCCACTACGAACCTCACAGGGTTGTCTGAAGAAAGTGCTATGCAGGGGTGGGGAACCTTCGGTCTTGAGGCCACACATGGCCTTGAGGTCAAGCCCACCCATGAACTGATAGACTCTTTTAGAAATCTGATCCTCAGAACCCTACAAACAGGGTGAGCCATAAGGTTGTTGGTATCCTAGGCAAAGTGAATATTTATGCATTTAAAATATGCTATTATAAATAGTATACTAATATATAACAGTACATATACTATTAAGATATAATATTTCTCTAAGATATAACATGATTCATTACCCTGTGTGCCAGTGGCTTGGGGCAGTTCTGCCCCAGTGGTAGTGTTACTATTATTAACTTCCTAGTGTTAGGCTCTGGCCCTGTCATTTCACTGGTACAGTGAATTGCCAAATGATGAAACTCCCTTCAGTAATGCAAGTTGGCATCTTCTCTGTAACTGAGAGTCTTATAGAGTCTTACTGCCCTGAGTTGATTGACTTGCCCAGGGTCACACAGCCAGAATATGCCAAAAGTGAGGTGCTGTCTCTGAGACCTGTAATCTGCTTTATAGTATTATCAGGAGCATTTTTCTTTCTTTCTTTCTTTTAGGCAATTGGGGTTAAGTGACTTTCCCAGGATCACACAGCTAGTACGTGTCAAGTGTTTGGTCTGAGGCCAGATTTGAACTCAGGTCCTCCTGACTTCAGGGCGGGTGCTCTATCCACTGCGCCCGGGGGAGCATTTTTCAGATGAGAACTAAGGTAACAGAGGTCTCACAGCTAGTAAGTGGTGGAGCTAGGATTCAAACTCACATCTAGACCTCTTTCCATAATACCACACTACCCAGAGCATACCCCTCCGGAACTGAAAAGTTCAGGCCTCAGACTAGTTCCAGAGCCACCCAATCCTTTTTCCATCCTCATTCAGTCAGTGCTGTTCCCATTGTCCTGCAGACACTGGACCAGTTCAAACTGGTCCTGGGGAGACGTCCAAAGGGCCCCACGCTCTGTTCTCGGACTTCCCATTCCCAGGATGCTATTTTCAACGTAATGAAGAACAGTCATTTACCAGCAAGGGGCTGTGGTGCAAGAGGAGTTGAAAATATTTTATGGTGAGAAAAATGTAGAACTTTCTTCTTGGCTGGAACTGTGCAGTGTTGAGGCCAAGTCTCCGATTTGCATTATGAAGTAAAACCACCCCCGGCGGCGTTTAAAGAAAAAAAAAAAAGAGAGAGCAAACCAAAACAACAACTCAGAAAGAGAAGAAGGGAGGCAAGAAAGGAACGATTTTGTTTCCCTCTCGTCCCTTGGTGCCTCTCGGAATCGATCGTCTTTCTATTTTGTTAACACGATTGCTCTGGGTGAATCACCTTTTTTCTTGTTAGCACAAGGGGGAAACGGCAGAGCAAACGTTTCTCTAAAACGCCTTCCTAAAGGCCCAGCGGAATTTTAAATGGCTCTTGTTTGGTGTACTTTGCATAATTTGTTACACTAAATATGAAACAGATTTGGGCTGCAGCTGCAATGCACGTGGGATTCTTCAGCTGGAATCTTGGGAAGGCACCACGGCTGCCACACTGGCTTAGATGGGTGAAAATTACAGTCACCCACTCCTTCCCGCTCCACTCACACTTAGAAAGTACCTCCTCTGGGCAGGTCCTGGAAGAGGGGCTTCGAGGGCCGGAAGGAAACTCGGCCCGAGTCTGCTCTGTGGGGTGAAGGGTGGGTTGAGAACTGGAAGGGACTTTGAGGTCATCTAGTCTAGCACCTTCATTATACAGAAGAGGAGGAGGTTAAGTGACTTGCCCAGGGTCATAAGGCTAGTGGTGTCTGAGGGAGGATTTGAACTTGACTTCAAGTCCTATATCCTAGGCACTGTGGTACTTCACTTCAGCCTAAGCCTCCTGTTCCTCACCTGTAAAATGAAGGAGGGGAGTAAGCGTTTATTAAGCACCCATTATGTTCCAGACACTGTGCTTGAGTGCTTTAAAAATATTATCTCTGAGCCACTAGCTGGCTCAGTGGATAGAGCATTGGCCCTGAAGTCAGGAGGACCTGAGTTCAAATCCAGAGTCAGACCAAACACTTGACACTTATAGTTGTGTGACCCTGGGAAAGTCACTTAACCCCAATTGCCTAAAATATATATATTTTTTTATTTAAACATTATATTTTATTTATATATATTTATATTATATATAATATTATATTTATTTTTATTTATATATATATTATTTAAATATTTATTTAAAATATATATATAATCTCCAGGCCGCTAGCTGGTGCAGTGGATAGAGCACTGGCCCTGAAGTCAGGAGGACTTGAGTTCAAATCCAGCCTTAGCTGGACTAGCTGTGTGATCCTGGGCAAGTCACTTAACCCCGACTGCCTCAAGAAAATTACCTTATTTGATACTCAAAACTCTATGAATTAGGCGCTATTATTTCCATTTTGTAGTTGAGATAACTGAGGCATATTAACAGTTAAATGACTTGCTCAGGGTCACACAGTTAGTATTTGAGGTTAGATTTGAACTAATAATAGCAGCTAACATTTATGTAGTGCTTACTTTGTGCTAGGCACTATGCTAAGCACTTTCCAAATATCTCATCTGATCCTCACAACAACCCTGGGAGGTAAGTACTGTTATCATCCCCATTGTACAGTGGAAAAAATGAAGGCAAAGGGGGATTAAGTAACCTGTCCAAGGTCACACAGTAAGTGTCTGAGGCTGCATTTGAACTCAGGTCTTCCTGACTCTGGACCCAGCGCTCTATCCACTGGAACAGCTAGCTGCCATAGTGGGGTATGATAGCACTTGTACTCCTAACTGCACAAGATTGTTTCAAAGAAGGCCTTCTAAAAACCTTAAAGCATCACCTAAATGTGAATTAGTATTTCTGTAATCCATTACTACCACCAGGGGTTATGGCATGTGTGTAAACTGGAGTTCATCTGGGGAAGGCGACTGTGGTGGTGAGGCAGCTCTGTCATAGCACCAATAGCCTAGAGAAGAGAGGACTTTGAGGGGATGTGAGATCTGTCTTCTCACATTTGAATCGGATTCTGTAGCAGATGAATCCTGCTTCTTCTGCTGGTCCCCAGAGGGCATAACAAGGACTGGGAATTACCATATAGCCTTGGACTTGATGTTGGGGAAAAACTTCCCAACCATTTTTATGGGAGGTTAGAGGGCAGGGTGTCTATGATTTCATTCATGCAGGGGACTCTGGTTGTGGCCTCCTCCCTCGGACCATTTCCCCTCCCCTTCCCCATTCCAACCCGTACAATTCAGAGCAGCATTTTCTCTGTAACTTTAAGACTTGAGAGTTGCCCAGGGGCACTGGAAGGTTAATAGAACTATGGAAAAGGGAACATAGCTGGGCTCTTGAGGGGGGTAAATGAATGAAAAAACATTGAGGGAGCACTTCCTGAGTGCCAAGCACTGTCCTAAGAGCTCGGGACACAAAGAACTGGGGCTCTCAACAAGTGTAACTTGACCAAACGACTGAACAACGATACATAAAAGGAAATTCAGCATCCGAGAGCATGGAAAACCTGGGGGGATCCTAGGGTCAGTTGTGGGGTGAATGTGTGTCTTTTGTTTGTGTGCGAGCAGGCTTTTTTTTCTTCTTTTGGATGAAGAAGAATGCAGAATTTCTTCCAAAGCTCTCTGATCGCTTAGATAACTTCCCCTGCCCTTTTCTCCTTATCTGGCCAGAGACTCTTTCTCTAGGTATTCTAGACTCCCAAGCTTGCTGATTTTGAGTCTTTTCTTCGGTGCTTTCCATGTGTCTCTAGGAGTAGCAGGGGAGCAAAGTTATCTGCCTGACCTGGGAGATTTTCCAGGCCCTGGGCATGTGCTAATCTAAGCCCTCCAACCTTATTTCGTGCTTTGTAGTATGTGGACCAATAAAGAGGCCAGAGGATTGATTAAGCAGATCATCTTGGCTTTGGCTACTCATCAATCTCCCCAGGAACCCTTTACTCAGGCTCCTGTTCTTTGCTGGAGCTGATGTCCCTCCCACCATTAGCCAGTAACCATGAGTGAGAGGAAAAAAGAGATTCAATAAGGCTTTAAATTCTGCTGGGTATAACCTTACCAAAGGATCATGGGCTCATCGATTTAGAGCTGGGAAGTTCTTCAGAGGCCGTGGAATCTAACTGGTTCATTTTACCGATGAGAACAAGGAGGCCCAGAGAGATTGTGACACCCCCAACATCATGTAGGTAGTATCAGAAGGGAGATTTGAACACAGTTCCTCTGACTCCAGAGTCGATATTTTTTCCTATGTATGCCATTGCCTCTCAACAACTGGGAGGAGCATATGGGAACTAGAAGTTAAGTTCTAATTAGCTCCTTAAGGGAAGGCATAGGATTTAGATGCAGAAGAGACTTTAAGATCATCTAGTTCCATCCCTTCTTTTTTTTTTACAGGTGAAGAAAATGAAGTTCAGAGAGTTTAAATAACTTGCTGAAGGCTAGGGGGATACACTGGAAAGAACACTCAATTTAGAGTCACAGGAACTGAATTCAAATCCCAGCTCTGTCACTTACTAGTGATGTGACCTTGAGCAAATCACTTAAATCTCTTTAAATGTCAAGTTTCTCATCTGTAAAATGAAGGGTAGAGACTAGTTGGCCTCAATGTCTTTTCCAGCTCTAAAACTAGGCTTCCATGAGCATAATGAGTAAGAAAGGGAGTCATTTTTCAAACTCACATCTCCTGACTCCAAATCCAGTGCTTTTCCCCTTATGCTAGGCTGACTTTATGTTTTTTTTTATTTTTTGGCTAGTCAGTGGGGTTAAGTGATTTGCCTAGGGTCACACAGCTAGTAAGTGTTATGTGTCTGAGGCCAAATTTGAACTCAGGTCCTCCTGAATCCAGGACCAGTGCTCTATCCACTGTGCCACCTAGCTGTCTCCAACTCATTGTTTTTAAAAGTGAATTGTTTGTTAAGTAAGCATTTGAATTGGAAAAGGAAAATGACAAGTCTGCTCACCTAATTTCCTTACCTGTAAAATGAGGACAGGAGCAGTTAGGCAGTGCCATAGTGCATAGAGCGCCAGGCCTGGAGTCAGGAAAACTTATCTTCCTGAGTTCCAATCTGGCCTCAGACACTTACTAGCTGTGTGACCCTGGCAAGTCACTTAACCCTGTTTGCCTCAGTTTCCTGATTTGTAAAATGAGCTAGAAAAGGAAATGGTAAACCACTCTAGTGGGGTGTAGATAGTTAATAAATGATGTATTATAAAAATTATAATTATAAATACACATACATTTCACTTACATTTATATGCATTTTCTCATTTGATCCTCATAACAAGTGAGATAGGTGCTATTCATATCCACATTTTGTAGAGGAGAAAAATGAAGCAGCTAAAATTTAAGTGACTTGTAAGTCACTTAAGCCAGTAAGTGTTGGAGACAAGACTTGAACTCAGATCTTTAATCTTTCCAGATTCTAAGTTTAGCATTCTAGACACAGCTTCAGTTTTATCACCTGCAAAATGGGGATAATTGTAGCACTATAGCACGTAAAGACTGTGAAAGCCTTAAAGCAGTATATAAAATCAGCTATTATTACATGTTACTACCATGGCCTGGACGACGTTGCTGGATATATTTGTCAACCGGATGGAACTGGCCAATTAACGTCAACTGGACCAAACTGGCCTTTAACCTGTGGATGGCTGGGGCGGAACAGAGCAGGTTAAAGACAGGAGAGTCAGGGATCAAACAGAAGTTTAATTTTAAAGTGAGGGAAACAGCTTGCAAGCAAGGAAGGAATCTAGACCTATGTGCCAGGGCCTCTGGTGGAGGGAACCCCTTTAGTGTGGCTGAACCTTGATTTATGTACTTGTGGCTAGACAAAGAGTCAAACAGTGTGGTGTAGCAACAGTACTGAGGCATAGCAACCACAGGGGACAAGGTTGTCTAGGGACAAAAGTTTGTCCATAGCCAGGCTTCGTGTCTGGACTTGTTGGTGCTTGCCTGAGCTCGGGGACCATCAGCTCCAGAAGGTGAGCACAAAGGATTGTTGTTATGCCAAGCTCAAGGCACAGCTTCTGGGCCTTAGCTCTGGAAACCAGGGTGTCTCCTGACGGCATCCTGACATATTCATGTCATGATTTCGGGGTACGAAGATCACCTTCATCCAAAAATACCTTCCTCATTGACTGATACTTCAAACTGTACCATTTGCGATTTATTCCTTTGTATTCTCCTTCCATCTTTTAAAATGCAAATGCTCCAAGGAGGGCAACACATTAAGTCCTTACTACCTTACTGTGATGTATTAAAAAAAATACATTATTTCCAACTATAAAAAAATCAGATTTTCCTAAAGAGGAGAGCACGAGGGGAGGGGAGGGAGAATGAGGAGAAGGTAGTTAAAAAGGCGGGAAGAGAGGAATACTAGATTTATACCTGAAACGAATCTTCTCGGTCATCTACTTCAAACTCCCCATTTTACAGATGAGACAACTGAGTCCCAAAGATTTTAAATGACTCACCCAAGGTCAAACAGGTGGTGAACTGACAAAGGTTGAAGAATATTAGTAGGAGAGACAAACTTTGCAGGGTTCCTGAAGACCAGCACTAATCACTCTCATTTCTACTAATTATTGCTTAGCTCCCTTTCTCCTCTTATGAAATCCCCTTAGGAAAGGTCAGTACTAACTCCATGTTAACCAGCATATATACTTTCCCCACCGCAAATTAAACTTTAAAAAAAAATTAACCCTCACACTTATCTGATTGTTGAAATCAACAAAAAAGGAAAATGATAAATGTTGGCAGGGCTGCTGGAAAACATACATTAATACACTCTTGGTGCTGTTAATAACTGTTGATCTGTTTGTTGTGAAAACACAAATATCCAGAGGTTAAGGTAGTTTGTAAAGTCAGGCAGCCTATCCTTTTCATAGATAGGACAGTAACTTTGAAAGGAACAGGGTTCGTTAGCTACATACTCCCCACTAATATGACTAAAATCAATCAAACAAGCACATGTTAAACACCTACTATGTGCTAGGCTCTTGGTATACAGAAACATAAATAAAATAGTCTTTCAAGAAGCTACCATTCTATAAGGGGCAGATAACATATACATTCTACAAGGGACAGATAACATATATACATGTAAGTGTGTGCAAATACATATATATAATGTATATGTGGTTATGTATGTATATGTGTGTATATTAATGTGTACTTATACACACAAAGAGACAGAGAGAGACCGAGAGATGGAAAAAGAGAAAGACAGAGAGACAGTGAGAGAGAGAGAGACAGAGACACAAGGAAAGAGAAACAAAGAGATGGGGAAGGGGGAGAGAGACAGAGAGACAGAAAGACAGAAAGAGAGAGAGAGAGACAGAGACAGGAAGAGAGAGAAACAAAAAGACAGGGTGGGGAAAGAGAGAAAGACAGAGAAAGGGAGAGATAGAGAGACAGAGAAAGACATACAGAGACAGAGAGAAATAAAGAGATGGAGGGGAGAGACAGAGATGGAGACAGAAAGACATACACAGATAGAGAGAGTGAGAGACAGATAGACAGAGACGAAGAGAAGCAAAGGATGACAGTGAGGTTTTGAGGCCATGTGACTGGAAGGATGGTGGCTCCCTCAATAGAAACAGGAAAGTCAGGAAAGGGGGTGTTTCTGTTGGGACATATTGAGATTCTGATGCCTAGAGGACATCCAATTTCAAATGTCCATTAGGCAGTTGGTGAAGTAGGAGTGCGGCTCTGGGGAGAGGGAGTCATGCTGGATATGCAGACCTGCGAGTCATCTGCATAGAAATGATAATTAATCTGGCAGGTGCTGATAACGACACCATATCACAAGTTGCTTTAAAAAGTTGTCTTTTCTTTCTCTTCCCTCTTTCCAGCTTTTTGATAGTAGGCATCCATTAGTGTGTGGGGGGAGGAGGGGTGTAGGGGTTGGGGGAGGTGTTGTGGGTGCAGCTATGTATGAAGATCTGAGTGATGTTTGCTAGTGTTGCATGGGGTGTGTAAAGTGGTTATGTATGAGGGCTGTTTGAGATATGGGAGACTTAATAGAAGCAGTTGTGAGTGAATGTGGGGAGATGTGTGTATGAGGAGTCGCCTGGGGTTTTGGGGAAACATTATATGGGTTAGAGAAATTCTATGTGAGGGCAGTTATATGGGTGGAGGTTGTATGTAGTTGTGTATATATTGGCAGTAGGTAGGTTAGATATGGCTTGCATGAGGTGGGTGGAGAGAATATGTTCCAAATATCTTTTAGTTTCTTACTCAAGAAAAAATTCTAATTTGAGAAGAAATTTTCACAGGCAAATAATCCTCAGAACCCAGATTTGGACTCTGCCTAGCACAATGGGTGCCCTTCCCATTCTTTTAGAAGATGATCAGTTGTCATTCCTGGTGACCACAGGGGAGTGTGTGTGTGTGTATGTGTGTGTGTGTGTGTGTGTGTGGAGGGCAGAGGCAACTTCTGGATATGTGTGACTAGGAATTAGGATTGAGTCCCTGTGATTGGCACCTGTGTCAGAATTCCGTGGCTGTACTAAAGCCATGGCTACCAAAGAAATGGGACAGCTAGGTGGCACGATGGTTAGTGCCAGGCTTGGAGTCAGAAAGACCTGAGTTTAAATCTGTCGTCAGACACTTACTAGCTGTGTGACCCTGGGCAAGTCACTTGGCCCTGTTTGCCTCAATTTCCTCATCTGTAAAATGAGCTAGAAAAGGCAATAGCAAACCATTCCACTATCTCTGCTAAGAAAACCCCAAAGGGGGTTGTGAAGAATTGGACGTGACTGCAACAACTAAACAAAAACCGAAGAGGGGACATGTTCCCCAGTGGATCCTCTTCCAGCTTTGTAGCATGCAGATAGATAACTGTCTGAGGCATTTGGAGGGTGGAGTCATGAGAATACTGACCTATGTAAGCAGTGCTGGGGATGAGACCCTCTCCCTTTTGTGTCTTTTTTTTTCTTTGATCCGGGGCCTCCTGAAAACTTGAAAGGCTCGGAGGATTGTTGTTGCAAATAACGGAATCTCCCACTGGCAAAAAGGTGTCAACGGGATCCCTTAGAGCAGACTTGTCTGCCAGCGTTGGGCAGTTCAACCACTTCCAGAAGAAAGTAGCTAAGCAGCGACAGGACTGAGCTAGTGCTGAGTTGGCATCAGGAAGAAATCACTTAGAAAGATGATAAAGATTGGCTGTTTGATTGGACAATGTTCAGGGCAGTGGTGAAATGGCTAACGAGCAGAATTGGCAAGCTGAATTATGGCCTAATGAGGCTTACTACCACCCTTCCGGCAGATTGTAACCTGGCTGTAAATTAAGTTTCTGAATCCTGTGTTAATCATTCTGTAAATTCATTCTATCATTCTTTCATGATTAGTTTTCTTCTCTCTTAGTAGGAATAAATTATCGGTCCCATAACTAATTCATATTTTTACACTGAGTACCTTTGTAAAAAAAAATTGAGTCACCTTTTGGGGGAAACTCTAGACTAGAAGGAAAAATCATCTCTGAAGTAGCCAAAATGGAGGTGATAAACCAATGAATATGAGGAAGTGCAATTCCTACGAGAGGTCCCGCTCGGGACCACACGTCCCCTTTAGGTTGTGAATTACTTGAGGGTGAGGTTTATTTCTGCATTTCTTTCCTTTCCCATTGCACGGCATAGTGCTTAGCGTAATGTTATTTCTTAATAAATGCTTATTGACTGGTTTGGGGTACAGAGTAGGAATGGGGTGAGTACATTGAGTCTCTGTGAATCCCAGTGATGGTTGCCTTTGGCCTTTATGTTAGACTAGGATATTTGAAGTCAGCATGCAATTTAATAGTAATTCACCCACCCCCTTCCCTCTACCATCAATTTGGCCTTCATCTTAATGTATATTGTGAGGCAATCCTCAAGCAGACCCCATGGGCAAAGAAAAGGAATGTGTAAATCCAAGTTTACCAATTCTCCTCCTATTCCTGTGATTCCATTTTAGCTGCTGGTTGATTTGTTCTCACCCCCAAGCTCCCCTTTAAAAAAGAAAAAAAGGGCAGGAAAACAAGCCAACAGTAATTTACTAGGAGGTTAGGGAGAGATCAGCCCTGAAAGGAGGAGCCCCTTCCCAAGTCATAGTGTCAGGGAATAATTCAACTTTTATCTATTTTTTTCCATAATCCAAATCAGTTATAAGGTCCTAGTTTGCCTTTTGGGGAGGTGGGGATGTGTTTTTAATGTCTGACTAAAACAAGCCAGAAGGCCTTCCTTGCACCTTTTGAGAACCTGGAAAAAAAATCCTGACAAAAACCCAGCAACCCCCATTCCCCAAACTGAATACATAATTCCCCAAAGCTATATTTTATTTTGAACTGTTTCCTTTAAAAAAAAAAAACAACTCTGGTCTAGTCAAGCAAGTGTAATATATTACCTCTGTTGGCTTAGCTGGACAGCAGCGGGAGCTTGTAATAAGGATGTGGTAATACACCACAAGGAATCTGTAGACTCATAAAAGTTGACCTTATAAATCTCTATGTTTATCAATTCCATACAGCAGCCACTCCCTGTGGTGGAAGTCTCAGACCAATAAAGCTGCAGTTGATAACCGTACAATTTATCCTCTTTTTTCCCCCCTAGGCAGGCTAATCATGGCGCATTAATAACTTCTTTTAAAAATTGGAATGTCACTTTGGAGGAAAACACACACACACACACACACACACACACACACATATACACACGAACATGCACCACAGCTTCTCATCTCTCTAGTCAATAAGATGTTAAACCAGCCAATTAACATTTATAGGATCTAGTGTCATCGAAGTGACTTCTCAGTTGCTCCCTTTGAGGTTATTATGGGGTGCTGAGATCTTTCCCCTTACTGTAAATGTTTCTTCACTCCCCCTTCATGTATTAAAAGACCCAGGGGTGTAGAGGCAGAATTTGAATGAGGGGGGATGGGGATGAGTTATTGGACAATCTGATTTTTTTGTGTGAGAGAGCTCCCATTTCTTTGGTTTACTAAGTCTGTCTAGCATCTTAAAACAGGTGTGTGTGTGGGGTGGGGGGAGGCACAATGATCACTGAATATTCTTTTAAGAACAGAAGCACAGGCAGCCTTTTGACACCCAGACACAATGATTGTTAAACCCCGAAAGCCCATAAACACACACTGTTACCAACAGACATCGTGTTTTCGGGGCCGTGTGGGTACTGGTACAAGTTTCTTTTAACCAGAGCCCTCAGAGCATGGGGTTCTGTTTAGAGAAGCTATTTCCCTGTCTGGGCAGATGGCCCTGGGTAACAGGGGCTTTGTGATCTGGTTTCAACTAATTCTATTAAACGAAAAATCCTGTAGAGCAGATGTGTTGGAAAGTCCCTGTCCATGTAGTGATTTAATCTATTAAATGAAAACATGGTTGTTTTGGGTCAGCATTTCTGCATTCAGCTGTGACTGGATTTGTAGGGGACTCAGTGGGGGGCAGAAGACTGAAGGACACAGATGGGGGAGTGAGGCAGCAAAGGCTGCTGGAACTGGTGATTGGGGGCAGGGCAGGTAGAGATCAGAGAATCAGGAGATCTCAAAATGAAAAGGGAAGTTGCAGGTCACATAGTCCAATTCCAAGCCCAAACGAAAGCACTAAATCATGGGATTGTGGACCCAGAGCTGGAAGGGACCTCAAAGATCATCAATTATACAGATGAGGAAATTGAAGCCTTGAGATTGACTTGCTGAAGGTTACCTAGGCAGGAAGATTCAGATCTGACCTCAGATATTTACTAGCTGTGTGACCCTGGGCAAGTCACCTGTTTGCCTCAGTTTCCTCATCTGTGAAATGAGCTGGAGAAGGAAATAGCAAACCACTCCAGTATCTCTGCCAAGAAAACCCTAAATGTGGTCAGGAAGAGTCAGACACGACTGAAAAGACTGAACAACAAAAACAATTATCAGAGGTAGGATTGGAACCCTTATCTTCTAACTGCAGAGCCACTGCTTTTTTTTCCCTGATGTTTCACTGTGATACCCTTCTGCTCCCCCTAAGTGGCCATCCAACCTTGACTTGAACACCTCCAGCAGTGGGGGTCTCACTGCCTGATCAGGCAGGCTGCTCTACTTTGGGGGCAGCTGTCATTGGAAAGATAGCATAGAATAGTGGAGAGTTAACCCGAGAGCCAAGAAGACATGGGCAAACGCCTACCTCTGTCATATACTGGTTGTGTGACCCTGGCCAAGTCACTTCTCAGTGCTCTGTGACTATATGGTACTATCTTATATGTAATGAGAAGAAAGGAAGGGAGAGGTCTTGTGTTACTTAAATAAATGAAACTTACAGAAGAAATTGTCTGAGAACTTAGGTTTGAATGTTGGCTCAGCCCTGGCTACCAATGTGAGCCTGGGTAAATCATTTAGCCTCTCTAGGACTCAGTTTCCTGTTATACAAAATGACAAGGTTAGACCATATGACTCATAAGATTTCTTCTCACTCTAAATCTAGAATACCATCTATGACCCTATGAAGGAAACAAGTTAAGATGCTTCTTCTGAATACTGTAGCAATAGGTTTACACTATTGTGAAATTTGAATGTAAAGAAATCTGACTCATTAGTTGGGTAAGTTAAAATTCTGTTTCCTCATCTGTAAAATGGGAACAATTTAAAAAAATTTTTTTAAAAAAAAATGTAAAAATGGGAACTTTTAGAACCTGCCTTGTGGCATTTTTTAAAAAGTGTTGTCATTGTTCAGTCATGTCTAAGTCTTTGCGACCCATTTGGGGTTTTCTTGGCAAAGATAATGGAGTGATTGGCCATTTCCTTCTCCAGCTCATTTTTCAGGTGAGGAAACTGAGGCAAACAGATGACTTGCCCAGGGTCACACAGCTAGTAAATGTCTGAGGTCAGATTTGAATCCAGGTCTTCCTGATTCTAGGCCTGGCACTCTCTCCACTGCAGCCCCTTGCTGCCCTTTGTCAAGTGGGCACTGTGTAAATGTAAAAGGGCTCTTAATATGTCACATGGTACTAATAAAAATCTTGTTTAAAATTATAGTAACTGCTCAGTCTTCAGCAGAACCACGAAACAGAAGACGGTCACTGGTACTGTTCTAATTTCCCTTTCAGCCCCCTATAGTTTCTGCACCTTTCTTCTTTCCCACTCTTCATTTTCCTTCTTCCCTTTCTTTTCTCCCTTTCCTTCTCCTTTCATTCTCTGTTCGTCCTCTCCCCTCTCCTTGGCTATCCTGGGTTTCCTTGTCATCTATGCTAAGATGCTAGTAAGACATTGGCTTAAGAACTGAGGGTTCCTAGGCGTATTGGTCTTTTAATGGGAGACTTTTTAAAAGTCTATTTCTGCCCTCAAAACTCAAGGCCTGACTGGTTGTGACAATGGGATGAGCTAGGATGCCTGGAATTTGGGCCAGCTCTTATCATCAAGCTTAGATGGTCAGGCTTCCTCTATCTAAGCTTTCCCTCTAAGAAGTGAATAGAGGAAGATACAGTAGGCCAGTTCAAACCAATTTTGTACTATGCAAAATTGTCATGGTCAATGGTGGTTTTATGTCTAATTTTGCCTTGATTTGACCTTGTGCTCTTCCTTTTTGGCAAAATCCAATCCCATGATCCCAATAGCCTTAGTACAGATGAGGAAACTCAGGTTGAGCGAGGTTAGTCAAAATTTGCCCAAAGTCACAAACCGAATAAATTGCAAAGTGTGGATTTGAACAAAGGATTTCCTAACTCCAAGGCATATCTTTTTTCACATGACTACTCTATATTTGATGTTTTTTTTAATATCCAAGGGATGAACTTTTTTTTAGTTATTTGGGTCAGTGTAGATAGCTGATTCTTATTCAATTCCACCTAATTAAAGTCAACAAATACTGTTGACTTGCACCAGTAGTAATATACAAGGGTGGTGGTTGTGGTGACAGAAATTGGAGGGCACAGATTAGCTCTAGAAGGAACTTTAGAGATCATCTAGTCTAACCCACTCATGGGAAACTAAGACCTAGGGAAGTAAAATATTTTGAGTGAGTAAACAGCAGAACTAGAGCTTGTAATCCACGTCTACTGACTTCAGATTGAGTGCTTTTCCCCCTAACCTCAATGAGATAAGTAGAATATGGTCCCCACCCTCGTGGACTTACCGTCTAGTTTGGGGGTGGGGGTCAGGGGGTTGGGTAGGTCATTCCTATCATTTTGCCCTCCCCAAAAGATATTTGTTTTTCCTCAACAGTTCCGTCTGACTGATTTTTGTCATCCTCATACCGAGCCAAAATTCTCTTTCGGATAACATGGTTTTCCACCCAAGACATTTACCAGCTATGTGGTCCTGGACCAGTCACTTAACTTCTTTGTGTCTCAGTTTCCTTATCGGTAAAAATGAAGTGGTTTGTTTGATGTTATCACCCCTAATGTTTCTTCCAGTTCTAAATCTATGATTTAATCATCAATTTTGCCTCTAGTGATTTTGTGGATACCTTTGGGGGGGATTAGAGGTGGATGAGGGAGGAGTAGTGCAGGAAGGATGCTGGTGGGCTGGCTAAAACCACTTGGTAAGGGGTCCAGAATCCGTGCTGGCGTCATAGGCATTGCCTAAATCTCCTATTTCCAAATATACAGCAGATAGGTTGTTAAGTGTGCTCTTGGAATGTAACCAGACACTCATTTATGTCTCCCCATTTCCCATGGTATTTCCTCCTCCACAAGTTTCCAACCTCAGTAGCGCCCAGGAGAGGTAGGACAGAATAAAAGGAGGCCAAATTGGGACATTGGTTTAGGAAATAGAGTTATCTGATACCAGCCTGATCCAGCAAACATTTATTGGATTAAACTGTAAAAAATAAACGAATGAAAAACAAAGCTTCCTTATCCAAGCATCTTTCCATGGGAATAAGAGGATAATTGACTGGAAGGATCTGTAGACTTAGGCTTGAGGCCTTCCTCTGACACTCAGTGACTATGTGACTGTGTCCAAGTCACAAAAGGTCCGAATCCCATTACCTGATCTGTGAAATGGGGGTAATAATCCCAATGCAGCAAGTAGCTGGTGGCTGCCTGAAGCAATCCAGGGACAGCAGACACTTCTAGAAAAGAGTCCAGAAGGGAGTGGATGTGCTTGGGTTAGGACTACTGAGCCGAAAAGAAGGAAGTCAGGAGCAGGGACAAAGGCAGCTTGTCTCATCCCAAGATGGAAGGGGATAAGGAATACCTACAAAACTGCCTTGGATTCCTTTGTGATCGTGGGCAAATTACTTACCTTTTTTGGATCAGGTTTTTTTTTTTTTTATCTATAAGATGATGACTTGTCAGATCCCTCCTAGACCTATATCCATGAACTAGACCTGTAGAAACAATGCAATAAGCCTACTGGGACTTTACCCATGAGTCTTGTGAGGGGATGCTAACCTGAAGGGAAGGAGATGGGAGTTCAGGTACTTAGAATCACTCCTTTTCGTATTCTCTCTCTCTTTCTCTCTCTCTCTCTCTCTCTCTCTCTCTCTCAATAACATTGCTTTAGGTTCAATTGCCTTTCTAGCTTCAGCTATTTGCAAGGGGAAAATGAACCAAGGCTAAAAATCAAGTCGAATTCCTGTTTCCAGGCAGAACTCAGTGTGGGGATGTGAGCCAAAGAATAACAGTAATAACAATAATTAACATTTATGGTGTGCTTTAAAGTTTGTAAAGTACTTTACATTTGTTATCTCATTTGATCCTCCCAACGAACCTGTGAAGTAGGTCCTACATTTTACAGATGAGAAAACTGAGGTTAAGAGGTAAAATGACTTTCCCAGGGTCACACAGATGGTAGGTGTTGGTTATTGAATATCTCCAAGAAAGGGATTTGGTTTCTTATGAGTCCAAAGTTGCAGTTCCAGACTATTGTCTCTCATCGTTGTAAGGAAAACAGTTTGTAGACCATTAACACATGGATACTTCAGTGAATCTGTGATCTCATCAACGGTAGGCACTGTCTCCCCCAGTGGAGATGAATCACAGGCGCCATTCTTGTTGATGTCATTCCATAAATCCCTTGCAGAGAATCTACCCAGCCCCTCTGGTTGGTTTAATATTTCATGGACTATAGCAGTGCCACATTTGGACTACCCAGCCACAATCCTTTATTCTTGCTATATGACCTGCCCATCTCCTTTTCTGATCATACAAGTCCTTGATGATGGTTAAAAAAATCATCATCACTTTTTGTAAACCATAAAGCACCATGCAAGTGGCAGCTATGATTATAATACTTAAGGATTCTTTTTCAAACCAATTATATAAGTTGGAAGAATTTCATGAGCTAATGTCTCCCATGTATACTTTTTGAGGAAGACTAGAATGTGAATTCAAAGGTTTTTATTGGTGTCCTTGATAGCAGGCTGGATAAAGATTTTAAAAACTGTTCTTATAGAAACTGTTTTATAGGCAATACATATACCCTGCACTGGTAATGGTGGTGGTGGTGGGGGAAACTCACTTGTTTAGACAATGAGAATAAGGAAATTTTGATAATTACAGTTTGGGCCAAATCCTCCTTTGTGTTCTCTCTCTTTGAAAAAAAAACCCAATTATATAGGTGACACTGCTTAACCTGAAGACGGCTGTATACAAGGATTTTAGAACTTCCCATGCTCCACTTAGACAGTGGTATAGGAACAGTTTTTTAGCTGTTTCACGTTCCTTTGTCTTCCTTCCTAATAGAGATGGCAAGCTGTGGAAGCAAAGGGTTGATGTACATAGTAAGTGCTAAAATATATAATGAATAAAGTGCCTATTGCATAGTATTCACATCTATCACAGAAGGTTCTCTATTTGACAGCACTTAACTAGTTTGAAATTTGTTTTTAAAAGTATTGAAATTAGACCTCTTTAAAAATATTCTACAATTAAATTCTTATTTTTATTTTATTTTTTTATTTATAACAATTTCCCCTTAGTTTTGCAGGATTGTAGATTTAGAGCTTGAAGGGACCTTAGAGGTCATCTAGTCCAAACCCCCTTTTATGGATGAAGTAACTGAGGCCTGGAGAGGGGAAATAACCCAAGTCACACCATGATTTGAACTCAGATCTTCTGCCTCCAAATCAGCTTCTTCGCCTCAGCCTGAAGACCCCATAATTATTGGGAAATAGTGTAGTTTTTCTGTATACAGTGTACAACTCTTATTTAAAACATATAAATAGGTTTTCTAATAGGCTTGTAAGTCTATAAGCATAAGATTTCTTTTTCTTTAAATAAATGTTTTATCAATGGTCATTGAAACAAAACCAAACCTAGCTGTCACTTCATAATGACTCCTTTCCTCAGTCCCCAATAGAATCTTCCCCGTGTAATTAAGAATTACAATTAAGCAAAACAAATCCTGTCTGAGAATTTATAATACCCCACCTGTTTGTCGAGAGGAGGAAGGTATGTTTATCCTATGAAATCAGGATTAGCGACTAAACTGATCAGAGTTCTGATGTCTTTCAATGTTGTTTTCCTTTCCGTCACTGCGGTCCTTGGGTAAATTTGTCTCCTGGTTTTGTGTACTTTTCCTCTGTGTAGCATCATACAAACGTCTGAAAGTAAAACCACAGATTCTTTCATCTGTCTAAACTTGGAAGCAGCCAGGCTAGTGGATGGAGTGCCAGCCTTGGAATTAAAAGGACCCAAGTTCAAGTCCTCCTCATGACGTAATAGCTATGACACAAATAGATCATGGATAAGTCACTTGACCTCCAGTGTTCCAGGCACCCTTCGAAAGCCCATAAAACTATTGGCTAATCCGCATCTTGGCCGGGGGGAGAGGGGGGAAAGGGGGGTGAGAGGATGGAAATTTTTCATGAGTGGAATTGCCCCATGGTCCAGACACATGCCAAAAAAACCTTCTTACTTTCTATATTTAAAATGCATTGCTACTTAGCTCCATGTTTTATGTCCTTGAAAGATTTAAACTTGAGATAGAATCACATTTCTATTGCTCTTAAGAGAGACAGGGTGGTATAGTGAATAGCAAGCCAGGAAGACCTGGGTTCCAGTTACACTTCTGACAGACAGTGCGACTTTGGGCATGTTGCTTGCTTGCCCTTGTCACTCAAAATGCTTTTCTCACATCAGCCCTGTGAAATACATAGCCCATGTATTGTGATCTCTATTTTATACACGAGGAAACTGAGATTCAGGTGGAATAAGGGATTTCCTCAGGCTCACACAGCTACTAAGCAATGGATGTAAAGCATTGTCTCCTGATTCCAAGTACTATACCCCTTAAACATGGTTTAGGAAAGGATATGGGCCTGGGATTTCTTTCTTTACACAGCATCCTTCACTGATGTTCCCTCTACTCACCTCTCCACCCTGAAAAACAAACAAACAATACACCAAAAACCTCACATAAAATTAGGCCCAATCCTTGGACAAAAAAAAAAAAAAAAAGAAAAAAACAACAACCCATTTTCTTCCTGACAAATTTAAAGTACTAATTTATTCAGCATAGTTTCAGGGAATCATGTTTTATCCCTTTTTAATGAACTCATTTCTAAGCTTTCAGACTTGCTCAAAAATATTTTATTGGAATTTCATTACTATTGTTTTCCTTGGGAAGGCTGAATCTAATCTTGGTGATATTATGGTAGACCCATCACTAAGCAACATGCTTGGCATTTGTATACGCTTTTGTTCTGTTTTCTGCTTCAAACCCTCCACAACGATTTTGCATTTACTGTTAAAATATTATAGAGGCCAACACCAGTGTAGCCACAAGCCCTGGTGTTAGACTGTCTCTAATTGATTTAATTATTCATAATTGCTCAGCTGGGGTTTATGCATACTTTAGTGTGATTAAGGGGAACTAGCCAGTCTGCAGCTAATGATGTGTTCCATCATAATTTACAAGAAGAAAGTTGCTAGAGCTTAATTGTATAGACACAGAACCCTTCTAAGCCGGCTTAGAATGTCCGCTCAGAACCTTCTAGAAAAGCCAGGCTTCACACACATCAAACCTCACAGGAATGAATGGAGGGACTGTGAAGGGTTTAGAAACAAAATTAAAGAGAAAAATGAAAACGTGGAGTTCAAATAAAGAAAAAACCCCAAACATGAGTCTGTACTATTCTCCCCCTCTCCTTGCCACCCCAAGTTAGATGTAAGCGAGACTATTTTATCAGGCAGACAAGCTGTTGCTATCTGGGGCCAGTAATCTCCCCTAAAGATCTGGCTAAGCTTGTCTCATTGTCTGTATCTGAAGAGGTCATAAATAGTTATGGACAAATCATTGTTATTAGACAGGGCAGCTTCCCTATGACTGATTCTGAATGGCCATCAAAGCCATATGCCTAGTTGACTGCTTGGGTTCCTCACTCAGGGGCCCTATCAGTTCAGAGCACTAAAGCACCTCAAATCATTTGGACCTACTCCCTAATAAGACAGAAAAGGAAACTGGGGTCTATGGCATAGCAATGATTTGCTTAAAGTCACGCAAGTAGGAAGGAGCATAGATGGGGTTGGAACTCAGAATCTCTATTGTCAAATTTACTTCCCCCCCCCCAGGGGTGGGGAACTTAGTTTGGATTCAGTCAAAGTGCCACACTTGAGGATGTAGAGGGTCACGTGTGGCCTCTAGGCTTGGCCCCAGATAGACGACAGTGGTACAGGGGAAGAAACACATATTTGGACCCAAGACTGGGATGGCATTTTGAATCTGTCTCTTACTACCTGTGCAATATTTCCCTTCTCTGGGCCTCATTCCCCCCACCTCTGGGATCAGATGACTTCTAAGGTCTCTTCTAATTCTAAATTTGCCATCTTTTACTCAAGAGCAGGGGATAGAAATACAATGAATGATATAAGGAGACATGAAATGGTTTTTAAAAACCTAGACAAACAAATGTTGTATTTATGAATAAAATAATTTCATTTAACCCTCAAGACAACCTTGTTATGCAATATTATTATTCCACTTTACAGATGAGGAAACTGAGTTTCAGGGATTTTAAGCAATTATTAGCCCATAAGAGTGGAAGTGTCTGGGAGGGGTCTTCGTGATTCCATCCCTCGTTCCCTTACATTAGTCAAAAGTACTATCTATCTATCGTCTCTCTCCTATCTATCTATCTGTCTGTCTGTCTGTCTGTCTGTCTATGTATCTATCCATCCATCCATCCGTCCATCTATCTATCCTGTTCTTTGCCGGACGCTGCCTCTTGGGCTCAGCAGGGCGGGTCTACGGACTCCCTACAAGTCCACGGTTTCCTGAACCTCGGTCAGCCCTCCCCCCAACTCTGCTTGTTAAGGCCGAAGAGACGCTTTATCCAGGGGCTGTAATTCTGAGTATTTAGGTAATTCTGAACCCAAAAGAAAAATGGAGGGAGGGGGGAGAGCATCCCTGAGCTGGGCTGAAGCTGGAGCCGCAGCCGCAGCCGGGGCTGATAACAGCCAGCCGAGGCTCGCAAACCTCCCCACAATAAGCGATTCTTCATGGAACAAAACTGTTACAATAGCGAGCCTTTGATCTCGCCTGTCTCCTGTTGCCAATTGAACTTTGTCACCATGCGGCTGTCATCCGCGAGGGAGCACTTTTGAATTAAGCAGTCTACAGCAATTTAGTCTGTGCTGACTTTGAAGTGACAACATCAGTCAGGCCAAGGCTCACTTTTTTTCATTAAAAATTATTCAAGTTCTCTTAGGAGGGCGTGTGTGTGTGTGTGTGTGTGTGTGTGTGTGTGTGTGTGTGTGTGTATCTGGCCTGGCATTTAGATAACTGGAATCGCAGAAACCAAGGCTATGGGACATCAAAAGCTACCCCGGGGCCCCTAGAATACAAATGTGAGCAATCATTAGGCCCTAATGGTGCACTTCATTAACGTCCACTTCAAAGCCACAGTTTACTGACTCTGGGATTGACTAATTTACACATTGTGGGAAATTGCTGCCAGCTCCCCTCCGGGAACTGGGAGAGATTTTCGGGGGAATAAATAGAAACGCCCTCTTTCTTCGGCAATCAGCAACTGCAAAGCGGACCCTCTAATGGCAAGCCGGCCTTTCCTTTCAATTGGAATGGAAAAACCCTGTCCGGTTCATAAATCACCGAAGCTGTGGGTAGTTATCACACAGATGTCTGTTCACCCAGCAGCGCTTCTTCCCCCTTCCCCCATTCTCCCTCACTCCTCCCGCTCCCGTTTTTTTTTTTTTTTTCCCAAGTGGCGGGGTAGGTGGCCGGCATATTATCCGGACACAAACTTTCAGAAAGTTGTGTTTATCTCTAACTTCACTGTTGTAATGATCAGTGTGGCAATGGTAGTAGTTTTCAAAATACGTTCCATTTATGCCTCTTTAAAGAAAAATCATAATGGCTTGTGCATTCCCAATCCCACTCCTCAAATTGAACCCATCCTTATATTAAAGAAAATCAATTAATTAAAAACCGAAACCCTTCTGACGTATATACCATTCTGCCCTGTGGTCTCCTGAGCTTGAGGGTTTTTCAGCTAGTTATTCAGAGTACAGATTGCTTTTTGTATGATCAGTTTTTTGGATAGGCATATATACATAACTACCTGTGTGACCTCTGGCAAGTCCTTTGACCTTCATGGGCCTCAGGTTCCACATCTATAAAATTGGACTAGACAGCTTGCATTCGGCTCTCCATCTATGATCCTATGTGTGAGATTCATTGATGGCATACGTATTTGCGCAATCATTTTGGAAGTTCCTCCTCGGACAGATGTGATCTGAGTTGCCTGGGCATTAGCAGCACATCTGAAAATAAGAGTTAGGACTAGGGAAACTCACAAAGGCAGTCCTCTTTCTACTAGACTGGGAGCCCAAAGGCTTCGTTTGTGTGTTAAAGTGATCTTTTCTTGGATCTTTCCTTAGCCAGAATGAAACAGGACTATCTCAGCTTCCCCAAAAAAGACTCAAGATGTCAGGGCCAAGTTTTGTCATGCGCTGTTGGACCAGACAGGTTGGATAAAACAGAGTAAGAGCAGGAGAGGGGAGGGAAGGCTTGCCAATGATCTGATAAAAATACAATCGGGGAGGGGGAGAACAGTGGGAATTACAACTCTGCTGCTTTACATTTGGCTACCTTCCTTAATTGTAGAAATATTCAGCAATTACTTCCTCTTCACAACATTTTAATAAAGAAATAAAAAAGGGGGAAAACTCCCCCAGCCCCAGCCTCCAGAACCTTGCAGGGAAGCTGCCTTGCCATGGGCAAGGCAGAATGGCAAAAAACCACTTAGCAAGCCACAAATTTCAGAGACCTAGCCACATCTGCGTTTTATCAGCTTTTTCCGGATAGTATTACACCAAACAATTGTCTGCAGATCGGTAGACAGCTGAGACTTTAAAGTGCTGAATTACTGAGAAAATGCTAGAGATAAAAACAGCACATGTATCCTATCAATGTAATGAAACCAACCTGCAGTCAGCGCCATAGTGCCTTGGGTCTAAGTACCCTGTAGAGGAACGGAAGGCTTTATTTAACTCTTAAGAGGAAAGTCAGGGAAAGAAGAGTAAAGGTCACCTAAGACGGAGGCCTTCATCACAGCAGAGAAATACCTTTAGCTATAGAAGGAAGGAATGTGCCTGGTTCAAAATAAAACACCAACTGTAGACAACAAGCGTGTGTCTGATCATTCCGGGGGTTAGCATTTCCTGTTGTGAATTCCCCAGCTACTCTGTTCTGGGAACCTGATAAACAGATCCAAGAAGCAAAGGAAGGATGGAACCGTTGGGGGGAAAAGTAAATAAATTCAGGGGCTCCTGGGGAGCCAGTGAAGTGGGTTATTTAGTGGCCACAGTAAGAGGAGACACCCTCAGATCAGGTAGGACTGTGGGCCATTGGGGTGCATGATTTCAAAGAATTCATTCCTTCTGTTGCTGAAGCCCTAGCCTTTCTGCACATGTTATGGCTTAGGGGGAGCTTCACAAAGTGTCTAGTGTCCTAAACTCTGCTTACAAACTTCAAATGGTTGCCTGTCTGCCTACGCCTGGAAATGGTGGGAAGAGTAACTGATTTCTGCCTGCCTGGGAGGGTAGAAAGTGCCGCTTGGTTCTAAATAGTTCAAATACACTTACTATTAATAGACAGTGTCCTTAGCAGCTGTGGTTTCTGGAGTCTGCAAGTTAAACCAGAGGTACTATATCTCCTATCATCTTTTGATTTCAGTTGGTCTTATCTTGGTCAGGTGGTTTTTCTGTTTGTTGGTTGGTTTTTAATTTTTAGATCAAATTGATTGGTATCAGAGGGGAAAGTTTTAAAATCTGAAGTTATATGATAACTGTACTAACCACAGGACGGGAAGCTCTCTAAGAGGTGCTATACAGTGATTTAAAAAAAAAAAAAAAGATACTAGGCCCTGGCATGATTTGGTAGATATAATGCTGGGCTCGAAATCAGGAGAGACTAGCTCTCATTCTGCCTCCTACTAGCTATGTGACCTTGGGCTAGTCACTTCTCTCTGAGGCTCAGTTTCCTCATGGTTAAATAGAGATCTTGATGTGAGACGGTGACAAGAGCAGGAAGATTGGGGTCTGAATTCCAACTCCTCTAGGCAAGCCACTTCACCCACTTTGACCTTAGTATCCTTAACTGTATAAAATAGAGGTTGGTCTGAATGATCTCTCTAGTGCCTTCCAGCTCCAAATCTATGGCCGTATGGTCCTCTGACGCTCGTACTTCCCACCTCATAGGGTTTTTGTGAGGCTTTCTGAAAGGGCTTTGTCTGCCTTGAATCAGACGAATGGCAAGATTCTCATTCATATCGACAATGACTCTGTTATTACTGTGTTTGGGTGAATTATTCAAAAAATGACCAAGATTTTGGCCCTTAATAGATAAGTTGTCTTCATTGAGGACTATGCGTATGGCTTGAATAAAGATATTGCCCTTGGAAGTCTCTAAACTTAGTTCCCTCAGAGGGTTCCTGTCTCACTGCTGATGTACAATGACTGGGGGGGTTACCTATGATCTGACATCCTTTATTCCTTCATAATCATCTACACCTACATAACACGAAAACATTTGTTCTATTCAGTCATTTCATTGAAATACAAGTCAAAATGATCCTCTGGCATGGAATAGACAAGAGAATTAATATTTTCCCCCTTTTATGATGCCAAAATAGGGAGATCATTTCATTTGGTTCATTAATGGTGAACCTCAAAGGATTCTTTACAGAGACGCTTGTGCAGTGTATGATGGAAGAATATGAGACTAACTCCATAGCTCTGGAGATGCCTGTGAAAGTACCCCTAATCTTTTGAGTTCTTCAACACCCTATCTTGGGATTTGGGCCTGGAAAAAGACTCCAGAGGTCTTCTAATCCAACCCCTTCATTTTACAAAGGAGGAAACCAAGGCTCACAGAGAGGAAGTGCCTCATTAAGGTCACAGAATAAATTAGTAGAATATCTGAAATTTTAACTTCAGTCCTCTGATTTCAAATCCAATGTATTTCCTGATATATGACACTGTCCTCCTGATGCTTAGAATTTAGTAGCCCTGTCCTCAAAATGCTATAGGGGATAAATTTAGGGAGATGAAAAGGAATTAAAAATCAATTTATTTCTAAGAAAAAAAGAGACTCTGGAATGTTACAAAACCTGGATGAGGAATTGCAGGCATCTGCTTTTGCACAGGGGCAGTGCATGTGGACCGACTGCACATAGGTCTGTTTGTCTGTCCCCTCTAAACCTGTGTATTGC
Source organism: Vombatus ursinus (assembly GCF_900497805.2). Classification (NCBI taxonomy): domain Eukaryota; kingdom Metazoa; phylum Chordata; class Mammalia; order Diprotodontia; family Vombatidae; genus Vombatus; species Vombatus ursinus. The sequence goes on along the minus strand of NW_020954596.1, from coordinate 17,945,657 downwards.
CTAGGTGGATTTCTAGACAGGGCCTTCTTTGACAATTTGCATTTGGAGGCCCAATATTCTATTCCTGTGGGCTCTTGGAGGCAATTATCATCAATGAAAGGATAAGGGAGAGCTCCCTATTAAAAATGGTTTCCCCTGTAATTACACTGTCCCATGTATCCTACTCAACCTGCCTGACTATAGATTATTCCTAAGCTCTATCAGGGGAACATGCATGAGATTGACAGATATTAAAGTAGAGTCCAAAAGTGGATTTCTTCCAGGAAATGCTGGGGGTGCAATGGTGGGGGTGGGGGAAGAAAAGAATGGAAGCAGAACTGACCACATCCCCTGTTGTAAAGGTCTCGGGTTCCATGAATTGCTTAATTTGTAACTATATATACCCAACATCCTCTGTATGTCTACATTAACTGTTTTGTCCTGAGCATATTCTTATAACCACTGCTGAAATTATAGTTTGATAAGTTGACATTGATTGGGAGCTTCAGCTAATTTTTTGCATGGTTTGCAAAGCAAATTTACATCATGGAATGTACATTTTTTTCTCCTTCAATACACATTCCGAGATGTCCTCACAAGAATGAATCTTGGAGGAAATTAAGAAGCTATAATAATATACATCTTCTCACCTCCACTCTTTCCCTTTTGCAGTCTGTGCTTCATTCTGCTGTCAGAATAACTCACTTTTCTACTCAGAAACCTTTAAGGATTCCTTATTATTTATTGAAAGAAGTTCAAATTTCTTTGTTTGGCATTTCAAGCTCTCTACAACATGGAGCTTTCAAGTTATATAAATAAAATAAAATATAGATAGATATCATTCCCTTCCATGAACTCCATATACTATCTAACTGGACTAATTTCTGTCTTTGAACACAGACCATACCACTCTATTACCTCTATGCCTTTGCTCAGTCTGTGACCTATGCCTGCAATATTTTTGTTCCTTCTTTTTACCTATTGAATTCCTACCTCTCCTTTTAAGCCCAACTCAAATGCCACCTACCACCTCTAGGAAGTCTGTTAAATCAATAATGACATTGTCTCTAGATCTTCACTTTAATACCTTGTTTTGTTCCTCTCTGGTTCCCTTATGCATTATATTTATCTGTAAAAGTATCCTCCTAGATCTCATCTTACTTAATTTTTTTTCTCTGCTCCCAGTGCCTAGCACAGTTCTCTGGATATAATAGATGAATGAGAAATGTTTGTTGCAATGAAAATGAAATAAAACAAAAGCATTCTGAGTTGAACTTAACCCTGGTGAGTCTCTGAGGCAGGATCTTAGAAGAAGGAGAGCTCAATGAATAGCACAGGCTGGGCTCTTTACAAGTCTATTCAGATCTCCTTTGTAATAATATATTGTAAAATATCATTCTGGGGAGCTCATTCATCTTCAAAGTACCTTAATCACACCCACTTCCGAATCCTCACAACACCCTCTGTGAGGTAAGGCTTTTTGCTAAACATGATAATTATCTTCAGTTCCCAGGATGGAGAAAGTTAAGCCAGAGATGTTTGAGATCACAGGTAGCCAAGGATGCTGGGACTGGCGGCAGTCACTCTATGCACTCAGGAAAATGAGGGCAAGGGAGGGAGAAGTATGTTTGGTTAGAATCTTAACAGAATCTAGTACTTAGACCTTGGGACATTTGTGTTCAGTCGTTCATGTTTTTAACAAAGGTTACATCATTCTTGGAGACAAAAATATACCTAAAGTCTATGTGTGTGTGTTGCAATTTTTCATAGTTAATATAGGGACCATTTTAAACAAATAGAAAATAGAAAAATCCAGACATATACAATAATATTAACTCTCCTGCTAACTGAATTGTTAGCTTCAGGCAGGGCCATTCATTTCTCTGAACCTCAGTTTCTTCATCTTGTCTCATAACAACTTATGTTCCTCTTAATGCATTGTTTCCCAGTCTACTATGAATTAATTTGTCTGGATACATATGTCTTTCTCCTCCCAGTTAGAGCATAAGCCCCTTGGGTGGGTACCATATTTTATCCATCTATGTATCTCTCCATCCCTTGGCGTGGAACAGGGCTCATAGACTATGAATCATCTGTAAAAATAATTGAGTTGGATTGAAAGATCTCAAAAATCCAAATTCTATAAAATCTTAGAGCTACAAGGAATCTTAGAGTTTCTGCTACTCCAATCAATGTATTATAAATGCAAACTAGTTTTTTTTTTTACTAAAATAGGGATCATGTAAAACTATAACAGAAAATTATAGCTGGCTCTTAAATCCTGGTTAAATGAATGAATGTCAGTTAGGGCTCATGATAAACTCCATCCCCCCAATCCTTCCATTTCACAATGGTGGTGAAAATACTGAGAACACCAAAGTTAAAAGCCCTGCATGAAATGTATAATCTGGTAGGAATATAGGATGATTACATTTACAGAAGAATTCATGTAGATTGTAGAATAATAGAATTCAGAGCTGGACCGAACTTTAAAGACTATCTAATTTAACTTTGCCATTTTAGAGATGAGAAAACTGGATTCCAGATTACAGGTGAGCAGCTGGCTAATGAATGATCACACATAGAGTCAATGGTAGGGTGAATACTAGAACTAGCATCTCCTGATTGCATTACAAGATAATTCAGAGATCATAGGTCCACAGATTTAGACCTAGAAGGGACTCATAGGCCATTTAGTCCAACTTCCTTATTTTACAAATAAAGAAACTGAGGCCCAGGGTTTGAGTGACTTGCCCAAGTAATGAACTTGACCTCCAAGTTCAATGCAATGGTCTTTTGGCCGTAGGCATTGCCTTCCACAAATCATAGAACCTTAGAGCTGACTTCAGCTGTTCAATGTGTTATACTACCCTGTGTACGCAGGCAGGATTCTCAGTCTGTTCATTTGGGGGGCTGGTTAATTGTATGTATTGAAATCAGTCTCATCCGTGACTTCAGAGGTCATTCGGTCCAAACCCTTAGGAGAAAATAGAGGAGACTTGCTCGAGATCTTGTAGGTGGTGGTAGGGTAGGAACTAAATAGACCCCAGGGTCAGGAATCCCAAGTTCAGTGTCCTTTTGCATCTACCACAGCTCCTCCAAGGTTTTGTCAATAGTGTGTTTCTCACACTGCATTGGAGACAGAATCCTACTAATTTTTTTTTATTTTTGATTTGCACATAAACCTTGCAAACACATTTATTTTGTAAATTGAGGTATACACACAAACTTGGGAATCAAGTAGGCTGGCCCCTGCAGGGCTTTTTTGGGGGGGGATGGGGGTGGGTGGGAATCTGTTTACTTTAAACTATCATAGATCTTAGAATAGCTATACATATAATTATGTGATGAGTTGAATGTTGGAAGACAGAGTCTTGCTAATGTGTTGTGCTGCCCTATGTGTATGCAGACATGATTCTCAGTCTGTTCATTTTGGGGGTCTGGTTAATTGTATATGTTGAAATCAGTCCCATCCATGAGCAAGGGGAGATAGAAGTTTTTTATTTGGTCTGCAGAGATAGGGTTTCAAATGTTGCCAGGCAATAATGCCTGTCCTACATTTATTGTTCCAATCCCAGTTCTTCTTTAATGTTGATTGATTTTAAAAGATTGTCTTTAATTCAAAAGCTGTTTCCATTTTAGTTTTCATCTTTCTGTCATGAGGCAAACGAGATGAAATTGAATTACTCACATACATAAACAGAAAGTTTGGGTTTTCCTTGTTAGTTTATTTCTCTGTAGATTGCAAATAAGCATCTTTCCTTTCTCCCACCTTCACCTCAGGACACCTAGGGAAGAATGAGGGTTTTCTCTTTCTTTCACACCTGATAGGATGATAGGATCATGGAATGTCAGAGTAGCTGGATGGGAGTTTAGAACATAGAAGGAGCAGCATTTTGAGTCTGGGAACACCTTAGCAATCATCTAGGCAAACACCCTTATTTTGCAGATAAGGAAACATTTTCTTGTATGGTTAGAAAGAACCTTTTAATATTGGATGAATATTTCTTTAATCGGATCTCCATGCAAACTTATATATCTATCAGCTACATTTAGGAGGGAAAAGGCCAATACAACTAACAACTTATTTTTACTTTTTGCTTTGTGATGCCTAAAGTAGTTTTCTGGGATTGGGTCCTTGGGTGGAATATAACTAAAGCTTCTTCCAAGCTGTGTTATTGATGTTTGCTGCTTGGTATGGGTACATTGAATGGGGAACTTTGTTCATTCACTGAATGAACAAGCTCAAAATTGGGAGACCCCTTGCAAATTATTTTTATAAAGGGCGAACCTTTATTAAGCAAAAATTGGATAGCTCTCCAGACACTTTGGAAGAGAAGCTTCTTGTGTGTTGTTTACTGGAGGGAAGAGAGACAAAAAGAGGTCGGGAGCTGGGTTGGAATTTCTGGATCTCACTAGTTTCCTGTAGCTCTTTGCACCTTATCCTGGACAACAGAAACCAGGGAGTTCCACTAACCTTCTATGAGATCATTCAGTCAGTTAGCAACCAGTTATTTCATGTCTATTACTAGTAGTACTAAGGGAAGGGAATAAGCATTCATATAGGGCTTACTATGTGCCAGTCGCTGTGCTAAGTGCCTCATAGATCGAAATTTACCATTAGCTAGCTCATTAAGGTTTGCATAGTACATAGTATCTCATTACATCTTCACATTCATTCATCAAGGTAGGTGCTCTACAGAGAAGGAAAATGAGGTTCAAAGAAGGTAAATGACCTACCCAAAGTCACGCAGCTAGCAAGGGTCCGATACAAGATTCAAACTCAGGTTTTCCTGATTCCAGGTCCAGTGCCCTATCCACTATGCGATGTGCTAGACGATCAAGACCCCATCATTGTGGAGCCTGCAGTCGGGTAAAGGACCTATGACACATTCAGGACAGGCAATATTGTCCAATAGTTGGGATCATTCTATAGTGCAAAATAGAACATCACTGCATTTGGCAGGTACCAAGTACATATAGGTCATAACTCCCTGAGGATATTTAAAACCCCTTGAGTACAGAGACTGTTAATATTTTTTCATTTCCATTTATACCCCTAGCACAGAGTGCAAGGTCTTGCTTAATAACTGTTTTGTGAATTGAATTGATTTGGCTAAAACTGATAGAATATATCAAGGCAGTTTCAGTATGTTCGAGTGCCCAGCCCTTGAATGTGAGTCCAGGGCTTTGTGGCCACTGGTCTGACATGATCTTAGGGGTGGAGGAGGGCCAGGGAGTACAGCCTGTATAATTTGATGGGTGACTCTAAGGTTGCATCAGAAACACAGTTTCATCATGGTGAAGGTTTTCTATTCTGATGTAAGCTGTGTCTGGGCTTTGAAGGGGGATGAAGCATGTGAAAAAAGATCTGCCCAGACACCTGGGAACACCCTATCTTTCTTCCTTGTAAGGAAACCATGAGAAGAAGAAACTCAGGATCTTCAGCACTGAGAGCAGACCATTGTGCTGCTCTGAGGTGGGGGGGGGGGGGGAACACGATCTCTATGCTGACAAATCTCCCATCCATTCTCTATTGACTACCTTGTACATCTAAATTGGTCAAGGATACGTCAACTCTGTTTCTTTCTTGACTCCTGCTAATACCCTGGCTAACTGCAGACCTGGGAAGAGGACCCTGCACTGACTGAGTCTTCTCCTAATTGTTCCCTTGCAAACCCCAGCACAGCTGAAACATTCTGGGAAAACACTGTGACTAGTTCTCTCACACCCCTCTGGATCACTGTGCACCCCTCTGAAACACGAAGCCCCTTCTCCACAAAAAATCTTTGAAAACATGTAAATATTCAAATGGTAGGGCTTTGTATTAGAAAAAATGTCTACTATCCAAGTGCTGGGGTTTCTAGTTTATTCTTGTGAATCCCTTCAATCTTTGGACCCCCAAGACTTTCAGAGGCTATCTGGGTACTATTTTTACCTGTGGCCCATTTGGATAAGAGGATCATAGTGGTAGAGGCTGGATTTGAACCCAAGTCTTCTGAGTCTAAGTGTCATGCTCCTTCTACTCAATGCCTCCGCTCCTCTGATAATACAGTGGCTATCTTAATACATTGGTATTAATTATAGGAGATGCATTCTCATTGGTAAAGATGAGCCGCTTATGAATTAGGCAGCCTTGTTTGATCATGCTCACTGAAAGACTCAGCCTTACACCTAGGTTCTTTTGAGTCAATGGGATTTTGGAGTTCTTTTTTGTGGTCTTTTCCTATGTTTCAAACATTCTCAGGAGTACATACATGAAAGCCACAATGTGGGTAGGGTAACAGGGGCTTTGCTACAGAGCACTGATATCTAGGTTGCATGCTTTTCCTCTACAATGTAGGGTTCTCCTGCCTACTGTTCCCGCAACATGGTCCTTCATCAGCCCCATGCCAAAGAGAAATATTGTCTTACTCCCTTAACCAGCCCGGCCTACCACTCTAGAACTCTATTGCTTTGGCAACTGTCTTTTAAGTCTATCTTTCTGCCTTGCTTCATTTTCCTGTTCCCTGATTCCTCCTGTCTTCTGCTTCTTGTCTCCTCCAACAGGCTGTGCCTCAACCACAGGCTGGACTTTCTGTGGGATGAACCATCCCTCAATATGGTACCAGTGGTTCAGTGAAGCCCATGAGCAGCCTATGCTCTCCTTCTTCACACCTGGTGAGTTTTCCCACACTTGCCCTGCCCTCCTCCTCTCATTGGTAATTCCCAGCAATGGTTTCTTGGGACATCTCTTTACAGGTTTGCCCCATTACACTTTCCTGAGTTATGATTTTACCTCTCTGAATTAAGCCTCCAAGGTCACTCCTAGGGAAAAAAGATACTCTCTGGCAAGTTTCCATCATCACTTGCTGGGGAAATCCACTATCAACATCCATTAAGGTCACTCTCCCCCTAAGAAGAAACCTAAGGAAGCCTTTCCCCCTGCTGGTCTCCTGTAGTTCAGCACACATAAAATCAAAGTGCGGAAATAGTTGAATTTCATGTGAGGGAATCTCAGAGGACAATGCTAAATAAGGAAGATCAGGGTCTCTCATGACCCCCTTAGCTTCAAGGCCTTTCCTTCTTCACACCAAAGGAAAGGAGCTCCTTCTGTGTGTGTAACTTAATGCTTTGAGTCACTCTTCTACCTGGCTAGTTCACTCTGTGGACAACCTAACTGGAGAAGGGTGATTTCTTTTAACTTCTAGCCATTGGAAAAACTGGGGTCCTTTTCTGTCTGGGCTTTCTCCAAATTGAAATCACCCTTTTTGTCATCACGGGAAGAGTTCCTCAATGGCATCTCCTGGCTTCTGTCCAAAGAAGTTCCCTGAACTCGGGCCTTTCTGCTGAGCCTGCAGCTTACTTTCAAACTCTTCTTGCCTGTCTTCCTGTCCTTTCCAAGGATCCTCAGATTTTCCTGCTCTCAATGCCTCTTCATGGGACTGAATATCTCAGTTGCTTGTCTTGATCAACACATCGTGGGCTCCTCTCAAGTGAGAGAAATAACTCTTTCAAGAGAGTTCTCTTCTTCCCTGGTGACCCCAAATTCTTTTGCAGCTCCTATGTTATCATCATATTCAGTTATCACATTCCCCCATTCCTGTACCAGCCTGCAATCCTCACAAGTAGGCACATAAGCAAACTCTTAGCATAATCATTAACATCTCTATCAGTTAATTATATTTCACCTCCTTTGACCTTAATAACAACTCACATTAATTCATAGGATCATAAATTAAGAGCTGGAAGGGAACTCCGAGGTTCTTTCCATTGATTAATTTCACTTCAATCCAATCCACCAAACATGTATTAGGTAGGTGCTATATTCAGGGTTGTGCCAGGCGGTGAGGATATGAAGACCAAAATATAACACAGTACCCTGCTCTTAAGGAGATTAAATCTTGGGAGTGGAGGGAGGGGTTCAGTACCTGTAAATAGAAAAATAAATACAAGATGATATAAACCATAAAGCATAAGCTACTATGTCCTTTTTTTCCTCTTTCTTTCTCATTCCCTACCATATGGCATCTAAGGACCATAAATATAAGGCATCTCCTGGTGAGGGGGCTCCTTCACAGTCCAAGTCACAAGACTGATTTACAAGTTCGCCAAGCAAGGCAGCTAAATTCTAGTAACTGAGTAACTTATTGGCATTATTTCCTTTGAGTCTCCTGACCACTGTATGAGATATTCTTATGCCCATTTAATAGATGAGGAAACTGAGATTCAAGGAGCTTAAGTGATTTGCTAAAGACCACTTAGACAAAAGCAGGATAATGACCCAAGGCTTCAATTTGTTTTGTGATCTTTTCACCATCCTGTACCCTGGTGACTTCCTTTTCAGGATGAGAATGCTCACAAATCTACATATGATTATGAGGGAGGTTTTATGCTGTTAAAAAAAAAAACAAAACAACAACTACTTCTCCCCCTTATTCCCTCCTCTCCTGAATTGTCCCCTAGTGCAATGGCTAAAACTGCCTGACACTGATCAACCAGAAAGTCTGACCTTCTGAAGACCTATGGTGTATATTTATGTATTTAGTTTTCAACTGAGCCATGCTAATTAAGACTACATAACAAATAAACCCAAGGCATGAGATTCTGTCAGATTCATAATAAACAAGGGGGGTGAGGGCCTGGTCCAGAGTACATGTGATAGATAGCTGCGGTCAGCGAGTCTCCTGAAAGATTGAGCTTTGACTAGGGTATGTATGTGTGGTGGGGGCTAGTGGGGTGGAGGAGGAAGGGGGAAGTGGTGGTAAAATGGGAAAATTACTCGATTCACATCAACAAACTGGAAAGAAAAAACCCACACCCTAAGAGTCAAATAAACATACTATGACTGTATTTCCCAGAGAAGGGGTGGGAACTTTACCCACGGAGACAGTGAAAATTAGGCTGGACAGAGGTCTTGAAACAGGACAGAAATCAGTCTGCATTTGCTGAGGCTCCTTAAATAGATGATCATATAGGCCCTTCTCAAATTCTTGTTCTTAATCATTCTTTGAGTCTGAAAGATGCAGCCATCCACTCAATCCACTGAGGTACGTCACTTTATGTTTCGTATCTTCATAATCCAGTGATCCTTTTTTGGATGGAATCTAAATACTGTCTCTCCTTGAGTTTTTTGCTTGCCCACAGAGAATCACAAAGGCAAAAAAGAAAAAAAAATCAATTCTTGTTTTATCAGAATGGCCTGCTAATGTTCTCAAGAGGCAAATGGGAATTTGAATATGGCATTTCATTTCTGGCTTGCGGTAGCTAGACCTACCATCCTGGCTTTCCCTGAGCTGTTTATTGTTTTAGAAAATTAACTAGAAAATTGCCTTCTTCCCAGGACAATTCTTAATTATGCCTACCCAAGCACCAGGATTTTCCACTGGAATCTTCCCTTCTCTGGAATGTTCTCAACAGAAATCTCCTTAAAAATGTACCCTGAGGGCTGGGAGATTGGCACAAGGAACCTCTGGGAAACAAGATTCTATTTGTATTGTGGTGGGATGATCTTCTAACATTAAGATACAAGGATAAGTTTACTCTCCTAGAATCTCAGAGTTAGAAGGGACTTTAGAGATCCTCTAATGTAACCTCCTAACCCAAGAAACATACAAAAATCCCCTTTTAGAAAGAATCATCTAATTTCTGATTAACTATCACCAGTAATGGGGAGCTCACTCCCTTGAGAGAGAGTATGTGTAGAAGAAAGAACGCTAGACTTGGAGTCCAAAGACTTGGGTTTGAGTACCTTGTTCTGCTAACCCTGTTCCTGTTCAGTGAAGTATGAGAACCTATATTGAGCTTTTGCTCAGCTAAGCCCTTCCCTTCAACATAAAAAGATAGATAGATGAATGAGTGAATGAAAAAAAACCACGAATCTTCGTTAAGTCACATACCCTGTTATTTCTTTCTTGAAATCCAAATGCAGGACTTCATATTTATCCCTCATCTGGGGACATCCCTCATTTCAACCTCATCTTGTAAAACTTGAAGTCTTCCTCTGATATCTCATTATGGTATGGAGATGACCCTGAAATCTGCCAGTTTGCCCCAGATCTGCCATTATGCCACACTGGAAGGGCTCAAGTAACAGAGTATGTCTGTTGCCTCAGAGAGAGCCTAGTCAAGTATGGAGAGACATTACCAGAAGGAGATTAGCCTTCAGCTGATGGGATTTTGTTTTTATTTCTGCTATGGTGTCACATATAGAAATAAAAACAAACAGACAAAAACCTCCTGCATAAAGTGGCCTTCAGTCTATTGTGTCTTCTTTTGGCTTATTTAGTGATGGGAGCAGAGTAGAAGGAGGAAAAAAAGGCAGAGAGTACTAAGAATCACATTGTTTTTATCATATTTACAAATATTAACTTAACTTTTGGTATACTAGCATTTTAATGTACCCTTTGCTCGCAAATCAACCAGTTTACACATTCCTGCAGGAACTGGACCAAGCCCATATTGATATATACTATATAAGTGAATCCAGAAGCCATAAAGTTAAGCTAAATGGAAGACTGATTCCTAAGGTTCTTCTCAGGCAGGCTGATAAAAGAGTTGGTGGAATGGGTTTCGTGGGGTAACCCAAGGTAACCAGAAACATCATGCTATAGGAAAATTTGGTTGACTTGGCTTGTGGTGGTTTAAAGTACAAGCAAATAGATAAAATAAGCACTGGAGATAAGGGCATTGAAGAATTAGAGAAATTCTATGAAGATTCTGATAACATACTCCAAGTATGACAAGTAATTCTTGATATTTGATGAGAAATAAATAACAAGTAATTCTTCATTCTTGGTGACTTCAGAGTGAAGGTGTGTACGAGAGGGAATGGCAAAAATTATGCTAGAAAATAAGGTCCTGGGGAAGCTAGGTGGCACAGTGGGTAGAGCACTGGCTCTAGAGTCAGGAGGACCTGAGTTCAAATCTGACCTCAGGCACGTAACACTCACTAGCTGTGTGACTCTGGGCAAGTCACTTAACCCCAATTGCCTTTAAAAATAAAGAAAAAGAAAGAAAAGAAGATAAGATCCAAAATAATGAAATGAAAGGCCAACACTTATGAACTCTTCAGAAACTTTTTGTTTGTAGATCTTGAATATTTTCTTTAAAGAGAGTTTGAAGACTCAGAATGTCGTAAGCATAAAAGATGAAATAGATCAGGTAGGTGGTACAGTGGATAGAGAGCTTGGCTTGGAGGCAGGAAGACTTATCTTCCTGGGTTCAAATCTGGCCTCAGATATTTACTAGCTTTGTGACCCTGGACAAGTCACTTAATCTTGTTTGCCTCAGTTTCCTTGTCTGTAAAATGAGCTGGAGAAAGAAATGGCAAAGCACTCCAGTATCTTTGCCAAGAAAACCTCAAATGAGGTCACAAAGAGTCAGAAATGACCTAAAAACAGCTAAACATCATATTTTAATAGATATGAAATGACTGTAACATGGGAATCATTTCAGCAGCAGCTATCTGTGTGGAGTCAGATAGTCATCTGGCTAAGGGATAGTCATCTGGCTAAGGGAAAGGTCAAGGAACCACCAGTTTAGAAGGAGATACTCCATGTGTTTATAGAAGCTGCAACCAGAACTATTAACTTTAATTAAACAAATCCATTAACTATGCAAAATGGGAAATAGATCAAAGTAAAGATGATTAATGTGATTATCATCATTTCTTATGGGGCTTTAACTGATGCAAAACAATAACCCCAATGAGGACCTGAAAGAATCTAATAGCCTCCATAACCAGAAAACAATATTCTTGCCAACTATAGAGACATTACATTCAAAGGCAATAGTGGTTTAGAATACAAAATATCCCAGTAGGACTAAAAAGTCCTTGTAGTTTCACTTTAAAAAAACATAAAATAATGAAGGAAATAATCCTGACCAAATCACTATGAGATACAGCTGGTAGAGATAATCCCAAGAACATTTGTAGATGAAACTAGAAGGAAAACAAATAGATGCTAAATGAAACAGATTTATTTGCATTTTTATAGTGACCCATCTCTGATAATAAAGGAACTACCACATTTAACCTCTATCACTTCGGTATTAGATGTGAATTTATTTAGTAGGTAATGATGGATCTTGAAGGTTTTTGGGAAAATGGGCCATTTTAACCAGAGTTGTGTATCATGAGGATTGATCTGGTATCATGCAAAAGATAGATTGGAAAAGAATATCAGTATATCAGACAGAAGATGGTTCTGCAGGCCATGGAGGCAGAGGTGACATAGGATACAGAGGGCTCTTTGTACAACAGGACATGGATGATCCTTTTGTGCTGATACTGCAGGGAATAGTGATTTCTTTGCCACTACACTGTGAAGTAGATGGTAGGAGCATTTTTATCTGAGCCTCAGTTTTCCCATCTATAAAATAGATTGTGTGAAAAACAGATTCAACTGACAATTTTTTTCCAGGGTCTACATCTACCCATTTTGAGTGTCAGAGAATAGGAATAGAGCTAGTATATCATTGAATCAGACCAACCTTTATGCAATGGTGAACAGAGTCTTAACAGAGATAGACTGAACAGGTGTATTAATGATCATTCTTTATATACCTGTGTGGTATTGAGTAGAGAATGTGGTAGGAGTCTAAGTCAGATATGGTTGAGAGAAATGGTTAGCTACAATGCCTGTATTGGGATTCCTGGGTTTTTCTCTCCTTGTGACTGAGCCTAGAAAGCATGGGGAAGTATTCATGAGTATCTGTGTGTAGATTTGGAACTATGGCTTGTGATGTTCCAGAACTGAGGCACAAAATACAACAGAAAAGGGAAAGCTGAGCAGTGGTGATTCTGTGCTTCTTATCTGGGCTCAAGCTGCTGATCTGATAATAGCAAGCTAGCTAGCTACCAATATCCGATCCCCAGAGAGAGAACGTTAGGCTTTAATTTAGTGCACTTTCCACATAGTATTTGCTCCACCAAGTTCACTTCCAAATGCTACATGGTCAATGAATGGATGAGTATCCTCCATCTCTGCTACAGCTGGACAGGGTCAGACAAGTCAATCAGGACTTTATTCTGCAGTTTTTGGCTTCCACTCAATCTTGGCATGGATGCCATGGATTCCAGTCATTTCCAACGACTCCTGGATTTCTGGTGTCTTGCTATTCCAACCTTTAGAGCTCCCAAGATCATGGCTGTCCTCAATCTTCTCTATTTAAAATAGGAGAGAAGCAACACAAAGAAGCCAAGGACAGAGGCCTATATTCATAGGTCAAACATTGGCCTCAGACGAAGAGGGTCCAAGGCCTCTGTCTCTCTCATCAGAATGCAGTGGCCTGGAAAGAAGAAGCCAGACTAAAAGCAAGGCTTTGGCTCACCAGTGACTTTTGAGTGCAGTATAGACAATAGTCCATAGTCTTCTCATCCCATGGTTAGCAGGGCAGAACCAGTTATAGCCTGCCTGTGTGTACAACACACTGGGGAGCAAAGCCCTTCCAGCACATGAAATCTTGCCTCTCTGGAAAAAAACTCTCAGCCTCTTCATTGTGTGTGTGGGAAGATCGCATCAGCACCCCTCCCTCCTTACAGATGAAGTAACCTGCTCAGAGTCCATAAGAGAGGCTTCATAAATCAGATCTGACTCATTACATCGATTAATCAATCAACCAACCAACATTTATGAAGGTGCTATGTTTGGTGCAAGGGTACAAAGACAAAATACAACAGTCTCTGCCTTCAAGAAGCTTATATTCTATAGGGCAGACAACATATCTACATGTAAACATATATAAAATATGCAAAAATGCAACTTAATTTTTTTTGCAGGTGAGGGAGAAGATGTTAGCAGCTAGAAAGGGGGACCAAGAAAGGCCTCAGATAGTATCAAATGTGAAAGCAACTTCTGGTGGAAAGTACCTGAGGGAGCTTAAAAGTCATCTTTCTCTAGTTCTTTCTGGCTACTCCTTTACAGGGTCATTTCCCCCTGCTTCCCTAGACATCCTCTCTACCTTTTTTCTTCCTCTGGTTGACTTTATATTGAATTCCTCCTCAACTCTCTATGTTCAATTTCTTCCTTTTTTTGAGCAGGAGGTTTTTGTCATAGATAGATAGATAAGTAGAAATATGGAGATAGATATAGATATCTATATATAGACCTTTATAGATATATAAATCTATCTATCTGTATATATGGATAGATATAGATAGATTAAACATGAGAATATATTCAATATATGATATGAGAATATATATGTATTTGTTATATATGTATATACATACATACATACATACAGAGAGAGAGAGAGAGAGAGAGAGAGAGAGAGAGAGAGAGAGAGAATGTCTGAGGCTGGATTTAAACTCAGGTTCTCCTGACTCCAGGGCCGGTGCTCCATCCACTGTGTCACCTAGCTGCCCCCATTCTCCCTAATTTTATTGCCTGGTTTCTCTCGCCAGATGGGCGCCGCAGGTACAGTGGTTCACTGCATCTACAGTCAGCCCAACCCTGGTTCTGCTATTTACCCCCTAGTGGCCTTAGATAAGTTACTTCCCCCTCTCTAGAATCCCAGTTTCCTCCTCTAAAATGAGGGGATCAGACCAGCTGATTTCTCCAGTCCCTTCTGTCTCCATCATCTAGTCCACACCCCCTCATTTTACAAAGGAGGAACCTCTAGAAGGTGAAATCATTCGTTCATGCCCCCAGAGAGGCAAGCAGCAGAATCAGGATTAGAACCTAGATCCTCTGCCTCCAGAGATAATACATGTTCCCCTGCACCACTCTTAGCTCCCTGTCAACTTCTGGTCCCTTCAACAACCTAGGAAACCTCGCTCAGTCCCACAGCCGGTTGGACTGCTGCTTCCAAACTCAGCAGCCCTTCAATACAGCCTTTAATTTGCCTACAGGAGAAAACACTGGTAGGTAAGATTAAGGACATATGTGAACAACTTTCCAGTCACCAGAGGGCTGCAAAACAATTGCCCTCTGCCAAAATCTGGGCTTTTCTTAACTGACTTGGACGCAAAACTGGGAACAGCTTCAGGAAAAAACAGTTCCTGGCCCCTTATTCTGTCACCTTGTGTCTCTCCTGAGCCCAGATGAGGGAACAACTCTCCTTGGGGAAAACTGTGGGGAAAGAAAACCTCACTTCCCACTCCCTCCCTGCCCTTCCCCCCCTCTTCCCCACAAGAAGAAAGAACAAAACGTGTTTCTTGACTGTTTATAAGGAGCATGCTCCTGTTTCAAGTCCTGGCCTGTTGCTGAATTTATCTACTTTTCTCTAGGGAAGGGGAGAATTGAAGGCCATGATCACTTGAGAGCCCACCTTTGACACTGATAGGGTCCTGGAGCATGGTTCCAACCAGACCTGCCTGTGTAGGCTGGATCAATGAGTTTCAGCTCAGCAACCATTTCTGAAGTAAATATCTTCTAGGTGTGAGGCTCTGTGGTAGCCACAGTAGAATCCTAAATACTGAAATGGGACTGTAATCTCATCAATGTGGGATTTCTCTGTGGAATACCTGACCATCCTAGGCAGCTCATGTCCCTGTCCTTGAATAAGTTTATCACAGAAAGTCACCCCTACATGCTGGGGACTTACCTTTCTTTCTCTTCAGAACTTATCAATGGGTGCAGCGAGGTGGTGCGGTGGATAGAACTCTTGCCGTGGAGTCAGGAAGACCTGAGTTCAAATCCAGTTTCAGACACTTGACATTTACTAGCTATGTGACCCTGGGTGAGTCACTTAACCCCAATTGCCTCACCAAAAAAGAGAAGATCTCAACAGAGTACATGAGCTAAACACTGGCTATTCCATTCTCTGTCCTCATTACTAGTTCATATGCTTCAATTTTTTCCTTTTTACTATGAATTTAGCAAACACGAAAATTTCAGCATATAAAGAACAGAAAATGAAGATGGAATATGAAACTTTAAACTTCTCTTATATTTAATGTAAAGTACCAACATTGCCCTATTTGTCTATGCTCCCTTCTGACTTTCCTTCTTCTCGCTTCCATTTTAAAAAAAAATATGTATAAGGAATTTGGAACCATGTCTACAAAGTCATTAAATTGTGCATACCCTTTGATCCAGTTATACTACTACTAGGCATATGCTCCAATGAGATCGAAAAAAGGAGAAAAAGACCCATAAATACAAAAATATTGATAGAGCTACTATATTGATAGTAGCTCTTTTTGCAGTAGCAAAAAACTGGCAAGAGGATGCCCACCTGTTGTGGAATGGTTAAACAAATTGTGGTATATGAATGTAATACAATATAATCGCACCTTAAGAAAAGACAAAATGGACATTTCAAAAGAAAACAGGAAGATCTCTATGAACTGATGCGGAGTTAAGTAAACAGAAATAGAATAATTTATATGATGACAATACATCATGAAGAAAAACAATTTTGAAAGACTTTAAAATTCTGATTGATGTAATGACAAATCATGACTCCAGAGGACTAGAGATGATTGTTGCTGTTCTTACTTTATTTTTGAAGAGGACGGATGACATCACGGATGATGTCTTGACTTGCTCATGAGTTGGATTTAAATGAGGCAGAGTTGCACAAAGTCTCCGGCCTCACTCTCTCTTCCAGACTCATAGAAGTCCAGTGGTAAGACAAAAGTCAAGATGATTGGTGATGGTTCGGGATGCAATGGATGACCCTTGGTGTCTTTCCACCTTCTGTCAGAAAGGTGATGTACTTAAAAAGCCGAATGAGACATACTTCTGGACATGGCTAATATGGAAATTTGCTTTGCTTGATTATGAATATTTGTTGTGGGGATTTCTTTTTCTTGTTTATTTGGTGAGTAGGAGGGAGGGTAGGGAAGGAGTAAGAGAGGGAGGGATGGAGAGAGAGAGAGAGAAAGAGAGAGAGAGAGAGAGAGAGAAAGAGAGAGAGAGAGAGAAAGAGAGAGAGAGAGAGAGAGAGAGAGAGAGAGAGGACAAAATGCTTGTTAATTGGAAAAATTGTGAAATTAAAAAAATAAGTAGTAGGCTTCTGTAGACATACTCTTCTGCAGACAGAGAAAGAATGTCTTCATAGATTAGCTGTGGGAGCTTCTGGGAAATGTAGTCCAATGTTGTGTCTTCCTCTCCTGGGAAATAAGCATGGCTGCAATAAAGTGGCAAAATTGTTGAGATCTTTTGGAATATCAGCGCTGTTATTCAATGTATTAGCTCTGACCTTTGTGCCATCTACAAATTTGATAAGTACGCCATCCATGCCTTTGTCTAAGACATTGATTAAAAAAAGTTCAATGGCTTGGGGCCAAGAATAGGGCTCTAGGGTATTCCACTAGGGCTTCCTACTCAACTGACATTGGACCAATAATGACTACTCTTTGGGTCCAGCCATCCAAACAATTCTAAATCTACCAAATTGTGCTTTTGTCTAGTCCACATCTTTTAATTTTTGCAAAAAAAGATAACATGTTGCATTCTTCTGATTGACCAGTCCTGTAACACTTTCTAAAAAGGAAACTAGATTAGTGCAGCAGGACCTGTCCTTGAAGCCATTTTGGGATCACCACTTCCTTTCCCAGATATTCACTAATTATTTCTGTATTATGTTCTAGAATTTTGCCAGAAACCAAAGGACTGAAGAAAGGTAAATTTTGTCCCAGTTTTCAAAAAAGAAGAGAGAGTCTGCAAATTGTAAACCAGTGAAGCTGACTCCTATTCCTGGGAATATTCCAACCATCCTAGATGACCTTGAAGGTTCCTTCCAGCCCTAAAGCCTTTATTCATGCTAGAGGACCTCAAAGGGAAAACGACAGTATCAACATTTTCTTAACATACCTGTACTGTGAACAGGTCCCTTCATGGGCTGTTTGCTACGTTACCTACCTTTCTCAGTTGGGCCAGTCATTGTCAAAGGCTCTTTGACTTTCAAAACCCCATTTTTGGCTTTCCCCCACTTCATCCCACTGCCCTGTGTAAGGGAGAGCACTTTCCCTGCCTAACTCATATTTTTCAAGAGCCAATATTTGACAGCCAACCAATAGGACTTTCCCTTGGAAGAATAACATCAGAGATAGCCATTCCCCTGTATCTCTGAAAGGGCTATTCTATTTTGCTTTGGGCTGTTGGTTGTTTTGGGACAACGGGGAGGTTTGGGACAGTAGCTTAACTGAAGTTTAAATATTATAGAAGATGGGAAGTCTAGGTGCCAGCTGGCTTTTCAAAGCTGGTAAGTTCAGCATTTTTTAAAGTAGCAAAGTGGACACCTTTCTTTTGGCAGCAAAGTAAAGCTCAATATTTAGGACAACCTGCTATAATACATAATCAACAAGCAAAGGAATGGATTTTCAAGTCACAACAAGGTAAAATGCCACAGGAATTCATATATTTCTCTCTCTCTCTCTCTCTCTCTCTCTCTCTCTCTCTCTCCCTCTCTCCCCTTCCCCTCGATATCTCTTCCTCCTCATCCTCCTTCCTTCTCCCTTTCTTCTCTTCGTCTGTATTTCTTTCTATCCCCTTCCTCTTGTTTTCCCCTGCTTTCCTCTTGCTTCTCTTTTCTTCCCTCTTTTTTCCTCCTTTTCTCATTCTTTTCTCTTCCTTCTTTACTTTCACTTTCCTCCTTGTTCATTCTTGATTTCTCCATCCCTCTCTCCTTCTGTTCTTTCTGTGTATCTATATCTCTGTCTTGAATTTAAGTACCTTATTCTCCATCAGATTTGTTACAACTTAAAATGAAAGAGTCAAGGAATTTTCCAACAAAAAATTTCCAAGAAAAAGTCCTTTCTACTATTTGTTAGCAGTTCAGTCCTCAGATCTGTGCTGCCATCTCTGCTCTTAACACAAGATTCAGGACTCCTTCAACTCCTCAGAAAGACACTAAAAACCCTGTCCACTTACATTTCTTTTTAAAGATAGCAAACATTTCTGTTGGTTTCCAACAGAACTGAAAGTCTAGTCATACACTCATAAAAAAAAAGTTGTTAGACCAATGTTAAGTCCATAAAAGCCAGGAAATCAGGTTAAGAATGAAAGACCATTCCTAATTCACCCTTCTCAGTACTGCTGCTTACTGAGGCTTAAAATCTCTATTTTATTTTTTAACAGTCTTTTAAATACCCTTTTAAAGGGTGTCAAGTCAGTACCTAAGTAGAAATTAAATAAATTTAAGGCTGTTTCAGTTTTAATCATGGATTTTTTTTGTGGTAAATTTGAAGGGAATTCTTTAGTATTGTTTCTAATGTATTTGTATCTTCTGTGTTTTTCTTTTTCTCAAAGAAAAAGGAAATAAAGCATTTTAGGGAGCTTGTGAATTAGGTATTGTTTCCCAAAGTCTAGAGTCATCTAAGGAGCTCCATTAACCTAGTCATAAGAGTTGGGAGAGTCTTTAGGGAAAGAGTGGCCAGTTTCCCCCCTTCCTAAAATTTTGAATCTCTTTATAACATTCAGTGGCTATGGAGAATAGAGGAAAGATGGCTGCTTTCAGAGTCAGGGGGATGCTTGCTTTGCTATTTATTATTTGTGTAACTTTAGGCAAAAGTATTTCTCGCTTCTTAGATTTAGTTTTCTAGCTTTAAAATGAGGGAATTTGGTTTGATGACCCTTAAGGTCCCTTTCAGCTCTGTGATCTTTTATAAATGTAGGCTTTGCTTAAATAACTCCACTGATGGGGGCTCATAGGATTTAGAGCTAGAAGAAACCTTAGACAACATTCAATCTTCTCATTTTGTCGAAGAGGAAATGGAAGTCTGGACAGGGAAAGTCTCTTGTCTGAGTGAATACAGGTGATAAGTAGCAAAGCCAGGATTTAAACCCAGAGTCAGACCTCTTTCCATTATACAAGAGGCTCAAAACCCAGCAAAGTTAGAAGCAACCTTAAAGGTTCATCTAGTCCACTCCCCCTCTCTCCACCTATAAAATGGAAGCCTTGCTTTCCTGCTCCTATGAGATCATTCTTGTTATTGCAAGATGACTATTACCTGGTATATTCTCAAAGAATCATAGAATCATTTTACTTTAAAGGCAATTAAATCTTCCAGAGATCTCAAAGCACTTCTGCGATACCATCTCCTTTATATTGGCAAAATCTATTCAACAAACACTTACTGAATACCTATTATGTGTACACATTCTGTGTTAGTGCCTGCTCCCATATATCTCAGTAAGATTCATTGAAACTCTCCAGTCCATGAGCATTTGTTAAGTGTCGACTGTTTGACAGCACTGTGCCACGCTATGGAGTTACTAAGAAAAGCAAAATCAATCTTTGCCCCCAAGGAGCTCACAATAGAATGGATAAAGTCTCTGTGATCTGAGTCAGGCCAGATGAAGTCCTTGGCTGTCTACTAGTAAAATGTTATTAAGATGTGCCTCCCAAAATATATCTGAAACTCTTCTTCATAAAATCTTCAATTTTATACTCAAAGACGAAGTTAAAAATGTAAGTATCCCTGGGAGAGGTAACAATAAGTTTAATCTGAAAGCCATAAAATGTCAAAACTAGAAGGGATTTCAGAGATCCCTGACTCCATTTTACAGATGAAGACACTGAGATTCAGAAAAGACAAATGCTTTCCCAAGGTCACATGACTCTACTGGTGGTGGAGCCAGGATTTAGTTTTAGTTTTTATTTTTGCTTCTCTATCCAGTGCTCTTCCTACTAAATCACACTGCATCATTAAAGTCATACTCTTTGGTGGAAGACAGGATGGTTGTATTGTTTTGTTTTTGTTTTGTTTTGCTATTTGGTGAGGCGATCAGGGTTAAGTGACTTGTCCAGGGTCACACAGCTAGTAAGTGGCAAGTGTCTGAGGTCGGATTTGAACTCAGGTCCTCCTGACTCCAAGGCCAGAGCTCTATCCGCTGTGCCACCTGCCCTATTGCTTCATTTTTGTCTTGTATCAACAGTGTCTAGCAGAGGGCAGATTTGTGACTTCATCACTATGATTGATGTATATGTATGTGTATGTGTATATGTATGTGTATATTTATATGTATGTATATATGTATAATGTATATATACATATATGTGTATATTTCTAGAACCAAAAAGTGAGCCAAAGCCAAATGTATCACTGTGCCTATCTTAAAAAGCACCACTCTGCTGATGAATATAGTAGCTCTCTGTTAAACAAACATACCAGTAGGTTGGAAACCAGTATACAAACTTTGATATAAGCTGTAGGTAGATGGGTTACTTAGGGAAGTCCTGGCCTCAGCCACCATTCTCCAGTGATGCCACACATCATTAAATCATACTACTTTTCTTTTTACCGATGCTAACTATTGTCAAAACTGCCTACTCAGAAGGCTGAGTCACACATGGTCCACGTCCTCTTCTGCCTGTGACATCCTATGTGCACATGTTACTATTTAGACAGAATGCTAATTTTTCCTGGTTTCAACTGTTATAGTTCATTTTTTTCTTTATTGTTTGCAAAAAAAGCTGCATAAAAAGCAAGAATAGGATTTCATTTTAAGTGTTTAAACCCAACACAGGATTAGTACTTAGGGAACATTCCAAATATTAATCAGTAACAGGTATGAAGTGTGTTTAATTGCTTTTTGAGCTGACTAATCCAGTGAATCGCCTTTATTCCATTATAATTGGAGATGTTCTAAATTGTCTGAAGTAGCTAATAAAAGACCATAATTACCCAATCACCCTGAGGTTGATCCAAAAATCAAAAGACACATGTTTGTTTTCTGTTTTTGTTTTACATTTCCACCTGGTTCTTTCGGGCTCCAGAACACCAAATTTCCACCTGACTGTAGCAATTTTATGTGAACCCTCTAAACACAGCCCTGTCTGGCCTGATGGCTTTAATAATAATAACTCATATTTATATGATTATTTAGGGTTTACAAATTACTTTCCTCACAACTACTCTGTGAAGTAGAATACACTGAGAATTATTCTTATTTTATAGATGTGGAAACTGAGGCCTAACGTGGTAAGGTGGCTTGCCAAAGGCCATAAATCTAGTGAATGTTTGAGTCAGAATTAGAACTCATATCTCGAGACTCTAGGACCATTTCTTTTTTCCCCCGTGACACTGGACAGCCTTAGCTGACAACGTGCTGCTGCATGTAGGGGCTGAACGCTGGTGAATGCTTTGGGGTTTTGTGGTATCTTACTGGATATGGGATATGTGCTTTTTGAGGGGTACTTGACAATTGGAAATCTTAACCTTCTGTCAACACCCAGGCTGGATTTATCGATCTACATCGTTCATTATCCTCTAGGACTTTCACATTTTCAAGGTACGCTGATTCCTGTTTTCTTGTAGATATAGCTTTTTAAATATACAAATATATGTATATGTATATACATAATATGTATATGTATATGTATATACATATTATATATATGTATATGTACACCCATGAATCTTGATTATATTTAGCTTATTTTTTAAAAGTTTATATTAAATTTAACATACTAATACCAACACTTCTCTTTCTGTTTCTTTCCCTGTCTGAATTTTTCTGTTTTCTTATGTATTTCACTGATGTTTTTTCTTTCTTTCTTTTTTTTGCATCACTATTACTTTCTACCAATTCATCTTACAGTTTTCATCCATCCCAAAATGCCTTCTCTCATAACAAAAAAATATTGTCAGTGAAACAAAATCACAAATTGAACATGTCTAAAATATGTCTCACTCTGCACCTATAGTTCACCACCTCTTTGCCAAGAGGTGGGAATCATATTTCATCATCAGCCTTCTGGAGTCATGACTAATCACTGTATTGATCAGAAATCTCAACTCTTTCAAAGTTGTTTTCTTTTACATGAATGTAGTCATTGTATATTTTCCCTGTTTTTCCTCCTTCACTCTACATCAGTTCATATAAATCTGTCCAGGTTTCTCTGAATCCATACCTTTCATCATTTCTTATGAGGCAATAGTATTCCATTACATTCACATACCTTAAATTTTCAGCCATTTCTCAAGTGATAGGTTGTGGACATGATTAATTTCAATGGTAATATATTGAGTTTTTAGAAAAAATAAATATGTTATAGGACATGCACATGGAAGTACTTACAGATATTTTTATTGGTCATAGAGATTGGTGATAAAAAATGATAAGGCAAATAAAAATGGATGCCTGTCACAGTGAATACTTAGCATATAGAATTTCAGAGCTGGAAGGTCACTCAGAATTTGGAATACAGACTGAAACTGGATCTTGAGATCAGAAGACCTACCTTCCAGTTCTTACTCTGATACTCCTTTGCTGTGTGACTTTGGAATGCCCCACCCCCTCTGTAAGCCTCAGTATGTTTTTCTGTAAAACATTGTTTTAGGTGATCTTGAAAGGCCTCTTCTAGCCACACATCCTAACTCAACTTCCTCATTTATAGATGGAGGAAATTGAGTCCCGACAAATAAGGTGACACGTCTATCACTTTTGGTTGCCATGCAGACCTAGGTTGTCTTCCTTTTCTGTCTACATTCTCCCTCCTGGTGATCCTGGTAGTTTCCATTGGTTAAAACTGACATCATTGTGTAAATGATTCTCAGATCTACTGATTCAGTCTTCATCTCTCTCATGGACTTTTGTCCTGCAACTCAAACTCTCTGTTCGTCATCTCCAGCTGGAGGTCCCAGAGACACGTCAAACATACGTCCAAAAATGAACTCATTATATTTCTCCCTAAACAGACCCCTCCTGTGGAGGGGGTGGAGCCCCTCCATGAGTTCCATGAGTTCCCTCATGGAACTTAGAGTCTAGTAAGGGGATATGATATATATAGAAATAGAATGCCAAGTAATATGTGATAAATACCTACAAGGGATTCAAGCAAAGTGCTAAATGAGGTCTAGGGAGATGAAGTCATTAGAAAGCAAAGGCAATCAGGTAAGGCTTCCCACAAGGAGATACCATTTGAATTGGTGTTTAAAGGAGGGGTATAAATTCAAAAGATTGGGGAGAAAGGAAGAAGAGTGTTGCAGGCACGATGGAACCTCCATTAGCACTGGCTATTCTCTGTGGAGAATGCCACCGTCTTCCTAGCCACACAGGTTTGCGGCCTAGGAGTCATCCTGACTCTTCACTTACCCTCAATTAAATCAAGGGAGTTATTTGCCAAAGATTGTTAGGCATATGGCAGACATATGGTGGGCATAGCATGTTTTGTACTTGGTGTTTGTACTGGCAGCATATAGTACAGTGCCTGGTACATGGGTACAGGGATGGGACCTATTGAATTCACTGGTGGAGGAAACTTCCAGAAGAAGAAATCCCTCTACTGTCGCAGGCTGCCTCTTCCCAGCAGTTTCCAGGCTCAGAACCCTGAGGGTAAGCTCTGAGACTTGCCCAGAGTCACACAGTCTGTGGCCCCAAATCAGAGACAGCAGGACTGAAACTCAGCTCTTCCTGGCTCTGAGACTAGCTCTCTATTCACCAGACCACACGCTGCTTCTCATTCCTGGCCTATAGTAGACATTTCATAAGTGATTGTTGATTTATGAATTGATTTTCTTAAGAGAATCTCTGTTATTCAGGAGGCATTGGGAAGTTCCCTTTCCCTGAGAATCAACTCATTCATAGGATCCATAACTAAAAGGAACCTTAAAGGCTACTGAGCCTAAGCCTCTTATTTTACAAATGGGGAAACTGAGGCATAGAGCAGTCAAGGATCACACAGATAGTAAATGTCTGGGATGGAATGTGAGCCCAGATCTTCCCGACTCTTAAGTTTACCGCCCTATCCACTACACTTGCAGTAGCTCACCCAATTCCATTCAATTTCAACAATTAAGCATTTACTCCCTACATATAATTGTGTGAGGCAATGGGAGAAAATATTAGCTGAGATTAGATGCGGTCTGTGCCCTCATGGAACTTAGAGTCTAGTAAGGGGATATGACATATATAGAAATAGAATGCCAAGTAATATGTGATAAATACCTACAAGGGATTCAAGCAAAGTGCTAAATGAGGTCTAGGGAGATGAAGTCATTAGAAAGCAAAGGCAATCAGGTAAGGCTTCCCACAAGGAGATACCATTTGAATTGGTGTTTAAAGGAGGGGTATAAATTCAAAAGATTGGGGAGAAAGGAAGAAGAGTGTTGCAGGCACGATGGAACCTCCATTAGCACTGGCTATGCCAGCGTCCTTTTGACTTTTCCCAGCATTGAGTTTCTCCTGGGGCCTCCATTTTGGGGAGTGCTTCTAACTATCCCTGCTGTGCTTCTAACTATCCTGCTATCAACACCATGCCTCTACACTGGGTCCCTTCATCTCCTTCCCCTTTTCAGCTCTCTTTGCATATTTTTCCCTCATTAAAATATAAACTTCTAGAGGCCAGGGATTGGCTTTTTTTTTTTTGCTTGCATTTGTATCTTTGGCACTTAGCACAGTGCCACATATATAAAAGTACTTAATATATATATTTGTTGCCTTGCCTTGCCAGGCCTAAAGAACTACCTGCAAAGACTCAGAGGTAGGAAGGCCTGGGGCTATAAATAGGATAAATACTGTAAGAAGATGTCAGACATGCAACTGAGGTTCCACATGAGGCCCACAACACTCTGAGTGAAACCCCAACCAGGTTAAAATGGAATTGAGAAATATTTAATAAAATAAACAAAAATACAGTAAAACATAGATAACAATGTATTTTAAAACCAAGTAAATATGTGACCCGCAGGGATCTTTATGTATGGATTAATTAGTGGCTCCAAATTTTGTTCGAGTTTGATACCACTGCCATAAAAAATATGGGAGGGGCAGCTAGGTGGTGCAGTGGATAGAGCACCCTGGATTCAGGAGGACCTGAATTCAAATCCGACCTCAGACACATAACACTTAGCAGCTGTGTGACTCCGGGCAAGTCACTTAACTCCAATTGCCTCACAAAAAGAAAAATAAAGAAAATATGGCAGAGACTAGCATGAGATAAAACTGGGAAGGAAAGGCAGCCACTGATTCTAGAATGTTAGAGAAGGACTGTGGATGTCACGTGGTAGGCCATTGAAGCCATAGTAGAGTTTTGATCAGACGAGTGACGAAACCATGACGAAGAATAAGTCCGGTAGAAATTTTAAAGAATACATTAGAATGAGAAGAGAGTTGCTGTTGTTGCAACAGTATGGGGAGGTGGAGTGTATGGGGTGTTCAGGGAGGACTAGCACCTTTGGTGTGAGAGCTGCCAAGCCCTTTTCAGGGTTGCTCAGCCATCTATGGTGTCCACCTGACTCACCCAACTTTCACCTGTGGCTCCAAGCAGTTGGAGCACGTGTAGCAGCCATAGCCCAGCAAACTGTCTTGGCAGATGGGCTAAACCAGATTAAGGGTAACTGAGGGGCCTCACATTGAGTTGGAGGGATGTCTACCCCAAGAATGTGAAGATTTCCCTGGGTGGAATAGGCAGATGTGAATATTTTGTTTCAATGAGGAGTGAAGGTGGTAGAAGTAGGTGCTGTGGAGCACTCAGGGCTTGGTCAGACACTAAAGACACTGCATCCAGAGCCATCGCCAGTTGTCTTGACTTTTGTCTTGTCACTGGGCTCTGATGACTCTGAAAGAGAGAGTGAGGCTGATGACTTCCCACAACTCTGCCTCACTTAAATCCAATTTATGCTCGAGTCAAAAGGCATCCCCCATACCATTTTACTGTTTTATTATTTCTTTATTTGCTATTCAATAATTTTACACATTTAATATTTTACTACCCAACTATTTTATTATTCATTTTACTACATTGCTATTTTACTATTACTTGCCTCAAAGTCCTTTGGCAATGGGTTAGTGACAAAGGAGCAGGTGTGAATATACACTGGGAGCTGTAGTTAAAATACTGCGCACAGGTGACCCAGGCCATAGGGTCATCTTCTTACTGGACTGAAGCAGCAGTGGGATTCGGCAGCCTCCAGGAGTCCGAGAGGCCTTTTTAAGGACTGCGCTGCTCACTTGCTGACATGAGGAAGAGTCCAGAAAAGGTGCCCTAACAATGGTGTCACCCAGCCCTGGCCTGTTTACCGCAGCAGCTGGGGATCTCACCCTATGGTCAAAACACAAAAATGTACAAAAACTTTTGTGAAGATGATTCCACTTATCATTGTACATGTACCTTTGGTACATGGAATGTGCACATGCTTATGGACAACAAAAAATCCAGTAGATATGGAAGATGAACAGTTCTTGTTGCAAGACAATTCAACAAGTATCATGTCCAAATAGCAGTCCTGAGTAAAATGAGGCTGGGAAATGAAGGCCAGTTTACCGAAGGTAGAGCCTGATAGGTGTTTTTTTTTTTTTTTTTTTGAGTGGCTGCAATGATGCGGAGCACCATGAAGCTGGCGGAGGCTTTGCTATTTAGTCAAAAAGCTCGTATGCCTCACCAAAGGAGTGAACAAAAGATTCATGACAATTAGATTGTCACTTGCAGGAAAGCACCATGCCACCATCGTCAGTAGGTATCCTCCCACCGTGATGAACTCTGATGAGGTCAAAGAAAAATTTTATGGAGAGCTGGAGAGCCTCATCACTGATGTGCCAAAAGACGACAATTTTGGAATTCTGTGTGGTTTTCGTGCCAGAATATCAGACGTGAGTAAATCGGTGATGACATCAAGGATTTGAGAATGGGAGACTGGGTGAATGGTGATGCTAGAGGAGTGAAAAGGAGGAGCATGTTTAGGAGTATAGATAGTAAGTTCTGGTTGAGACCTGTTGAATTTAAGGTACTGGCAAGACATCTACAAAACATTGGTGTGTGTTGCATGCATAATCTTAGGGTCTGTTCCACTAGTCCTGGCTCTAGGGCAAATTGGGGTGTGTCTTTCCTTCTTCTTGGTGGAATGGTGGGAGACTATGGTTCAGAGTATCACATATACTGTCCAACATAATTGTGGCATTGATCTGTTTTCTTCAGTTGTTTTTCTTTGTTATAAGGATGAGTTCTATATAGGTAGGCAGTATGTTAATAATAAAAAAAAAAGGAAGAGGAATTGGATCTGTGATTTCCTTGATATAGGAAACTCCCAGATGAGGGAATTCCCTCTACTAATGTGAGTAGGCACCTTCTCTTTAACTTATAGTATTTAGAAAGTTGCCTAGCGTACTGAGAAATTAAGTGACTTGCCCAAGTCATATAGAATGTTTCAGAGGTGCAGCTTGACCCTAGGTCTTCCTCACTGCGAGGTCAGCTCTATCCACTAGGCTATACTTCATTTTTAAACAAGAAAATAAAATAAACACTTTTAAAATAGAAAGCTAAGATTCTTCTGGTCAAGATTTCTTTTGTTCTTGGGCAAACTGGAGAATCTGAGGGTCTGCCAGGGCTGGCAATAATTGCCAAGGAAATGGGGAAACAGAATGCAGAATCTACTAATAGGTGTGTAGCTCAGAATATATTTTCTGAGGCCCTCCCTGGCTCTTCTCTTACACAGAGGAGAAAGAAGTCCCTCAAAGTGCCTGATTTCAGCAGGAACTGTCTCCTGAGAATCTCTTGTGTTAGTTTCTGTGAATCCAATGGGTCACAAAGACCACAGGAACATTAGGGAAAAGCAGTCCATCTCTGCTCCCAGAATCTCTTTTCATGCTGAACCAGACCAGAAACAGCTGGAAAAGGGCTTAGAGATCATTTAATTCAGAGCTCTCATTTTCCAGGTTAAGAAATGGGGATCCCAAGCACATGAAATGATATCACAGAATCATAAACTGTTAGATCTAGGCAAGATTTCAGAAATGCATTCTAATGTCTTCCCTTTACAGAGGAGGAAACTGAGGACCAAGAAGATGAAATAATTCATCTAACGAGGATTAGTTTCCACTCTCAATTTTTTTCTTTCCTCTCAACTCTCACCACTCGTATTCACTAACAGCTCATTGCCCATGGGAATACTTGATATGTGGGAGAGTGCCTTGCTTCCTTAATGAAAAAAAGATTATCTCTTCCACCATGGAGAGCGACTCCTGCCTTACCTTTCTTCATTCTCCCTTCTCCCAACCAAATTGCCTTCATCTCTTCATCATCATTCACCCAGCTCAATTTATGACATCTTCTGTAGCCAGAGATAAAAATCAATTAGCTCAAAAGGCCTCCGCTTGTTAGCTGGAGTCGAAAACACACTGTTCCCTTGGATTTCCATAATTATATTTTCCAGTTCATTGAACTTGTGCACAGAGAAATGGGGCCACCACCCCCAGCAGGGAGTGGTCAGCTGATCTGGGCTATTCAAGAAGCTTGCCTCCAGGTCTATCCACACAGCAGCCTGGGGTTCTGAGTAGCCCAGGGGACTTTCCTCCCCAACCCCTTGGGTAATTTACACCCATTTTAGCCTGTCCTTGGCTCTGAAGTCTTTTTCATCCTCCGTGGTAATCCCATTAGAGACAAATGAAGATGTAATCACAGTTTATTCAGATAGATCCCAAAGCCTGATCTGTTTCTCCAAGGGAGAAAAGAAAGGACAATCCATCGTAGCCACTGACTCCTGAGACTCCTACTGATCAGATGTTCTAGAGAGGCACGGATGATTTTGAGAAAGTCAGCATCACAGCTGGATAGCTTGAAATGCATCTTGGAGCTGGACTGTGTCCCAGTGCCTCCAGCATTGCTCCTGGTTTAATAATGCCTTTGCTAGGCTAAGTGTCCAGATCCTTGTGTGCTTTGTGGAAAATGAGAGCGCTCCTCTCCACCCCCTCTCATCTTTCAAACACCTATTAAATGTTTACTGTGTGCAAAGCCCTAAACTATGTAGTTGGGGGGGGGGAGATTTTAGATGCTGATTCCCACATCTGGAATGGTGTAGGGAGGACTAGATTTATTCTGCTAGGCTCTAGAATAAATAGTAGTATATGCAGAGTGGAAGATTTGGAATCTATTGAAGTAAAAACTGTGGATCAGAGCAGTCCAAAAATGGAATGGGCTGCTTTGGTTCCGTAGCTTAGAAGTTTTCTGAACTCTTTATCCAAATACCAAGCCCAAGGTAATTCACCTGAGAAGGGACTGTAGACTTGTATATTTGCTGGGTATATAGCAAGATTCAAATCTCCCAAAATTGACAGTTGTCTCTCCCAGGCTTCTTAAAAAATCCAGACATTAGAGGTTCATAAATTTTTTTAATGAAGCCTCCCTTTTAAAATAAAAACTATCAACCTCCTCTACGCCCCCACCTTGTAAGTAATAAATACAATCGTGCAAAACAAATAAATATTTAGGCCAATGTGATCTTATGAAATTATTCTCTGACTTGGTCCCAACACTTGTTTTAGGTTACTGTCTTAAAAGATTACTAAATGCTTGCCCACATATTAACCAATTAAAGAGAACAAGAGAGGTAAAATGTGTATCCCCTACACTAGCCCTCAATACTGTGGGCCTGAGTATAGTATTGGAGCTGGAGGCTTCACCAAAAAAAAAAATCTCTTTGGCTCATGATACCACATGTTGCTTTTCCTTAGGATATTAGAATGTGGTTTGTCTTTCTCTGAAAGGGTCTATGGCTCCCCTGCAAGAATTCAGCCTAACAAGACACCAGATATAAAAGGGGTTTTATTAATCTGACAGAGAATCCAGAATAGACATTAAAGCCTTTTGACTATCAGCAAAATTCTTTTCCTCTTTCCAGGGGGAGGTAAACAAAACTGCCTGTAGTAAGTTCTCTCTTAATTTATATAATTTATCTCAGAAGTGTCAAACAGAAAGACCACAGGCCACATGTGGTGCACTATAACCCCCCAAGAGTAGCCCTAACAAGATTAAGATATAATTCCTATCAGATTTTAATGTGTTGGTGTGTTAATAAAAATCAATATATACACATGTGTGTTTCTAAGTCAGTATGTGACATGTAGGGATCTTTATCTATGGGTTAGTGCCCCCCCCATTTTTATTTGAATTCGGCACCATTGGTCTATGTGATTCATAATACCAGCAAAGGTATAGGCACAGTTTATTCCTCTTCAATGCACACAGTTCTCTGCTGTACCAATCCCTCTTCCCCTTTGGGACTACACAGAGGGTGTGAACTATTGGCCTCTGTCCATATTTGAGCAAAGTTGGGCATGTCCATTTTCTCAGAACTCTTATCAATCCCTTCTCTCTGTCTCTGTCTCTGTTTGTCTCTGTCTCTCTCTCTGTCTCTCTGTCTCTCTTTCTCTCTCCAGCTGTCTGACTCTGATCCCTAGATACATGTGGTTCTTTGAAGTATCCTTGTGAATGGGTGTGACCATTCCACTAGTCCCAAATCCACTTAACTGTACTATCAATCATCCAGCCCACAGACCTCTATCTTTTCCACAGGCATATCTTCAGAGAGTTTGCTAAGTGGTTTGCTAAAATCTCAATAAACATTATGTCCAACATTACACTAATCTATTGGTCTAGTAACTCTATCACAACCTGATCTAGCCCCTGGGCTCCTGTAAAAGATGGACACTTGATAAGACCCAGTCACAGAGACCAAGAGATAGAGGCAAAACCACAGCCACACAGAGAGTGGATGGACATCTTGCCTGCCTGGAGAGATACCACATTTTAGAAAGGACAGTGAGAAGCTAGAATATCCAGAGAAAGGTAACCAAGATAGTGAAGGATCTTGAGATCATGAGATCAAATGAAGAAACCGAAAATGTTTAGCATGGGGAAGAAAAGACCCCACAGGGACATAATAACTATATTCAAGAGTTTGAAGGGCTGTCATGCGGAAGAATGATTACCCTTGTTCCACAGTGCCCCAGAGGACAAAACTCAGAAAAATGGGTTGAAGATAGGGAAAATTCAGGCTCAATACAAGGGAAATTTTTCCAAAATCTGAGCTACCCACAAGTGGAATGAACTTCCTCAAGCTCCCCTGACTGAAAATCTTCAAGTAAAAATTGGATATGTCATGCCCTCTGAGGTTACTTCCAACTCAAAGGTTCATTGATTGTGTGATCCACTCCTGAAATGTCACCTTACTGATGTAAGGTTAGTCAGTGGGATCATGAGGACTTGGGAAAAAATAGAATTCATATTTTGTTCAGGAGAGGCTAGAGGAGTGAAGTATTTGCCTGAACCCTTTTTTCAGGAAGGGTGGTGGCGATGAGATTAAAAGCAGCTTGTCTGAGTTTACACAACTAGTAAGCCTGGGTGTCTTTGGTATAATAGAGTGAGCAGTGGCCTTGGAGTCAGAAATGACTTTGTATATAGTTATTTACATGTTGTCTCTCCATTAGACTGTAAGCTCCCTGAGGGCAAGGGCTGTTTATGTGTGTGTGTGTGTGTGTGTGTGTGTGTGTGTGTACTCAGCAGTTATCACAGAGCCTGGCACAAAATAGGCACTTAATAAATTCTTATTTTTATTGTTAGTAAAAGTATTACTACTTACTGGCCAAGTAAATGTTAACTACATCTTGTGAATCTTGGTTTTTATATCCCCAGTCTAGCAGGGGAAGGGAAGAGAATATGCATTTATATAGCACCTACTATGGGCCAGGCACTGTGCTAAGTGGTTTTTCAGACAAATATATAATTTGATTCTCACAGAGGCCCTGCAAGTTAGGTGCTGTTATTATTCTCATTTAACACTTGAGGAAATTGAGGCAGATAGAGGTTAAGTGACTTGCTCAGGGTCACAGAGCTAGTGTCTGAAGCCATATTATTGAGCTCAGGTCTTCCTCTCTCCAATCCCCACCACTGTATCCCTAGCATATCACCAGCTGCCTCTAACATGTAGTACACGCTTTTTCAGAGGTCCAAATGTGTGATTTCACTAGGGATAAGGAACTCCTAATGGTAATATCCCTCTTCCAATACAAATCAACAGCTGTTCTACTATTTATAATCTTACAGATATGCCCAAGAGTTTAAGGGACTTGAGGAGGGAAACACTTTGATTATATCAAAGAGCGGGTGTAATGGATGCATGACCTAGATATAAGGGGAAATATCACAAGCATATTACAAGAACATGGGGGCAGCTAGGTGGCGCAGTGGATAGAGCACCGGTCCTGGATTCAGGAGGACCTGAGTTCAAATCCGACCTCATACATATAACACTTACTAGCTGTGTGACCCTGGGCAAGTCACTTAACCCCATTGCCTAACCAAAACCAAAACCAAAACCAAAAACAAAAAAAAAAACAAGAAGAACATGGAACATCTTACCTATCAGCCTCATGGATAGGAGAGTAACATATGAAGAAACAAGAGATGAAGAGCATTGTGAGATGTAGAATGAATAATTTTGATTATATTAAATTTAAAAGTTCTTGTACAAATAAAACCAATGGAGCCAGGATTAGAAGGAAAGCACAAAGCTGGGGGAAAAAACTTTCATAGACGATCTCAGATAAAGGTCTCATTTCTGAAATGTATGAAGAAATTTGTCAAATTTATACGAATACTAGCCATGCCCCAATTGATAAATGGTCAAAGGACATGGACAAGTACTTTTTTGATGAAGAAATCAAAACAATATATAGTCATATGAAAAAATGCTCTAAATCATTATTGATTAGAGAAATGCAAATCAAAACAACTGTGATATCATCTTACACCTAGCAGACTGACTTCAATTGGGGAGTGGCTAAACAAGTTGTGGTATATGATTGTGATGGAATACTACTGTGATATAAGAAATGATGAGCTGATTGATTTTCGAAAAACATGGAAAGACTTAGATCTGTGAGGGAAGATGCTATCTATCTCCAGAGAAAGAACTGACAAATAGAAATATGTATAGTTTGATATTACATATATGTATCTGTGTGTATAGGACATGGATATATATGTATATATATGGATTTTATATATATGTGTATATATATATATATATTTGTGTTTAATTGTAGCCTTCTCTAGGATTGGGTGGGGATAGAGGGAGGAAAAAAATAAGAAGTGCACGGCAGAGAACAAAAGAAACTTAGAAGGACGCACAGAAAAGTAGCGTAGCTTTGAAAACAATATGTAGTATTTATTACTTAGGTGTTTTTTAAAGTACACAGTTTGAAATGGAAATTTATTATTTTATATTAAATCCTCTCTTACATCCTTCTGTTTACAGGGAAATGTTCTTTTTTCCCCTCTTCTCATTTTGTATTTAAGTTTAAAATGAATGAAAGAATAAAAATCAAAGAGCAAGCCTAGAATCCAAGTCTTCCTTAAAACAAGGCAGCTTCTCTAAACACTGCACTGATTTGTTTCTCTGCGGGCACCTAATAAACATTTATTTCTATTATTTTTTAACCTCTTGTGTCTTAAAGTTTATAGTAGATACCAGTGGACATTTATTAAATGACCATGAGCCATCCAGGACATGATTATTAAGTACCTACGTCTGTGCTGCTGAATTCAACAAACTTCATTGAATGTTTGCTATGGACAAGGTCCTGGGATACAGAGCACAGGACAGGGTCTTCCCACACTTCACCAGTGGGACTTCAGTACCAACTCTCATACTTACTACTTGTGTGAGCAAGTCTTTTCAACCCTCTGAACCATATTTATATTCTCCATCTGTAAAATAGGAACTCTCTACTTCATGCAGTTATTATGTGGAAAACACTTGATAAACCACTGCAGAAATGCTAAATCATGATCATGATTTAGTACGTTGGGCTTGGAGACAAAAGACCTGGATATGAATATTGCTTCTCCCTCTTACTAGCTTATGGTATTCCTCCTAATTAGTCCTCAGTTTCTGTTTCTGTTGAATAAGGGCTTTGGGTGAGATGTCTAAGGTCTCCTTTTAGCTCTAATATACTGAGCTCCTATTAGGTAAGTCAAGGGCCCCTTCTAGGGCTACCCACAAAGTCAGATAGCAATCAAGGCCCTGACTCCCAGCAGAGATGTGCATGCATGTTCTCCCCAACCCTAAGTCAGGGATTTTAGCTGCTTAAGTTAGCCACTCCCAAAGCCTCCAACTCCCAGGGCCTAAATTTGGAACTTGGATGAGTCTGGCCACTAGCCAGAGCAATAGCTGAAGAGTCAGGGACTGCGGTGTTAAGTGCTGTGTAAATGCTAACTAGCTGTCTGGGTTGGTGGCTCCTTCTGCTCTTTGCATTTTTTCTTCATGGCTGTGTAGGTCCCCCCATACGGAGCCCCTTGGGATCCAGTTTGTGTGAAAGCTGGCATAGAAAACCAAGGGGTATTGTCCTAGAACAGCAGGCTCAGGGGAGAGCTTAATGAAGCCCTGGCCTCAAAGTCACCATCTTCCAGAACTGAAAAGAATTAAGTAACATGAATAGATGGCACCCATTATGTGTCACCATTTGAGGGGCTTAATTAAGTAAGGCTTAATTAATGATTTGGAGAATATCCACAGTTATTCTGAAGTTCTAAGAGAATAGAGAGCTGGTAAATAATAAAAAGGGCTTTAAAAAAATTCAAACCGTGGACATTCCATTCAGGGGCTGCTAGGCCCTTCTTTGATGCTCTTTTGGATTGTGATAGACTTAGAGAGAATGTGTGTGTGTGTGTGTGTGTGTGTGTGTGTGTGTGTGTAGGGGGTAGTTAGGTTGATGGGAAAATTTAGATTTATTTTTCAGATTGTACAAACATAAGCCTTATCTTTCCCATTGCTTTGAACACTAGTTAGGAGGCCAATCTATCCAAAGAAATCAAGTATGTGCCCTCTTATCCAGAGGATCATAGAACCAGAGCTGGATTTCGGAGGCCATCTAATAAAACCTGCTTGTTTTGCAGATGTGGACATTAAGGTTGAGGAAGGTTAATGACTTGCTCAAAGTCCCATAGGTAGTAAGTATCAAAAGGGAGAATCTGAAGTCTGTTTAAAAGAGAGTTCCTGGTCCCCAGGCGATATTGCTTTTTTTCCTTGAAGGACCTTCAATCTCATATGACAAACCACCAATTAGACTAGCTTCCTGGATAGATCTGAAAATTCCAAAAGAATTGGATGAGACTTCAGAGGGAGCCTGGAGCAAATTCTTCTGGAGTTCTATTAGAGTTGGAATTTCAAGGGAAGAGCAATACTTTAAAATTTAAATCAGTCCCCTGGGAGTTGCACAAATGCTACAGAAATCTATTTTCACATATTTCAGACTCCCAATTTCCTAGTCACTGCTGTTCAGTGATGATCTCAAGGCATTTCTTATGATTTTGATGGCTACCTTCCATAGAATCTCAAAGGAATGAGAATTTTAGAACTGCAGAGGTCCAGAGAGGATGAGTGACTTTACCAAAGTCATCTGGGGAGCTCATAGCAGAACTGTGTTCAGACTTAGGTCTTCTGACTCCAAATCCAGCATTATTTCCCAAAATGGGGCACATAATGTTTATCACAGTGTTAGTGCCGAGGGGCTGCTGATGTGAGAGGAACTGAGGGAGAAATGGCAGACTTTGGCATGAGTGCTTTTGCCTCCTCCTCTCCCCAGCTACCATCATTGCTGCTAAAACTTGAGATGTGTGTGTTCCCAAAATGCACTGTGCTATGCAAAAATCGAGAAAAAAAAAGTTAGCATAGTTTTGTTTGTGTTAAATGGTTAAGAAATACATAAATGCTACAATAAATAGTGACCTTGGGTTGTCCTAGCACCCTTGGATTATCTGTCACAAGCATGGATTATCCAATGTGTCCTTGAGTTATCTACCTGGAAGACCTTGGGTTGTCCACAGTGCCTTTGGATTGTTGGGTTGTTCCCATACAATCTGAGTTAGCCAAGGTGCCTTTGGATCATTGGGTTGCCACTGCTACTCTGCCCACCTTGGTGCCCCTGGGGATGGCAAAGTTATGCATAGTTATGCAAGTTAGCTTGGTGGGAAGTGGAGTGGGGTACAGCCAAACCTGTCTCCACTCACAGCTCCTACCACACCAGAAGATAGTACAATAAATATGGCACTATGCTTTGACAAAGACCTGAAGTTTGCTTGTAGAAGTGGGCTTAGAAGGGTTGTAGCTTGTGGGTTATTGTGAAGTGGTCAGTTTACTGTGTTTTCTTGCTGTCTCTCATGAAAGAGATCCAGTATAAGCAAATGGGGTTATGTTCAAAATGTTCCTTCATTTATCAGTTGGGTTGGAACTAATCCATGCTTAATAAAATAAGTGTTATAGCAGAAGTGACTATACAAGAAAAGACTCAGGAACTTTCCCTGAAAGTGTGCCCAGGAAAATGTCTGGTTAAGACAGCTTTCCAGTTGTTGAGTGAAAGAATATGAGCATTGGGGGCTTACTTATCGTGAATGTGTGGGGTTTCATGAGTGTATAGACTTCAAGCAGTGCATCGTGATCTGTGAATAGATATGCTTGCCAGTGTGAGTAATGAGTTAGTGCACATGTCTCTTTATGAACTAATATGCCCCCAGTGTGTATCTGGGCTAGTTTTGTCCAGGTATCTTGGAGGGTTTAGGCAGCAGTGTGAATGCCAGTGGACTCTGGTGTGGACCCCCTGAGCTAGTGGCCGGTGTGGATCGACTGCAGTGTGGGAGATCTTAGAACCAGGAATTAAGTCTGGCTCTGAAGGAGTCTAGGGGCGGGAGGAGTGCTATGGAGAGTGTCTCTGGAGGTAGAAGTGACTGAGAATCCTGCCTCCAGAGGCAATCTCCACCTTGACCATGCAAGCTGTGTACACATCTGCTATCTGAGTTGGCATAGCTGAATCCCCAGTAGCTGGCAAAGGGAAGGAATGTGCTAGCAACCTCAAAATCTGGATATGAGATTGTTGTATACATTTATGTTGATAGTAACATATAGCTTAACATAATATTAAGATAATGCAAAACACCTTACACAAATAATCTCAGTTCTCATAGCAATTTTACGAAGCAGGCACTACTTTTTTCCCCATTTACAGATGAAAAAAAAACTAAAGTTCATTAAGGTTAAATGATTTGTCTGTTGTAACACAGCTAGTGTCAGATGTGAGATTCAAATTCAGATTCCTCAGACTCTCAATCAGTCTTCTTTCCATTTCATCTACCAGAGATTGTATTCTACCAGCCTTAGCTTCAAGAACTGAGGGTCTCCTCCGTGTTATTGATGAACCACTGGAGGATGTTTTACCATAATCCTTGGGACAATCATAACTTTGTAGTTAAAAAACCTTGATCCAATTAGTCCTCAGTGACTGTCCTCCATGCTACATAATCCCATAGAAAGCACAAATATTTCCAAAGAATCACTTTAATGTATTTCCTTTTACCCCAAATTAGTGCAAAGCCAAAACAGTATCTATTCATGCACTACCCCAGGACTGCTTGTCTGTTCCAATGCGTATGGCAGCGATCAACTCACTGAGCACTTGGAAGAC
Organism: Vombatus ursinus; assembly: GCF_900497805.2. Taxonomy (NCBI): domain Eukaryota; kingdom Metazoa; phylum Chordata; class Mammalia; order Diprotodontia; family Vombatidae; genus Vombatus; species Vombatus ursinus. The sequence goes on along the minus strand of NW_020954596.1, from coordinate 17,907,567 downwards.
CTGTAGAGAGGGAGGAGAGGGGAAGATTTGATGAACTGTTGGCCTGGCACCCTGGAAAGTGTCCATCCATCTATGAAAAGTGTTGGTGTGCTACATCGAAGTGGCTCAGACTTGAGGCTTACCTGCAATATCTAAACATGGAAGAGGGTAAACTAGTCAATTTCTCCATTCATCTCTTATTGAAAAGGTGGGATCGGACTGCCTAGTTCTCTCCATTTCAGGTATGTTAAGCTTGCCTGTCCAAACCACAAAGCCATCCCCAGGGGTCATGTAGAGGGGAGATTGTTCCTGCAGCCAAACTAGCTAATGGACATGTATCTACCTCCCTGTAAATAACCAGGCACATCATAGAATATAGCTCATAGAATCAGAGCTGGAAGGAATTTTAGAACACCAAGTATCAGAATGAGAAGGAATCTTAGAACATGATAATAAATGATAGTTAGCATTGATAATAACACTTTAAGGTTTGCAAAAGACTTTACATTTACATAAATGATCTCATAACACAGAAGGTCAGAATTGCAAGGGGCATTAGAATATGGAATGTTAGAGCTAGAAGAGGTCTTGGAAAAATCTAATTAAATTCTTTCATTTTAAATTTTGTTAAATTTGTTTTGTACAAACAATGAACAAAAAGACGGTTATTTAGCCAAAGCCTAGAGAAAATATTCCGCAACGATGGAGCACTTGGCTCTAGTAGACATGGTGCCCATCACTTCCATACTGAAAATCATCTGGCTAGTGGGGCAGAGAATAGTCACCCCCAAATCTGGGCCTTTTTAATGGTTTTATGTGAGCGGGACATGTATCAATACAGCCAGAAACTAACAGGAAGCTTTGTCAATAACAACATATCCTGAGGTTTAGTCCCTTGGGATGGTCATATCCTGAGGACAGCTTCCTTGCCTTTATTTTATTTTATCCTTTGGTTCATTTCATTTTTCAAATTAAATTTTTTAATTCTCTCCCTCTTACTTCACTCTCATCCCCCCCAATTTGAGGAAGAAAGAGAAACAAAACTCCTGTTACAAACATATGGTTAAGCAAAACAAATTCCCCTACTATGTCAAAAAATATGTCTCATTCTGCACTCTGATCTCATTATCTTTCTGCTTGTTCATATTTTTGACCGTTTATTAATTAAGGATTGGATCTTCTAATAAATTTGAATCAGTTCCCTATATGTCTTATAAGTAAGACCTTTATTAGAGAAACTTGCTATAAAGATTTTTCCTATTTACTTGCTTCTTTTCTAATTTTAGCTGAGTTAGTTTTGTTTGTGCAAAACTTTTAAAATTTTATGTAATTGAAATTGTCCATTTTACTTCCTTTGATTCTTGGTATCTCTTATTTGGTTGTGAACTCTTCCCCAATCAATGGATCTGTCAGGGATTTTCTTTTATATTATCCTTTATGTTTAAGTTACGTACCCATTTGGAGCTTATCTAGGTATATGACACAAGATGTTTGATCTATACCTAGTTTATGCCAGATTGCTTTCCAATTTTCCCAACAGTTTTTGTCACGTAATGAGTTTTTGCTCCAGTAGCTGGGATCTTTGGGTTTATCAAACACTAAGTTTGTGCTTATATGTTTCTGTGTATTATGTGTTTAATTGATACCACTAATCAACCTTGCTATTTCTTAACTAGTACCACATTGATGATTACAACTTTATAGTTTGAGATCTGATACTGGTAAACCTCCCTTTTCGCTTCCTTTTTTATTATTTCCCTTGAGGTTCTAGAACTTTGTTCCTCCAGAATGATTTTGTTGCTATATTTTCTAGTTCTATAAGGTAATCCTTTGGTGGTTCGATTGGTATGCATTTAATAAATAAGTCAAGCTAGGTAGTATTGTCATTTTTTTTATATTGGCTTGGTCTACCCATGAACAATTAACATTTCTTCAATTATTTAGATCTGCCTTTATTTGTGTAAAGAGTACTTTGTAGTTGTGTTCATAGAGTTCCCACATGTATATTGGCAAGTAGACTCCCAAGTATTTTATATTTTCTGTTGCTGTTTTATATGGAATCTCTTTCTATCTTTTCTTGCTGTGTTGTTGCTAATATTACTGTGAAACTTAAAACCAGAGAAGTGAAGGGATTACTGCAAGAGTGACATATCTTGTAATGGCAAGCCAAGACTAGAACTCAAGTTTAAATTACTAGAGTGGAAACTCCCTGGGACAAGCAGTGCCATATAATGGAAAGAATCTTGGTTTTAGTGTTGGAGGATCTGAGTTCAAATCCTTTATTCCCTATGTGGTCTTGGGCAACATACTTTGTCTCTATCTGGGCTTCACTTTCTCACTTGTAAACAGAAGAGAAGATAAAACCAGAAGACCTCTAGTGTCCCTTCCATCTCTAAATCTATGATTATAGGATCATCTGTGACTCAGAGGTGGGGAACCTGCAGCCTCAAGGCCACATGTGGCCCTCCAGGTCCAGCCCTTTGACTGACACCAGAGAGCTGCACTTGAGGACCTAGAGGGCCACGTGTGGCCTTGAGGCCACAGGTTCCCCACATCTGACTATGTCTTCCCTAAACTTATCTTCTATAGACATTGGCATAGTGCTCTGTGCACATTGGACTTAATAAACAATTATTGGATGATAAATGAAATTGTATAAAGGAAATCTGCCTGACTCTTATTTATGAATTATTTCTGTCCTTTCCTCTGTCGAAGGTGCAGTAGGCTGGTATCGATCCCTGAGGCAGTGTGATCTGGTGGAAAGACAACAGCTTGGATGTCCTGAGTATAATCCCAGTTTTACCTCTTATTAGCTAAGTGACCTCAAGCAAGTCTGTTTTCCTCTTTCTTAGCCTTAGTAAAATTAAATAACTGAGTTATATATTGTCTAAGGTCCCTTTTAGCTCAGCCATTCTATGTCTATATTTCTTACAAGTTCCGTTTACTTCATTTTCACTCTATTTCCTAGGCAGTTAGGTGGTGGTGGATAGAGCACAGCTCCTGCAGTCAGGAAGACTGGAGTTAAAAATCTGACTTCAGACACTAGCTGTGTCACCCTGGGCAAGTCACTTAACCATGTTATCCTTAGCTTCCTTATCTGTAAAATGAGCTGGAGAAGAAAATTGTAAACCACTCTAGTGTCTTTGCCAAGAAAACCCCAAATGGGGTCCTGAAGAGTTGGATGTGACTGAAATGACTAAACAACAAACCAGAATTAGGAAAACCTGAGTGTCAAACCAGACCCAGACATTTACTAGGTGTGGAACCTTGGTCAAGTCATTTAACCTCTGCCTGCCTATGTTTCCTCATCTGTAAAATGGGGATAATAATAGCACCAACATGCCATGGTTGTTATGAGGATCAATGAGATAACCTAATGTAAAACACTTCACAAACCTTAAAGTGCTATATAAATGTGAATGAATATTAGTATTACTAATGTCCTACAGAGATTAAAGGCTTCCACTCATGTTTTGGTCCTGATCTATTCCTTCTCATCAGTCATGACATAGTTGCTTAATATTACAAAGAATGACGTGCCATGGCATTTCAGAACTATATGTCTCTTTCTTGTTTTAGCCTTCTTTGCCAAAGAATATTGGCTGAAAAGATGATTTTATCCACCACATCAAGAGCCACCCAATGCAGCCATTTGTGAGGTTACTATGTAGCACCCATTTTAGACTAACTCCTCCAACTTACACTCATGTTCACAGGTTGGGTCCCCAAAGGGTAACTTCTACCCTTGGATTCAAGAGGAGTAGCTTATGATTCCAGTGAAGTATCCACTCCTAATACTTCAGCTTATGAGCCCCCATTGGTATGCTTTCCCATAAATAGTCAACTATAAACACAATTTATCCTTAACAAGGCACTTACTAAGATGGCACAGTAAGAACAGCCACTACAAAATGCTATATTCTATCCCATTTTCTTCAGCAGATTTCTTCTATTATCCTCTCCTCACTAATCTTTAGGCTCTTCCTGTCTATATCCTATCCACTGCCTTCTTCACTACTGCCTACAAACATGTTTATGTCTCTTTCATCTTCAAAAACCCTAATTTCATCTATCCATCCCCTCTAATTATCTTTCCTTTCTTCATGACCAAAATCCTTGAGAAAGGTATCTACAACTATCTTATTACTGTAGAGGGCACCGCCATCCTTCTGTAGGTATCATCTTCAACTCCTAACTCTGTCATGCTACTGATTCTACCTTTGTAACATCTTTCATATAGACCTTCTTTTCTTCTCCTATATTGCCACTACCCTAGCATCATTCATCACCTCATGCCCGGACTCCTGCAATAGCCTTATGTTGGGTCTCTTGGCCTCAAGTGTATTCCTTCCTTAGTCCATTTCCCTTTCAAATTGATCTTCCTAAAGTACAGATCTGACAATGTCACTGCCCTTCCTCCATTCAATAAATGACAGTGGCTCCTTATTGCCACCAGATTCAAATATAAAATCATCTGTCTAGCTTTTAAATACCTTTATAACCTGTCCTCTTTTTTTCCTTTTTAGTCTCCTAAGACCTTATTCTCCTCCATCTACTGTGCAATCCAGTGTATTGTTCCTCGAACAAAACATGTCACTTTCTAACTTTGTACATTTCCATTGGCTGTCCCCCATACTTGGAACTTTCCTTGTTTCTGCCTCCAGGCTTCCCTGGCTTCCTCCAAGCCTCACTGAAGTCCTACCTTCTTCAAGAAGCCTTTCCCAGTCCTCTTTCATACTGGTGTCTTCCCTCTGAGACTACGTCCAATTTATCATATATTGTATACCGCATAGTAAATACTTGTTGACTTGATGACCTGGGTTCAAGCTCCAACTCTACCATGTATTAGCTGTGTGACTTCAGGAAGTCACTGCCCCTCTCTGAGCTTCAATTTTATCTTCTGCTAAATGGGAATAGTTTTCACTCTATCTACAAACTCCCAAGTTTATTACAAGGTTCAGATTAGATCATATAATCCAGCTTCTATCATCATCCCTCTGCTAAAACTGTTCTGCCAAGAGTTACCATCACGGCTGAATCTACAATTCTTTTTTTTTTCCAGTCCTCAACCTCCACCCCACACTGACCCAGTTCTCTTTCTACATCTCTAGCTGCTCTTTCTCTGACCCCTTTGCAGACTCCTTATACTCTCCTTCTAGACCTGAAGATGTGGGTGTTCCCCACGGGTCTGTCCTTTGCCCTCTTTTCTCTCAGCTGTGTTTTCTCGCTTGCCAATTACACTGATTTCTTGAGGCTCTGGACTACCATTTTTGCTCATGTGACTCTCCTCTTTTTGTCAGATGGATTCTTACCCATCCTTTGAAACTCAAAACAAATATCACCTCCAGGAAGTCTTCAGTAATACACTTAATTGGTAATGACCCTCCCTGCCCCTCTCCCCCACACACCATGCCTCATTTTGCACCTGACTAATGTACTTTCACTATAATGCTGTATATTATTGTCACTCATGTTTGTTTCTTTGGGCAGCTAAGTGGCCTAGGTGGCCCAGATCACTGGGCCTGGAGTCAGGAAGACCTGAGTTCAAATCTGGCCTCAGACACTTACTAGCTGTGTGACCCTGGGCAAGTCACTTAATCTTGTTTGCCTCAGTTTCCTCATCTGTAAAATGAGCTGGAGAAGGAAATGGAAAACCACTCTGGTATCTTTGCCAAGAAAACCCCAAATGGGATCATGAAGAATCAGAAATGACTGAAACAACCAAACAACAAAAAGTGTTTGTTTCTTATTCCCTAGTAGTATTTCCTAGTAGACTATGAGCTCCATGAGGGCAAGAGCCCCATCTTATCCAAACCTTCTCTTTCCTGTGATGCCTAGTACCATCTTCTACACATAGTAGGTGCTTAGTAAATATTGGTTTAATTGCTTTACACAAAAATACTTTTGTAAATATAAAATACGAAACAAATAGGAAAATTTTAAAATATCAACATGACTTAGAATCATAGAATCTTGTTTAAATTGTACATTTTTTCTGAAGCTGGTGCTTCTGAATAGCACAACCTCAGATACCTTAATTGGAAGGAAAATGCCAGGGTTTACCTATATTAAAAACAACAAAAAAAAACCCTTTGGTTTTCTGGAAGGCAGAACAAGCTTTCACATTCAAGACAGAGATCTGGGTTGGGCCGGACACCTGGACTGTAAACTTGACTTCCTGGTCCATTGACACATGCAGTAAAAGGAAGATGGGTCATTGATCGCTGTTCTCAACTGCTGGAAAATCCAAACAGTGGATCATGTCTTTCACTACTTTTACAGGAGATGCCAATTCATAATGATGGAAAGGTTTTTGGAAAATACAAACGGTTTGGCAGATGGCAGACAATGGACCAACCTGGGTGCCATTTGCATTCCTGAACTGCCATGTCATTGATCAGTAGTCTCTGGTGCTCAGTTAATGTGTTTTCTATCCTTCCATTTTCCTATTTGTAACATGGGACAATAGCTTTTGATACCAGAAAATACAAACGCACTGGGGAAAATTAGAGAAAATCGTCAGGTCAAAAAGAATCATAGGATACTAAAACTGGAAAAGATCTTAGACATCATCTAGTTGAATCATCTCATTTTACAGAGGAGGAAACTGAAACCCAGAAAGGGAAAGTGACTTGTCAGAGGTAATACAGCTAATAATTTAGCAGAGCCTGGATTCAAACCCATGTCTTCTTGTTCTAAGCCCAGGATGCTTTGTCACCACACTAAAATGCAGATAAATAGATTCTCATTTATCATATTTATGGAACTGCTATGGTTTGCTTTGCAGGGTGCTAACTGTGGGGAATACATAAAAAGATATATAGTATTTATTTTCACAGATCTTGTTAGCAAGATAAGACTTGAGATCTTGTTTTATAGGTAAGACTTGTTAGATGTTAAATAAATTGGAGAACAAGATGGTTCATTCATTCATTTGTTGCTTCTCATTCAACATTTATTTGCAAATCAAGTGAGTTACTAGGTATAGAGAGAGCACTGTCTCTGGGAGATCCAAAGACAAAAAAGGAGAGGTACCTGCCATCGCGGGCTTCTATGTCATGCAACAGTTGACAAGTATACAGAAAAATCTAATTCTAGGCAGACAGTAAGTGGTAAGTATAGTGTACTGAAATAGAAAAAGCCCTGACTTTAGAGCTATTTCTGAAATATACTAGCTGTGGGACCTTGGGCAAGTCATTTAACTTTTTGAGCCTCAGTTTCTTCATCTGTAAAATGAATATAATAATACTTGCTCTATCTGTCCTGCAAGGTTGTTACAAAAAAAGAGCTTTGTAAACCTTAGAATGCTATATAAACGAATTTTTTTTAAAATTAGGCTCTAAATTCCACTCTTGCCATGCATTCTGTTCTACCTAAATTTCACTAGCATGTGTTCACCAGAACTGGTAGAACTGAGGCTTTTATTTTCCTTCTCCTCTTTTTCTTGACTTGTTGCGTGCGCTGTAGTAGATATGGTGCTAGTATTAAAGAAAAAAATCAAATTCCCAAAATTCTGTGGACTGAAGACACATGCTCAAAAAAACCAATCAGTAATAAATCAATCCACAAGCACTTATTAGAAGCGCCTACTGTGTTCCAGTAACTGTGCTAGGTTCTGTGCCTGAACACAAAGTAAAATAACCTTTGCTTTCAAGGAGCTTACTCACGTTCTACTGAAACAGGCAGGTGTTCTGGGAAAGAGAATAAGGTAGAAGGAAAGAAATGACCAGAAAAATTACGGACCAAGGCAGAGGCTGCCTGCAGGGGAGTGATAGGAGCTTCCAAACTGGTCTGGGGGATGTGAGGACCAGAATGGAATGATAAGGGAAGTGGTGACGTTAAACAGTGAAATTATGGAATGCTGGCCTTGAGACCAGCAATTCTATTGGACTCAGGCTGCTAGACTTTCTGACTGTTGATGCAGTGAATTTGCAGGCACCAAGACTGAACTATTCTGGGGATAATGTGGTAAGAAATGACAGCTGCCTGGAGGGGAGGTCTATTTCCTATTGCTGTGCTAAAGAGCTTAGGATTCTAGGCCTTCTGTGTCCATTAATATGCTCTATCTTTAAATGATAATTTGAAACCTCAGGTTGTTTGCAGGAATAGAGTCAAACACCCTTAGGGTTAAAGCTAAAATAAGCCCAATTATGATTTTTCAAGACAGAGAGTGTGGGTGGGAGCATTAACTTCAACGTTATTATTGACAAGGCTCTATAACTGACATAGGGCCATTTATCCTCAATAGATAAAAGTTACTAACTCTCCCAGAGCAACACAGTTCTTTGCACATAGCAGATGATTAATACATGTGTAATCTAATTGAACTGGAAGGCCACAAAAGAGATTGGAGTAAAATGCTAAAGGAATCCATGGATGAGATAATTCTGCTTTGTGGAGCAAATCATGAAGGAGGAAGCATCTATGCCAAGGCCTTGAAGGGTGAGTAGAATCTTGGCAGGTGGAGGGATGTGGGAAGAGAATCATAGGCAGAAAGAAGAGCAAATGGAAGAAAGTGCTAAATAGAATATATGGGTGTCAAAGGTCGTAATACTGATAGTGAATACCATGATAGGTCAGCATAGTTATGGCACCCATTGGGTCACAAATGTGCAATGGGTGGAGTAAATTCCTTTGCCTGGCTTTTAAGGCTTTTCACCATTTAATGACACCTTACCTTTCCTGCTTTATTGTGTATTACTCCGCATTACACAGTTTATGTTGCACTAGTCTTTGTCTTCAGAACGTGCCCTGTGTGTTCTTAAGCCTTGGTTCACACTGTTCTCTACAGCTAAATATCGATTTTCTCCCACTCTTCTTTTTGATTTCCAACCAAGAACTCAACTCAAGTGACACATTTAGGAAAACTTCTCTGATTGTTCCCAAACCCTCATGCCCACCCCTGTTTGGATTATGACCCTTCTCCTGAGGATATCACAAAGCACTTCATTTTCTACCTTTCCAATGCACTGATCTATAATATTGTGTATTAGAGTTATCCATGCTTATGCCTTGTTCCTCTACTCCACTGTTTCCTCTGTGAGGGCAGAGGCAGCATGGTGGAGTGGAAAGGGGTCTGGCCTTGGAGTCAAGAGAGTTCTTTGGTTTGAATCTTGCCTCCAATTTATAGAACCGTGGATTAAAACAGGAAGGGCCGTCTAATCATAGGGTTCTAGATTTGGGAGGAATATTAGACCATTAGATACCATCAAACCTAACCACCTCATTTTTACAGATGAGGAAACTGAGGCTCATTAACTCATTAACTGAGGTTAAAGATACTTCCTCATAGTTACATAATCAGAAACTATAAGTGGTGAGATTTGAACCCAAATGTTCCTGATTCTAAATCTAGCACCCTATCCACTCTGACAAGCTGCCTTTTGATGGGCAGGTCATGACTTCTCTTAGGATCCAGGGGCCTCCCTGAGCCTCAATTTCCTCATCTTTAAAATGGGGATAATAATTCCTGTTGTCCTCCTGAAGTCCTTCATTCTTGAAGAGGACTAATGATATCAGGAGGGTGATGTCTTGACTTGCATTTGAGAACACTTATCTCACAAAATTATTGGGAAGATCAAATGATATTATTTAAATTTTTATTTAATTTAAATTTATTTTATTTTATTTAAATTTAAAGTGCCTTAGAAAATCTTAAAGCACTATATTAATGCCTTTTTTTGAATTTGGAGGCAATCGGAGTTAAGTGATTTGCTCAGGATCACACAGTAATTGTTTAAGACAGAATTTGAACTCAGGTCCTGCTGACTCCAGGGCCTATACTGTGCTCTCTCCACTGTGCCACCTAGCTGCCCCTTTGGAATCTTACAGTTCGAGGTTGCTATTGATGCAACCCTTACTTTGGTACTGCCCAGGAAATCCCCTTTCCTCAGTGGGAGGTTGGATTCTGGGATTATGCTTAGAAAACCTCCCCTCTTATATCCAAGGAAGATGAGGCTCAGGAACTCTCACCGCTTGACCATATGGTTCCCTTCTCCACAGCCAACATCTCTTGGTTACACCACTACCTCTCCAAAGATGAGACCAGGAGCCTGGGCTTCAGAACTCTCATCTAGGACCATGTGGGTGAGAGCATATATAGCTCCCATGTACCTCTGCTATTAACAGGTCCTAAAGTCCTCTCCTCTCCCCCTCCCCCAAAGGATACAAATGGACTCAGCTATGCTCTCCTCTTATCTTTGGCAAAAAACAAAAACAAACACAAAAACAAAAACAAAAACAAAAACAAAAACAAAAACAAAAACAAAAACAGTGATCCTTTGATTGAAGACTCACTTTTATTAGCCAGCACAAAGAAGAGGTTCCAACCTACAACAGCAGAGACCATTAAATCACTCCCTTTCCATACCAAGATTGACAATAGGATATGTTCCCTTCCTCAAAGAGATGTTACTAAGCATGCCTCAGTAGATTTTTCCTGGTCCTCTCAATGAGGTTCTCAGTGGTTATGCCCATACTTTCCACAGGAAGATAGAATCAGCTCCCATTAAACTCCCTACCCTGCAAGCTCAAGCCTCCACCAACTCCAAACATTTATATTTATTTAGGAGACATTTTTGCCCAGCACCTACACTCAAAAGCACTTATTAGTTTTCATTTAGGAGGTTCATCAGATCAACATCATTGGGCTGCTTTTTCTTTCTTTCTTTCTTTCTTTCTTTCTTTCTTTCTTTCTTTCTTT
>NW_020954596.1:17797625-17896876 GCF_900497805.2 Vombatus ursinus | reverse complement strand
CTTTCTTTCTTTCTTTCTTTCTTTCTTTCTTTCTTTCTTTCTTTCTTCAATTCAGGATCTTCCCAGAATTTCCTTACTTTTTGTAAGGAACCCTCTGGAAGGCAACCTCTACCCTCTGGGCTTGGCCACACTGTCCATTCAAAAACATTTTTTTAAAAAAAGCTTTTAACTTAGAAAGGTGAGACAATGATATAATAATGCTATTTCCTGTTACAATGACTGGAGCCCTTGTTTATGTTAGAACATGGGGCCTGTAACGTGGAGAACAGAAGGATACTGGGAACCAAGTGGTGAGGTTCATAATTAAGACTTCACAGAGAGTGCTCTTTTGATCCAAATTATATGCCCTTTGTGCGTTAAAACAATTAACATTGAGCTACTTTATGAAGTATGTGAGCGCTTAGGGTTCTCCCCAGAATTGGAGACACTAAGGCATTATTAAATGGTGCCTCTGAGCCGGGGAAAACACTCAGTCACTGAGATGGATGATTCAGTGGGCATTCTGAGGAGGTCCCAGACCGAGTGGAAGGGTGCAATGGTCCTTTTTCTCTTAAATCTTACCCCAAAAAACCCAAAACAAAACAATTCTTTCCTCAAATTCTACTTGAGGGCGATTTTCTTAGAGATGGCAAAGAAGTTTGTCACCAAGATTTCTCCAAAGGGTAGGGCAGACATAGTGATAGCAAGTAGAGGGCAATGAATCTGTTTGTCAAGGGTTCTTAACCCAGCATCCATAAACTTGGTTTTTAAGCTATTTTTATAATTTTATTTCAATTTAACCAATTTCCCTTGTAATCCTATGTATTTTACTTTATTCAGTTAAAACCATCATTCTGGGAAGAGACCCATAGGTTTTACTAGACAGCCAAAGGGGTCCATGACACAAACGAGGCTAAGAATCCATGCCCTGCAAGGTCAGCAGGAAAGGCAAGGCAGCCCTATGCCATGTTAGGATGTGAGAGTCCTGGGTTTGAATCCTGATTCTATTACTAATTTAGAACATGACACTAGGTAAATCACAGTATCTGGAGCAGGCAGGGACCACAGAGATCATCTAATCTGTCTCACTTATTTTATAAATGAAGAAACTGAAGCCCAAAGAATAATGCTGAATTTCCCTGAGTTCAAGAAGTTAGTAAGTGGCTGCCCTGGGATCACTGGTCCTCTCTGAGCCTCAGTGCTCCTAACTGTAAAATGGGAAGGAAAATAACCCTTCCCCATCTGCCTCACAGAGTTGTTGTCCCAGGATCCAGGGAAACAATGTATGTGAAACCTTTTTTTGGAAAATATTTTTAAATGCCTTTAAATCTGCTATGATTATTTCTTTTTTGACCATCTAAAGATTCCAACAGCTGGCACAGCTGTAGAAAATGACAGGTACCTCTCTCTAGCTCTACCTGCTCATTTAATAGGATTTTTAGGTCTCTGAATCAGTTTACTTCTAAGAACTAGTAAGAATGGGAGCTAGATATGAACCAGATCTCTCTTGATTCCAAAACCAGTATACTTTACACTACACTACATTTCACTCAAAGGCGTACTGATGTTTAACAATCAGCTTCTCCCCCCAAAGTAGGAAGGATCCACTTTTTAAGTTTAATCTGCATCGTTGAGATTTTCTCTCATCACTTTCTTAAGTTTAGACAATCAACAAAATAATACATCAAGCTCTGATTTGTAGCATTTGCCAATTTCTGGGGTGTAAATGATTATAATGAAAATTTAACAATTGCCTTTCAAAGAGAGCCCTAGCTTCAGCACACCTCTCATTACACTATACTACCTCTCAGTTTTGGGGACAAATAGGTGATATAGTGGACAGAGCACTGGATATAGAGTCAGGATGACCTGAGTTCAGTTATGGCCTTAGACACTTAGTGGCTATGTGACCCTGGTCACTCTACCCCCACCTGCCTCAGTTTCCTCCACTGTAAAATGGGGTTAATAATAGCACCTTCCTCCCAGGGTCATTGTGAGGATCAAATGGCATGTATACAAATATATCAAATGGCATGCTATACAAATGTTAACGACTACAAACAAAAATTCCCTTATAGCCAAATCTTAATCGATGGGCCCTTCTTCTTTTGTCTAAGTTAACTGTTGGATGGCAGACCCACAGTCTATCATCAGCATGTACTACAAGTCTTTCCAAGTTGGTAAGTCCTCCCGGTATTTGAGCCCTGCTGGCACAGTTTTGGAGAGCCCAGGCTCACCCCAATGCCACCAGTTTAGAGTTGGAATTGGGAGTGGAATGGGCTACCTGGAGAGAGAATGGGGGTTCTCTCTTCTTTGACTGAAGGTCTTCAAGCAGACACTGGATGGTCACTCATTGGACATGTTGTAGAAAGAATTCATTTTCAGGTGTGATTTGGACCAGATGGTCACTGGGGTTCCCTCTAATTTTGAAATGCTATAATTCTGCCAGGGGGACAAAGATAAATAAAATATAGTGCCAGCCCCCTTGGAGAAGCTTCCAGTCTGGATGGGAAACAAGACATCCACACAAATAACTGTAATGTTGAGAACAAAGTGAAAGCACAGAGGAGAGGTTCAAACATGAACCAGAGTTCTGGTAGACATGAGAGTTAGAATGCCTTGTATGCGTCACATCAAACCATTTCTGGAATAATTACAGCATCCTAGAATGGAGGGGAAATATCAGAAGTTTATACATACAAAGGACATACCACACTGTGGTTTAATATACAATCACGTGAACATTCTGTTCCCACTCGTCAAAAGGGAAGGGTCATTCATGTCTCTACCACTACGCACTCCTATAAGCCTACTGCTTCTCGGCATCAACTTTCTAAATTTTCTTTCTATCCCTCTCCCCTATCCCAAACCTCCAAGGTCCTTGTCCACACAGAAAACACTGTCTATTCTTCCGGGTTCACAGAAGTCTATCTGATTAATAAATCAGCATTAAGGCACTAGAAAGAGCCTCTGGAATCAGAAGACCTGGATTCAGATCTCACCTCTGATGTTCACTAACTGTGTGCCTTTGGGTAAGTTATTTAGCCCCCTCAGGTCTCAGTTTCTTCATATGTAACAGAAAAGGATTGGATTCCATGCCCTCAAAGGTCACTTCCAACTCTCCATTTATGATCCCTCTGATCTTAAGAGATGGTTGGATGCTAATGAATGGATTTTACAGCTGAAAGAAAACATCAAGACCATCTAGTACAAGCTCCTTATTTTATTGATGAGGAAACTAGAAAGGGGAAGTGACTTTCCTAGGGTCACATAGTGAATCAGAAGCAGAGCTGAGAGTTTGTACCATGCTTACATTTTAAAGGGGCTGATAGAAAGCTCCTGGGCCTTAACCCAAAGGAGGGGTTCCAACAGGGGGAATTTCAAGTACTGAAGTAGGCTGGTTAGGAGCATATTTGTTGTTGAGAGAGGAGTCTTTTGAGCCATCTTTTCTGCTTGTACATAGTTCTGCTCCTCCTAAACTCTCTTTATTCATGGTCTCATAAGTCACAGGACAGTCTTGTCTGCCATAAGGGCCCCCAGTGTTGGGGATTGCCAAGATGCTGGGCGTGAGGAGCCACACCCCTCGGCTGAATCCTGCCTGGCCTGATCTGGGGGGAGGACCACTTGAGTCCAAACCTGACAGGCGATTGGAGAGGTTACAAGCTGGAGGGGAGACAATGCGTGATTCCCATGATGAAAGGAAGAGGAGAGGAAGAGACTCAGTCCCTCAGCTAAATTGATATGAATCCCACTGTGTCTTTGAGCCTCTGCAGGGGTGTCAGAGGTCACTTCCATACCCTCACTGAAGTCAGCAGGAAGGGCAGCCTCAGTGACCCACCCCGCCAGATCAGACAGGAACTCCAGGAATCCGTCTCCGCCCTCGAATGCCAAACTGCCTGGCTCCAGGAACTGAGAGCTTCAGGCCAGTGACAGGAGCAGATGCTCCGGAGGAGGAAGACAAGAAGGCCTGTCAAAAGGGGAAACTGTGTGGGTGGACAGAAGGATAAAAGCTTAGCTCCTTCCCTGCCTGGGTCACCTCAAGGATCCTAAAGGGAGAGAAGGAATCCAGGGGAGAGCCTGGTCTGATTCACAGATGGGTTACCAGGCAGCTCAAATCAGTGGAGCCCAAGGTCAGAGCTAAACAGCTGGACTGTCTGCATGGTGAAACAACATCCTAGCTGGCTAAACAGTGAATTTTCAGATATGTAGTATTTATTTATTATGTATGTAGCATGGATCCATGACCATAGATATAACACAACGGAGGTTCAAAACAGCTGCACCACAGAAAAGGAGGTGCTGCTGGTAAAATGGAAAGAGCACCAATTTTGGAGTCAGAGAACCTGGGTTCAAATCTTGTTTCTGATGCCTATTTCTTGTGTGACCTTGGGCAAGTCACTTAGCATCTTAGTGCTCTTAGGTAACTCTCTAATACTATAAGTTGTGGGGAAAGTGATAACCTGTATTAATTAAATGAATTTCTTCATCCAGGATTTCCCTGTGCCAATGAAATCACAAGTCTGTCTCTCTGTCTGTCTATCTATCTATCTATCTATCTATCTATCTATCTATCTATCTATCTATCTCCATCTCTTTCTCCATCTATCTCTCTCTATCTCTCCATCTCTCTCTTCTCTCTCTTTCCATCTATCATCTATCTACCTATCTCTCCATCTATCTAACCATCCATTTATCTGTTGTGTATGTGAATCTGGGAATGATACAACCTTGGAAAAACCTGTTTTATAAATAGCCCAAAGGGCAATGGAAAGCGATATGGTGGGTTTAGCAGACTACAGCAAATTGATAATTGATCAGGATGGCTTACACACTAGAGGTATGAAATGGATCTTCAGGGACATTGAGGTCAACAAGGATGGTAAAGGGCTTTGGGTGTATGCCCTATGAGAAATCACATGAAGGAATTGGTAGTCTTTAGCTTAGAGCAGAAGTCCTTAAAAATTAAAAAGAAGTCCTTAACTTGGGTTCTGTGAACTTTTTTATATATATTTTAATCATTGTATTTCAATATAATTTATTTCCTTCATAAACCCATGGGTTTCATTTTATGCATTATTCTGAGAAGGGGCTATAGGCATCACCAGACTACCCAAGGCAACCATGACACATAAATGATGAAGAACCTTTGGCCTTCCTTGGGCAAAGGAGGGCATGATAGCTGTCATCAGGTATTTGATATACCATTAGATGGAAGAGGGATTAGACTTGGTCTTTTGGTCCCAGAATGGAAAATTAGAAGCAAGGACTTGAATTTATAAAGAGGCAACTTTAGGTTTGACATTAGAAAAACCCTCTCAACCTTCAGAGGTATCCAAAAGTGGGATGGGCTTCCTTTGGATATGGTGGGTTCCATTTGGGGGCTGGGTAGATATTAAAGCAAAAGTTGGAGAACCATTTATTGAGTGTGTTGTAGTGGGGATTCATTTTGGAGAGCACAGGCTGGGCTGGATGGCCACAGAGGTCCCTTCCAACATTGACATTATGTCAGCCAATCAGTCAGCAAACATTTATTAAACATCCACTATGTACCAGGAACTATTTGAATCACTAGGGATACAAAGAAAGGCAAAGCCATTCTCTGCTTTCAAGGATCTCGCAGTCTAATAGGGGAGAAAACATACCAACAAGCTATATACAGGATAAATTGGAGATAAGCAGCAGAGAGAAAGCACCAGCATTAAGGAGGATCCCACAAAGGCTTCTTGTACAAAGCAGGATTCTAGCTGGGACTTGAAGGAAGCCAGGGAAGCCAGGTGGCAGAGATGGAGAAGGGAGAGAATTCTAGGCGTGGGAGACCATGGATGAAAATTCAGTGAATCAGGAGATGGAGTGTTTTGTTCAAGCACGGAGGCCAGTGTCACTAGATCCTAGAGTACAGGGAGGTCAGGGGTTGGGGGGGAAGGAGAATGAGGTGCAAGAAGATCGAGAGGTAGGAATGGTCTGGGTTATGGAGGGATTTGGGATTTGAGGATTTTATATTAGATCCTGGAGGTCCTAGGGAGCCACTGGGGTTTATTGAATAAGGAGGAATAGGGGGAAATTAGTGAAAATGAAGGGAGTCGGGAGATGGAGTGTCTTGATCAAGAAACAACAAGGAGATCACTGGTCACTGGATGGCAGAGTACATAGAGGTGGGAGGAAAAGTGTGGAGAGAGAGGTGCAAGAAGACTGAGAGGAAGGATGGAGTCAAATGTCATTCTATTATATGTATGTCCCCAAAAAGGAGTCAGGGCAATCACATATTAAGAATGAGTAATGGGGCAGCTAGATGGCATAGTGGATAGAGCACTGGCCCTGGATTCAGGAGGACCTGAGTTCAAATTCTGCCTCAGACACATAACACTTACTAGCTATGTGACGCTGGGCAAGTCACTTAACCCCATTGCCTAGCCCCCCCCCCAAAAAAAGAATGAGTGACCACAGACGGACATCCTGAGAACGTTGAAGTTGAGACGTGAAAAGAACCAAAGAAGCTTCCTTCCCATACATTGGGTAGATTGTCTATGGAAGGTTTATGGGAAAATAGGAACAAAAATTGAATGGAACAAGAAAATACTCCAGGGCTGTTACCTGCACTAGTGAAGGGTCTGTCCACACCAATGAGATCATGCAAGCAGGCAAGAAGCTAAATAATATTCATACTACTAAACCATGTTGGGAAATGAATATGTGACTGCATAATTTCTTGCGATGAAGCACCTATTACATACACACATTCACACACATTTACACACACTCACATACACACACACTTACACACTTTAAAATTTCCAGTTTCTGACTGCAGCTTAGACCAAAACTGTGTCAAAACTAAACAATTTTCTTTACCCTTTCAGAATGCTCAGAGACTTTGAAGATAAGATGTGTTTCTCTATGTAGATAATTATTGTACTCAACTTGTTTTTACAGCAAAGACAACAACAAAATCTTTCTTTATGGGGGGAGGGAAGAGGGTGGGAACAAGATATTTGAAAAAGTCCCTTAATGCTCCACTTTTTTCACAAAGGAAACTAGAGGGCCCCTGGGGCATTTGGACATAGTCATCTCCTAATACGTGCCCAGTTTAGTGGAATGGAAAGACTACTGGAATTGGAGCCAGAGAAATTGGTTTTGAATCTTGACTTTGCCTCTTACTACCTGTATACCTTGGACAAGTGAGTAGACCTGTGAACCTCCATTCTCTAAGTGAGGCTGGTGACTTTGCACAGCCCTTCCTCACTTAAATCTAACTCACTTGCATGTCATGGCATCACCTCCTCTTCAAGAACGAAAGACAGACTACAACAACAGAAGAATTGAGCCAAATGCTCTCTAAGCTTTCTTTCAGTTCTAATCCCTATAACCTTTTATTTGCCCATGCTAGAGGTGGTATTCAATCTCTGATCTGGCCCTACTGCAGGTAAATGAAATTTCTACTGTATCATACTTACTCTCACAGATGGACTTATCTGGATTCTTTCTACTGGACGATGGCTGGATTCAGATTGTGGAGTATCTCAATTGCCTGCCTGAAGGGTTTAGACCTTATCTTGGGAGCCTGGATTGGCTAAAATGTGATATCACTTGGAACGAGGAAAGAGGCCAAAATGGAGGACAGCTTTAGAGCTGGCACTAGAGTGGGAGTGATTAGGAGGTTTGGGAGATTTTGGTCTCTATCTCAGAGCCATATTAGTAGCTGGAAGCAAAGGGCACTGGATCCTGACAAAACTGACTTCTTTCCCTTGAGGAGGACAAGAATAGGAGCAAAGTTGTCTCAGGCAGTAAAGGTCCTGATGTGATCTAGGGGACCCCATGATAAAATAACAGTCCAGCATCCTTGCCCACCTTATTGAATCCAACAAATTTACTTAGCAGCATAATTTAACATTCTTAAGCCAAACACTTGAGGTAACAATTAACTGGGCTCTTAATGTCCACAGGCCTCCTTGAACAGGCATTGGATTTATGTCTTGGAGAGAACCAGCCTATTAGCTCCAGCAGTAAATCTCGCGGGCCTGGTGTGCAAAGTGAATTTTAATAAAATCATAGACAGAGCCAGACTGGGGCAGCAGATTTCCGGATAGGTGCCAACATTTGCAAGCAATTAATCCAGACGTATGGGAAGGAGGGGTAGGGAAGTCATGTCTTTTAGGGCTCTGTGAAATGTCCTGGGATTTAATGAAAACTCTGAAAGGCTAAAGCAAAGAACCAATCGACAGAATGGGCAGCTTCACAGCTGGAGTACGTGAGATTAACACGGTGGAGTTGTTATTAAGAAGCACAGCTATTTCAATGTAATAGACATCAATGGGGGCTCATCACCCTCTGAGTGGAGCCACTCTCATATTGCTCTGAGATTCACCATCATAAGTGTAGGAACCCATTTTTTTTTCTGTGTTGCAAATCTCTGGAATTTATCTTCTAATTAGCTTTTTTTTGCTGGGTGAGGAGACCTGTATCAGTCAACAAACATTTACTAAGTGCTTACTATGTGCCAGGTATTGTGCTAAGTGCTGGGGTTACAAAGAAGGTTAAAAACTTTATAGTTCTGTCCTTCAAGGAGCTCACATATATATTGGGGTGAATCAGAGGTAATCTCAAAGGGAAAGCACTAGCAGTGGAGGTGGTCAATGGGAGGCAAATTGGAAAAGGCCTCCTGTGGAAAAGTAGGATTTGATCTGAGTCTTTAAGGAAGCCAGAAGGTGGAGGTGAGGAGGAAGAAAGTACTTGGAAGGTGGTGGGAGTAAAGTGTACAAAACCTGGAAAGGTACAATGGGGCCAGGTTGTGAAGGGCTCTAAAAGACAAAAAGAAGTTTTAAAATATTTGGTCTGAACATAATTAGGAGCCACTGCAGTTTAGTGAAAGAGGGGTGGGGTGGGTTAACATGGTCATGCCTCCATTTTAGACAGATCACTTTGACAGCTGAGCGGAGGATGCATTGGAAGCTTGAGGAAGGGAGAGCAACCAGAAGGCCATTGCAAAACATAAGGAATGAGGTGATGAGGGCCTTTGCCACCAGCAGTTTTCAACCTTTTTGAGTCTAAGTACTCCTTATGACCTTAACAAAGTTTATCACATCCTAACATAATAGTATTTGTACTATTAGTATTGAGAAAAACGGATAACGGCAAAAAGCTGTTTTGGATTTAGTAACCCTTTTAAATGAATTTTTATTTTATTAATCACAGCAGCATTGGGAAAATAATGATACATATATGTATGAGATATTATTTATTTGGCCTGCATGTGTGCGTATTTGTGGATTTGCTTGTGGATTCCCAGAACACTCTGTAATAACCCGTAGTTTGGAAACCACAGTGTTATTCTTATGGAAAAGTTGGAGAGATGTGAACTAGATTAAGGTGCAATTAGATGAATTTGGAAATGGTTGAATGGCCTGACTCAGAGTCCTTTTAATGGTTCAATGTCAACTTGGAAGGAGGTCTCTGTGGAGTGCCTCGGGGATCAGTGCTGGGCCCTACGTTGTTCAACATTTTTATCAGTGACTCCAAAAAGGCATAAATGGTTTCCTTACCTGGTCTGCCAAAAGCCCAGAGCTGGGAGGGACAGCTTGATTTAGCAGATCGCAGAGCCAGGATCCAATAGCAATGGACTGAGAGTCAAGGCAACCTAGCTTCAAACTCTGGGTTTTACACTTATCACCTTTATGACCTTGTGCAAGGCCTCAGTTTCCTCATCTGTGAAATGAGGGGGTTGAACCAGATGGCTTTGAAGGTCCCTTCTACCTCTAACTTTGATCCTGTGACATTGCTTTTAATCCAATCGTTAAGTTAGGAGGGGTAAATGTAAAATCTTGCATTTAAGTTGAAGAAATTGACTTCATGAGGGCAGGGTGTGGGAGGGCAACTAGGTTGGTGAAGGCCTTCCTTGAGTTCCTGACATTTGAGGATTAGTTGAAGGAACTGGAGAACGTTTACTTTAAGGAAGAGAAGATTCAGTAAAAACATGACAGCCGTCATCAGGAATTTGAAAGTCTGTATTGTAGAAGAGAGATTGTTGTTCACCCGTGACTCCATTTGGGGTTTTCTTTTTTTTTTTTAATTACTTTTTGCTATTTTAACATTCAGAGGCTATGCCAATGAGCTTTTTCTTTTGAGGGGTGTGTGTGTGAGGCAATTAGGGTTAAATGACTTGCCCAGGGTCACATAGCTAGTAACTGTCATGTGTCTGAGACTGGATTTGAACTCAGGTACTCCTGACTCCAAGGCCAGAACTCTATCCACTGTGCCACCTAGCTGCCCCAGATTTGGGGTTTTCTTAGTGAAGATACTGGAGTGGTTCACCATTTCCCTCTCCGTTTCCTTTTCCAGCTCATTTTACAGATGAGGAAACTGAGGCAATCAGGGTTAAGTGATTTGCCCAGGGTCACATGGCTAGTCATAAACGTCAGAGGCCAGATTCGAACTCAGGAAGATAAGTCTTCCTGACTCCAAGGCCAGCACTCTATTCACTGTGCCACTTAACTTCCCCCTAACAATGAAAACAGGAGTCATTTGACCAAGGTTGCTGTGAATTCCCCTGCTCCAAGCAAAGGCCAGATGATTATCTTTTGGGTATTTTGAAGAGGAAATTCTTTTTTTCAGGTATGGGTAGAACTCAATGGATACTGAGATTTCCTCCAATTCTGAGATTCTGTGACTATATAGATGTGTTGCATAAGCCTAGATAAGTCAGCTCCCCTTTCTGGATATCAGCATCTCATCTACAAAAGGAAGGGATTCATTGGCTTGGAAGGGACCTTAGAAATCTGATCATTTTACAGATGAGAAAACTGAGGCCAAAAGAAATGAAATATCTTGTCTAAGACTGCAGAGCTGGAATTCAAACCCAGGTTGATTGACTCCAAAGACTTTCCCCAGCCTGTCTCACATCAGGTACTGTATCCCCCTCATTTTTAACAACTATGGCACTCCAATATCTGTATGGTAACTCGTATTTTGGATTTTCACCCCTCCTCTTTATCAATTAATCCAAACATTCTTTTCCTAATCCCAGACTGTAGAGTTCTCTACTGGGTCACAGAGGATGGTTATGAGTGATTGATCAGACAAACGACCAGGTTGGGGTGGGAGGGGGAGTAAGGAGTCTTCTGCACTGAGTCTTAGCCCTGACATTTACTAGCTTTGTGACCATGGTCAAATCATTTCACCTCTCAGCCTCAGTTTCCCTCCTTGTAACATAGTGATAATCATACTGGCTATAGCACAAGGTTGTCATGAATAATATACTTTGCAAGTCTTAAAACCCCAATAGAACTGATAGTTATCACTGAGGTAGAATCATGCCTTAACCCAGTGAAAGTAAATAAGGAAGTTATTAAGCATCAAAGCCACCAGTGGCTTATTTTTTAAAGTCAGACCAGAATTCACCTCTACAAATGAGTTTGCAATAATCCCCTTGAGAGGCTGTGCCCTTCTTTCAATAACACTATTATTATTATTGTTCCTAGTATTGAAACCAGAACCAGGACAAGCCATTTTTTTGTGGGTCTAGGCAATATTTGCCAATTATGTTTTCTGAATGTTACTATGCATTCTCTGGAAAATGGGAAGCTTGGTTAATATAGCTACTTAAAGCTAAAAGGGATCTCAGAGGCCATTGAAAACCAGTCCCCAGATGGTGTTGAGGTGTTATGTGACTCACCCAGGGTAACATAGATAGTGTCTGAGGTGGGATTTGAACCTGGGTTTTACTGACTTTGAGTCTAGTGCTCTATCAATTACACCATGCTGCTTCTCTTTTGCAAAAATAAATCCCTCTATGCCAAGAAAAGAGGGATTTTCTGGAATCAAGGATAGTAATTTACCTGTCTTACCCCTGTGTACCACATCCTAGGCATCTCTCCACTTGGCTTAGCCCTGGTCCTAGCTCTGTCTGGAATTCATCAGATTCCCTGATTTTTTCCTGGGGATTCAACTGTTTCAATTGAACAAACATTTATTTATTAATCATTGGCTATGTATAAATTGACTGGATATACAAGATTCAGAGTAAAGCATAAGGACTTATTTCCTGTTCTCAAGGAATCTACTGGAAAAATACAATATGAACCCAAAGAACTGCTTCCCGCTGCTGGCTTCACCCTTTTGACCAGCTTTGTCTCTTTCCCTAGTCTTTGATATAAATTAATTGTATTAGCATTTTTTATATTCCCATAGAACATCTCTGTTTTCCTTTGTCACTATCTATATTCTTCTCCCCTGCCCCATTCTTCCCTTCCCCAATAACCCATAAGTTCTTCTTTGTAGCTGCAACTTGCCCATTCTTTCTTGCCCACCATCTTGGCCAAGGACTCCCCAGATCTTTGGCTGACAGCCATTCTGAAGCTAGTTGTGGCTGGGTTTCCTCCTCCACACTCCTCCCTGGAACAGGTGCTGCTCTTTTGGCCTCCCACACTTTTTATTTGCTTTCACTAGCAGCTTGTTAGATAAAACATTCCACATGACATCTCTGCTTTGCCCTAATTCTCCTATTTGCTGCCTACCCTTAAAGACAGTTTTAATGTCCTTGTCCTCTAAATCATCAACTTCCATTTCATGTAGACAGGCTTCCTTTGATTTGTCTTTGTTTAGGGAGGCAGAAGAGTAGATGGAATAAAGAACTGAGTCAAAAGATCTGAGTTTGGAGTCTTCCAGCCTCTTACTAGCTGGGTGACCGTGGGTAAATCCTAGAACTCTCTCGAGCTTCAGTTTCCTCACCTGTAAAATGGGATAATACTAGCTATTTCACAGGGTCATCGTGTTAGGATCTAATGGAATACTGCATTTAAATGTGCTTTGTAAAAAGCCACAGGCCTGATGTGTATCTGATCGCCGGACCCAGATGGCTCCAGAGGAGAAAGTGAAGCTGGTGACTTTGCCCAGCCCTCCCTCACTTAAATCCAATTCACTTCCATGTCATGGCATCACCTCCCTGATGTCCTGGTCCTCTTTTAGAACAAAGGACAAACAACAACAAAAACCCTGTAAGAACCACAGGAATGAAAGGCATTGTTCATTTTAATTTTCCCGGTGAGTTAGGTAGGAGAAGTATTTTTTCCATTTTACAGAGAAGATTTAAGCTGAAATAGGTACGTGATCTGCTAAAAGTTTCAATTAGAGACAGAGTCAGCTCTTGATAGAACCCAGGGCTCTCAGAGAGGCAGCAGCAGCATGGGATGATAGAAAAATAACATGAACAGGAGACCTGAGTTTTCTCCTTGACTTTGGCACTAAGTAGATGTATATAACCTTCAGCAAGTTATATGCACCTTTTCCGTACCTTGATTTTGTTGTCTGTAAAAGGAGAGGATTTGTATAACAGAATCACAGAATGTCTAGAAGAAAGAAGGCATGTTAGAGGACATCTACTCCAATCCTTCTCCAAAAGGAATGCCCACTAAAATACCCAACAAGTGATCATACAGCTTATGCCCTCTACATGGGGGGCCACTCATCACCTCCTAATGCAACCCATTCCATTGGTGAACAAATTGGCAAAGGTTGAGGGGCAGGGGTAAAGTGTGTTTTGGGAAGATAGAAATGTTAATGTACTCTTGGTGGGACCAACCATTCTGTTAAACAATTTGGAATTATGTGACAGAAATTGCTAAACTATTCATATCCTTTGAATTTACATACACACACACCCTTACAAGATCAAAAACAGGATGAAAAAATAACTTGTTTGTAACAAGATATTCCTAACAATACTTTTTGTGGAAACAGAAAACTAGAAACAAAGTGAGTGTCCGTTGTGCCATATGAACGTAATGGAGACTTCAACTGCACTGTGAGTTGACAAATATGAGAAATTCAGGAAAACATGGGGAAGACTCATGACTATTTCATTGAGCATAACCAGGAGATCTATATATGGTATGATATCAAAATGTAAATGAAACATAACTTAAAAGGTCTCTGAATTCATAGTAGTTAGCATTTATATAATCCTGTAAGATTTGCAAAGTGTTTTACATATATGTTCTTCATGAGTTCACATTTGGTCTCAGACACTTACTAGCTGTGTGACCCTGGGCACGTCATTTAGCCCTGTTTGTCTCAGTTTCCTGAATTGCAAATGAGCTGGAGAAGGAAACAGCTAAACCACTCGAGTATCTTTGCCAAGAAAACCCCAAATGGGGACGTGAAGAATTGGACCAGACTGAACATTCACAACAATAACCTAGCTTACATATATGTACTATCTTCCTCCACTGATGGCAGATTTCACCTCCTCCACAAGAAAGTAAATAGTCCTCATGAGCCGCTGTGATCCCCCCAAAACCATCCTTTAGTGGTCAACTTTCTGGTGATGAACTTCCCTTTGCTTGGACAAGTTGGTCCTTGGGTGACATGTCCACAGTTTGTTTGGTGCCCATATTGACAATTCAATTTAACAAGCATTTATTAAATGCTTGCTGTGTGTAGGGTACTATACTAAGATCTGGGGATAGAAAGACAAAATACAAACAATCCAACTCCAACACAGTCTTTGCTAGAGGTATATGCCATGAACATAGATAAGTATGGTTCGAAGCAGAACGGGATAAGGATAAAGGTCCAGAGAAGGTGCTGTGAGAAATCTGAGAAGGGAGAAATCCCTATTAGTATCTACTCTAACCTTCCTAGTTTGATAGGACTTCGCAGTGTGCTGGTAAAGCTTTTGAGAACCCTGGGTCACCTCCAGACATTCTCAGAGAAGAGCATCAATGTGCAAAGGGGTCATTTTTAGATGGCACCTTTAAAAATGTTAACTCTTGATCTGACCTGCCACCAAGAGTGCAGAGGCCTTCTCTTTTGCTGTTGCTGCAAGCAAGACCAGTTGGAGAAGTTACTGGTAGACACTAGAAACCCTGAAGACAGTTCATGACTTCATTATTGGGGTGTATACTTAGAATACGATTTACGTTTGTAGGCCAAGAGGCCTCATGATATACCAAATAGAGAGCCTGCCTTAGAATCAGGATGTTCAAGTTGTGCCTCTGAAACATGCTGGCTCTGACTGGGCCATATGACTTACCCTCTCACTGCTTCAAATTACAGAACAGGTTCCACATGTTGAGTTCCCCATATCAAGGAAATCACAGCCAGGTCCAGTACATGATGATGATGATGATGATAGTGATGATGGAGAAGGTGATGATGGTGGTGGTGAAGGTGATGGTGGTGATGATGGTAGTAGTGATGGTGATGATGGTGGTGGTGAAAGTGATGAAGATAATGATCATAATAATCATAATACATAGTTTGAAAATTCCCTGAGGACCAAATTTTATTAATTTGTATAAATACATAAATATTTCTCTCTCTATATATATCCATCTTTCTTATGAAGTTCAAGCTTCCCAAGCTCACATATACATCTTCCTTCTCTGAATTCCTGTAGCACTAATCATTTGAAGGATTCACTTAATATGTCCTACACTGAATTTTTTTAATGGGATCTCTAATTTTTATTGTTTCAAATAATTTGATCCTGTTTTTTTTTTTCTCTCTCTTTCCTGTCCTTTCCCTGCCCACACCCAAATCACTGTGTTTTAACACAGACTTGGAGAGGTTTGGAATAACAAAGTCCAATACAAAGTCAACCATACCTGTCACTTTGCCAGAGGGAAAACCCAAGGGTCAGGGTTTGGGGCAAAGCCTCTAGTCACAGCCCTGGTGTTTGGAAGAAGGAGGGAGCCTCTGCTCTGGAGGCATGGGGTTCCTGATTCAGTCCTCATTCAGTATGTTCTCTAAGTCAGACACTTGGAAATTAGATGTGGCTACCAAAGAGAACTGATATGTTTAGGAGGCTCAGCACCTGCCAGGAAACTGCCAACAAATCCAAAATGTAGTGAGAAGGGAGAGGACACAGACAAAGGACAACAAGCTTTATTGAAGGCAGAGAGACTCACACAGTGCAGGGGCAATCAGGGAGGATGGACACACACAGGGCAGTGTTCTGGGATCCTGAATGGGATTAGGTGCCCAAAGTATAGAAAGTAGGGTGGATTTTTGTAGGGTTCTTATCTGGGTAAAGCAGGACCAGGCATTGGAATCATGGGTCAGGGGAGCTCAGGCGTCAGGTGTGGATCAAATTTCAGGACTGGAGGTGACTCATACTGAGGGGTTAGTTGATGTTCAAATACGCCAGCTGGAAAAGGGCCTTTGGATCATATTGCTGACCTTATTCTGACAGGGACTGTTTAAGCTTTCCAGGGGCTTCTTCATTTAGTGGGTTGGACAGGCTACTATATTCCTTACATACTGGTCCCTCATTTTTGGTAATCTATCTTTATTGCTCTACTGTGTTTTACTAGAAGCAATTTCATTTTCAGTCCACTCTACAGCTTATACAACCACTCTTAGCCCTTCTTATTTCAGCCTATTCTCCTGCTCACTTTTATTTTTCTTCTACTATTGTAATCTTTATTTACTTTCCCTTGTCCTACTCCACAAAAAGGTGTGGTTCATGAGACTCTTACTCCCAAATTTTATGTTTGAATTCTATCACTTGCGATGCTTTGATGTCAAGAAATAGGTAGATACTTCCTCTCCCTCCCCTCTCCTTTTGTTGAGTACTTCTTTGTGAACATTCTAGCCCAGAGCTTGTCACTGTTTATTTCATCAATAGCTGATAGATAAGGTGAAATTCTCAAGAGACAATAATCTTTTTTCCCCTCCTTTTACAAGTAAAATCCTTTAATTTTGTAAACACTATATCATCACCTTTAGAGTTAGTCAAACTTGTTGAACCCTTCTTAAGTTTATTTCTTTATTCATTTTTGCCATGGTTACATTTTTTTTTGGAGAGCTAATTGGGGTTAGGTGACTTGCCCAGGGTCACACAGCTAGTAAGTGTCAAGTTTCAGGTTTGAGATCTGATTTGAACTCAGGTTTTCCTGACTCCAAGGCCAGGGCTCTATCCACTATGCCACCTCGCTACCTCTCCATGCTTGCATTTCAAAGATTCTACCTAACGATGTCTTTCTCAAAAAATGCTTGGAAATAAACAATTTTGCTAAAAGTAATTTTTTTTCAGTATTATGCTTACCTTACAAAATAAGTTGTCCTTGGATGACAGTAATTTTCTTTGCTTTTTAGTATAGCATATGCCAATTTGTCCTTATCTTCCTCACTGATGGAAATAGTCCTGTGCAATTCATTCTGAAGATCCTTGTTAGATGATGTGTCTCTTTCTGTTGATGTGCACCAAGCTCTGAGGCTTGGAAACTATATTTCTGGGGGAGTTAAACTTGGGACTCCTCTCTTATAGCATCTTTGCCTACATTGTTTTCTCAACTAGTCTATACACAAACTTGATGGACTGCTGCCCATTCAACTTTACATCATAATCTGGAAATAGCATTCTTATTCTCTTTTATTTTTTCCTGACTACATTGTTCAGATTGATCTCTTTCAAGTGTCTGTGGGCCTTATTAAGAAAACTATTGAATTCTAGGGTTTAATGAGACTAACACAATATTGTTTATAAACAAAGCACAATGAGGGCTTCGCTTTCTGTTATAAATCCCTCTTCTATTTGGACTTTACACAGGATGTCCTCCATGATAGTAATTTTGGAGAGTTTGTGTCTCCCTACTTTATGCCTTACAGGATATTGGTTATCAGAAGATTGTTGAACAAAGTTATTTATGTAGATGCATGTATCAATGAATCTTACAAGATTATAACACATACAAAGGAGAACCCTTATTGAATGAGAGTCTTTAAGGCTTCATTTTATGTTATTGGATCAATTTTTTAAAAATCAACAAAAATAGGTGGATATTGTATCTTCTATACTTTTCAGTCAGGTGTGTGATGGCAAAGATGTAATCTGCAATAGAAAAGAATCAGCAAAAAGCCTGTATTCTTCTCATATTTTCATCAAAGCTATAATGAATAGATCATTTTCATAAAGATTTATAGAGGTGGGAAAGTTTTTTTTTTAAATAACAATACCCTACAGGACTTTTAAAATTCTTTAAGTATCCTACTCTTTTTAAGATATCTTGAAAACTAACCCCTTAGTGCTTTGAAAATGGATTTCCTCTTTGTGTATACTAGATATGGGATCTTGTACAGTTGCTTTCTTCAATTTCATCTTAATAATAATTTCATCTGAACTGCTATTTCCATTTCTATGTCCTATAGCAAAGTAGGGCTGGAAATATTAGCATCCAAAAGTTGTAGTTCTTTTGCCATGAATCATAAAAAGGAATTGCTATAGGAATAAAGACAACTATTTCATTTTTCATCTATTTGTTGTCCTACCAGTTTTATCTATAAATGCTTTTGGGAGAATCTGATTTAGTTGACTCTCACACCAAGTTTTCTTTAGAATTGTTTTCCTCTCCTCTGCATTTTGTTTTGGTGAGAGATGATACTGACCACAGTTCCCCCCCCCCCATCCTCCTCTACACTGTTTGGAAAATGAATTTCTGGCCACATCTCCCACTCATAGGTATATCAGAGTTTCAGAGTACAGTGTCCCTCTTGGTTTCCTTGTGGGTCAAGTTAGTACTTAGTGCCATACTGTTCACTGCAGGTAGGGTACTCCAGTAATCGTACATCCTTCTTTCTAATCTTTCTTTTATCTTTCTCTTGACTTTTTCTTATCACTCTGGAGTCACACATTTTCTCTATTCTAATTCCACATGGTTTCTCAAAGGAAGACAGTATGAGGGTCAAATTGTTCACTTTCCTCCATCTCGTGCTTTCTGAACTACAATCTCCATCACTTTCCCAACACTCTGTCTCTACCATTTATCTTAGCGTATCAGGGATGAAATGACTGTTATCATTCGGCTTTTATAGGCAGCTTTCTCCTCATCCCACCACTTCCATTGCCTTCTCCACCTCTTCCTTCCTCATCAAAGACTCTCTAGCTGGGTTTTGAGTCAAGGCTGATAGTCATGTTAGTTTGGACCACTTTGGCTTTTTGTTCTCCATTTCCCCTCATAAGTTACTTCCCAGAGACACACGTAAGCTCCTGCTCCAAAAGTATTTGGTACCACTTTAAAAATAGGAAAATAGACCATTGAAATGGGCTAAATAAGCAAAAATTGAAAACAATTATAAGTTTAGAACCAAAACTGATTTATTTTACATGAAGAGAAAACTGAAGCACATAGACACTAAGTGATTTGCCCAGAAACATAGTGTGAGTATCTGAAGTGTGATTTGAATCCAGGTCTTCCAAGTCCAGTGTCCTATCGACTATTACATGTATCCTCTTGGTCAAACTCTCTCAATCTATAAAGCCAACAATGTGAACTCTTTGACAGAAATGACTCCTTCTCTAATAATAACTTTTGTGAAAATTTGGAAACAGTTTGGCAAAAAATAGATTTATACCAGAATCTTACTTGGACCAATATCCTTTTGGAACTTGGTCTATATATAAAAGGTCAGATCGCTTAAAATTTGGAAGAAAACAAATGGAGATGCCTTTCATAACTATTTCTAGGGAAAAATTCTTGACCAAAATAAGGTATAAGGAGATTAAAAAAATAAACATTTATAATGACATGAAATTGAAAAGGTTTTGCTGAAACAAAATCAATGCAGCTAGTACAGGAAAAGAAACTGTCAATTGACAGGGAAAATCTAAAATTCAGCCAGGTCCTGATTAATGCAAATTAAAAATCTTGTGAATTGATCGCATTTTTTAAATGTGTACTATTCATAGTTATCATGTATGTAAAATATAGTCATTGGTTCCAGGTCAGTGGAAATATGTGATGAAAATTTTTTAAAAATACCTTTTCATCTGTTTATTAATGTAACAGTGAAAAAAAAAGAAAATGTATTTCTAATTAAAGTTTATGACAAAATAAAAAAGGAGTTATAAAAAGTAAAATTTAAAAAATTTAAAAATTCATGAATGTCATACTTAAAATATAAGCCTACCTTATTGATATGATAACATCATTATTGTCATTTAAATATTTTAGTGCCACAAACTAAATTGTTTTTCTTTAAATTTTCATACATATGCCAATGGGCTTGGACAGCTATATCCATGTCTCCATGAATTTACATGCTCACATTTCTTTGAACCAAGTGTAGTTACGTGACCTGGAATGTTATCTAAAATCAGTAATGTTTCAAATGCTATATTATTGTCCTTGCAACATTTCTCAAAAACTGGGCTAAAATAACATGAAAACCAGTCTTCAGCTTTGTTCTCCCATGCTTTCTTATTTGACCAATGAAGAACTAGAAACAATCAATGTTTGTAGCCTTTCAGAATTCAAAGCTTTTGAGACCAATAAATCAACATTGGCTTGAATTTAAAATCTCCTTGTGCATTGTTGTTGTTACTCAGTTACGTCTGATTCTTCATGACCCCCTTTTGGGGTTTTCTTGACAAAGATACTAGAATGGTTTTGTCTTGGAATTTTCTTCTTCAGCTCCTTTTACAGATGAGGAAACTGAGGCAAACAGGGTTACATGACTTGCCCAGGGTCAGATAACTAATAAAGTCTAAGGCTGGATTTGAGCTGAGTACGACTCCAGGCCCAGTGCTCTATCCACTACACGACCTACCTGCCTCTTCTGCATTACCTCCCAATAAAAGTGTAGGTGACCCTTAGATGTTTGAAATCCAGGTTGGGTTTTTTCTTTTTAAGAAAATATAAGTTCTGGAAGTCATCCTTTTCCAGAATAAATGTGTTTCATCAATATTACACATTTGTTGATCAGTGATTATTTTCTTCAAAGTATCATGTTCCATAGCTGCACTGGCTGCTTCTCCAATAAATTGAACATTATGGAATTGAATTCAATGTTAAGAACAATGGAACCAACCAGTGCTTTGTAGTAAAATTTTCTTCACTTTCCATTTCCCATCAGTTTTAGACCTCTTGTTCTAAGTACAGTAATCAATTCAACAGCACCATTGCCTTTGGAAAGGGCATGTGAATTGACTCCCTCTAACTCCCCAGATCAAAACTGTTCCTTGGCCATAACTTTCCTTTCTTTATGTGTTGTCCTATTAGAATGTAAGTTCCTTGAAGTTATGGACTGTCCTTTTTCATTTGTTTTGGAACCTCCTCTCATAGCACAGTACTTTGTATTCAGACTCAGGCCAGTCCAATGAATGATTCAGACCAGGACTTAGAATGCAATGAGACACTCATGGATCATAAAATGCAATAAAAATGGCTTTACTCATAACAAAGGATAAAAAGAGGAAAAAAATTCCTAAGGTTAAAAAAATAGTAATTCAGATACAAAAGCTACTTCTTTCTCCCTGCCAGCTCACCACAGCAACCACCCATGCTTTGTCAGAAAAGTCCTGTGGCAGAGCACTAGGAATTATGTTAAAACCTCAAATACCAACTCCCCATAGGCTGAGACTCTTAGGCCTCAGGAGGCAAGGAAGCCAAACCAATGAGGATCCCATGACTAAGAGAAACCAGCTCAACTTAAAACAGGTGCTACTACTACCACAGCCTGGTGCACAGTAACTAAGGACTTCATAAATATTTTTTAAATTTTCATTCATTCACAAAGTATTGGTAATAAGCAAGATAAACTAGAGATTTTAATGCAAGGAGAAATATCCCTGACACTTGGTAGGATGTAGTTTATTTATTATGGTATCTATGTGGAAGGGCATAACTTATTGAGAAGTAACAAAATTAAAAAGGCAAGAATAATAACGCACTTCATGTGGAACTTTTAAAGTTTGCCATGAAATTTACCTCACCAAAGGTCTTCAAATAGAAGCTAGACGACCACTTTTTTAGACATGTTATAGAGGGTATTCCTTTCAGGTTTAGGTTGGCTAACGATGCCTGCTGAGGTCCCTTCCAACCCCAAAATTCTGTGATTATACACACAACCATAAATGTTTGTTGAATTGAGTTTTATAAAATTGAATTTTGCTTTTTATTCTGAACTCAAAATTTAAAAAAAAACACTCAACAGTGAATAAGATGAGCAATTTCCATACACAGAGCAGAACAGAAGGAAAATTACATATACAGCTGAAAATCTGCACCAAATCCAGCTTGCGTCTCCCTCAAAGTATATGATTCCAATGTGTTATTTTCAGAGCTGTTCTGGTTGTCTGTTTTTCCAACAACCTTCCCTCTGTTCCCTTTTGTGCCTTATTTAATATTTCGGTAATCTGCTTTTCTGGTTTTTTCTTTTCTTTTTTTCCATTTGGTAACCTTATCACTAGCCACCTGAATATTGTAGAAAGCCAACAATGTGCAGCATTTTGGGAAATAGACACATTTAAGTCAATAATTATTAACCTTTCGGGGGAGTTCATGGACCCCTCTGGTAGTCTGGTGAAGCCTACAGAGAACATCTCAGGGTAATATTTTTAAATGAACAAAACCAAATTGATTGGGAAATTGATTATATTAAAACACACCCATCAAGATATTTTTAAATAAGTTCATAGTTCCCAGACTAAGAACCCTCAGCTTAACCATAGTCAGTAAAAACCACTATTTGCCAAGGGAACGAATTCCTTTCATTCATTTGTCAAATATTTTTTAAGTAGGTGCCTATTCATGCAATATATTATGCTATGGCATAAAGAGAGATACTAGAGGCTCAATAAGGCCTGGGGCCTGCCCTCAAGGAGCTTGCGGTCTTGTTTGATCATACTTTTTCTTTAAGGCCTCATCTTAAAATCTCATATCTGGACATTGTTTTGGCTTCAAGTGATTCCTATGTACGCTGTCCACTGAGATGGAGCTGCGGTGCCCGTCCACGATCATGTGGGTGGTGATTTAGGTCGGTGCTAACACCTGTCAATGGACACAAGTCCATTCTACTTGCTTGGTAAAGAAGTGCTGAATCATGGGAAACCTATGGGTATTGGTGGTCCTCCCCAAGCATAGTCCTAGAGTGTACTTAAAAAGCTGCTAGGCGCTGACCTGCAGAGTTGAGATGGTCAGAAAATGTCCCTGAAGTTCACTAGAAGTCAAAATATTCCCACAAGAGCAACTTACTTAAAGCAAAAACAAACAAACAAAAACAAAAACAGAAACAAAACTAAGTGTTCCCAGAGTTCACAAGACTGCAAACTTGGTCATCTCTTTTTTTTTTAACAGTAGAGGTAGTAACAATAAACAGTGAAAAAATCATGTATTTCAACAACAACAGAAGCAGCCTAAGAAGTGTAATTATACCCTAATAATTGTATTGCAGCATAGGATTTATAATTACTAAATGTGCGATAACTGCTTCTTAAATGCCCATGCTCTTTAAACAACTCAATTTATAATTTAAAAAGCTGACAACTCGAGGAGTGTTTTATTTTATCTTGTCTGAAATAATGGGAGAGTAAGTTATTGAAAACCTTTATTTTTCATTAGCCTTAAATTCAACGACAATTAATGTGCCCAATTTGATTATAAACTGCACAAATTAAACAATAAAGAGCTGTCTAATGAGAAATTAATTATGAGGAAGAGAAGAGGAGCTGGGCTGGATAAAAGTAATAAGTTACGGCCTATGGCAGGCTATGTCAGGTTTTAAAGGAGACAAAGGGCCCTTTCCTCAATGTGTGCCTGAGCTGATAGAGCCCATCACAGATCAGTTGATCCAGAAGCCATAACAGCCTGGTAATTGAAACTGCCAAAATCAATAGTGCTGACAACCTTAATTAAATTAAATATGTCTCTGATGAGCTCCAACCGCCCGGCAGCGGACCGCTTGACCCTTTCTCTGAGCACGACTTGATAGAATGCAGCCTGCCGTTTGATGGATTTCACCCCCGAGGACAGTTGGCGCACTGGAGTTCCAGCTGAAAATTACTCCAAGAGTAATGGGCGTCCTCCCCCCAACCCCCAAATCTCCTCCTCTACCCTCCTAGCCAGGTCTTTGACTTACAAAGTACATCGACAGAGTTTCTTTCCTGCTGGGCTTTTTGCTTTATGACTCCTGGGTTCAGGAGCACTGAGGCCTAGATGCTTAGGTTCCCAGATCATCCTGCCCTCCTCTCCCTCTCACCTTTTCTTCTTCCTCTATCCTCCTCTCCTGTCCTCTCTTCTCCTCTCCTCTTGTTTCTTCTCCTGCCCTCTCCTCTCTTCTCTTCTCCTGTCCTCCTTTACCTTCTCTCTCCCCTACCCTCTCCTTTTTTTTCTTCCTCCTCTCTCTGTCAACACTGATCTATTCTTCTGAATCATTTTTGTGACCAAAATTTAAATCATCAAGAAATCAATTCCACAGACACCCCCTCCCCACTTTTGTACCCTGCCATGAATCCTGAATAAAGTATATGATCCATAAATTAATCTTTTATGAATGTATGGTTTTCTATTTTAGCAAGTGGTGATATACCTTAAATACCTTAACACTTCTTTGAGAATACATCTTAAATAGGAGATAGCCATTGTTTCTGACTTTGTACCCATTTATCTTTAAACAAAAAATTGTTCTGAATATCATAGGACCAAACTTACTACAGTTCATCATGAAATGTTACTAGCCGTAGACAACTCTCCTAGCAGATTTTTTTTTTCCACAGTTTGCTCTTCTGCACAGCTAGGGAGTACTGGCTTCTTAAATGACATGAAATAAAACCTCTAGGTTTCCCAAATGTTTATGTCAGCACTAACAAACTGTCCCTTCATTACAAGCCTGTCAAAGATCAGAGGCTCAGATTATTGAAGGAGATTCCTTTCAAATGCTGAAGTTGTTACCAGGACAACTCCAGGAGAAGGGAGATGATTGTTGAAAGTGGACAAGCCCTGGGTTTTCCAGGCCACAAGAGTCAAAATAATCCACTAGGCCTGCTTAGCAAAGTACTTTAATCACAGTAAACACTCTTAACTCTCACCACAGGGATCTCCTGAAAGGTAAAACAATCCTGGCTACCTAGGAGCCAGAGGGACAAAAAACAGGTCACTAGAATTCTGAGCGTGTGCCCACATAACAGTTAATAGTAACAATAACTCCCATTTCTATGAGTTTTTACATTTTACAAAGTGATTTACATATATGATCTCATTTGGGTCACACAACAACCCTGTGAGGCATGCTGTCATCCACATTTAATAGACCCTAATAACTCTTATTTGCATCTGACTTTACAAAGGGCTTTCCTTCCAATAGTGAGGTGGGTAGCCCAAGTATTATCACCCTGATTTTATAGATGAGAAAACAGAGAGCCAGAAGGGAGAAATGACTTTCCCTGAGGTCATATAGCTATTGAATTATTGGATTCATTTTGGAGTTATAGAGTTTGGAGTCAGAGTATATGAATTCTAATCTTGGCTGTGTTCTTTACTAGCTTGGGCTTGTAACTTAAGCTTTGGGGTCTCAGTGTCCTTCTCTGAAAAATGAGTAGGTTGAATAAATGATGTCGAAGTCCTCTTCTTTCAACTGTGTCCTTTCAACTCCAGCCCATGTAAGGAGTGTGGAGGGTCCCATGTGTATGGTGAGGCTCCATGTATGGCAAAGGGCTGTCCTTGTATGTATCTCAAAGGGAGACAGAATAGACATCTCTAACCTCTTCTCCCCCAACTCTTTCCTAAGGAGACTCATTTTTGTCAGGAGGTGAATCAGAAGGTTGGGACCAGAAGCCACCACTCTGTTCTCTTCAGAGAGAGGGAATACTAGGCTAGAAGTATATCTATTTGTTCCCTTAAAGATAGTTTGTCTAGGGGATATGATCAGGTTCTATCTAACTTTTGATTACTTCGTTATTTTGGAAGGAGAGAGGGACTGCAAACTCCATATCAAAGGCTTGACCTCTTTCCCATCTAATACTGGTTCCATAATGAATACACAGTGAATAATAAAGAAACCCCATTTATCCAAATTGTAGCAAAACAAATCAGAGAAGGTATATATAGGAGAATATATACTTGACAATACAGAATGAAAGAGCTCTCCCATTGGGAGCAAGGTAACTCAGCTCAACGAAGAGAGAGGTCTTGAATCTCATCCAAGTGGAAACTCCCCAAAGTCTCTAGAGTAGAAAGCTGGGAATAGGGGAATGATAGAGACTGCCCACTCCTCTTATGTCTTCCCAGAGTCTTTTCCTTCAGCAACCTGAAGTAGTGGTGGCCTCCTCCACCATCTCTCTTGAAGCTAGAAACCACTCAAAGAAGACTTTCACTTGGATAGTCCCAAAGGAGAGCTCCTGCTTTTGCTTGAAGAGTCCCAAAAAGGGGAATGGCTGAGAACTGAAGCTCTTGCCTCCACCATTTATGCAGGGCAGGGCCTTAATCTGTACTAATTAGGAGAGTCCCATACCAATGTGCTTTGGGACAGAGGTTATACCCATTATAAAGCTACCTTGGCATAAGGCTAACTTCTGGTATGCTCCATGACACCCAGTTGGGTAGAGGACTAAGGCATTTCTCCAGGTCATTGTCATTTCCCGATGTCACAGAACTTCACAGTTCAGTGTCCTGCCTTACCCTGAGGAAGAACCAAAGAATATCAGTGGCTGAATGGAAGAAGAATAATCCTAAATCAGCTTCTTTTCAACCTTACCCTCCAAGCTGAAGGGAAGGGAAGGTGGCTCTCATTGAACAGAGGTTAAAATAGCACCATGTGATTCCCAGGGGGTCCTAATAACTCTATCTTGGCCCCTTCCTATGCTCAATTTTCCCATCCCACCAAAATGTCAAAGGATCCAAATAGGAATATTGACTCATGGATCATAGAGGGTAGCCTTCAGGTCTCGACATTGGAAGCTCTGATACACCACGTGTACAAAGCCATAGTTATTGAGTTAAATAGGTCCCTGGTGATACCCGCTGGAATTTTATGGATATCTTGTGTGAAAAGATGCCTACTTCATATATTTTGAAGGATTGTTGATAATGTTATGAACCTGGTGGAGGGAACCCATTATACCAAAAAAAAAGCCTATGTCTTTGAATAGGGAAGTACACCAATAGCGCCATCTGTCATGTTGTTATCTTATGGTGCTTCCCCCAGTCCATTTGGGGAGATGCCTCCATGGCAATAGAGAAATGTCTTTGATTTATTTTCATTTGAATGCCAGAGAGAGAATAGAAAGAGATGCTGCTACTGTTATGATCACAGAAAACAAGAGAGAAGGAGCTGACCCTCCTAATTCTATTGCAGAATGTCTTAGGGTTGGAAGGGACCTCAGTGGCCCTCTAGTGCCACCCCTCCCTGAACAAGAATCTCCTCTGCAATATCTCTGTCAAGTTGAAGACCTCCAATATGGGAACCCCACTACCACCCATGGCATCCCACTTCCCCCTTAGGAGAGGGCCAACTGTTAGGAAGCTTGCCTTGACATCATCTAACTTGCCTTCTTTGTAACTTCCATCTCTCATTCCTACTGCTTCCCTATTGGGTGAAGAAAAATAAGTTGTATACTTGTTCTGGTTCTTCACATGCCTGAAGATGGCTAGCTAGTCCATCCTCAGTTGTCTGTTGTCTAGGCTAACCATCCCCAGTTCCTTCACCTGCTCCTCCTATGACTAGCATCCTCTTGAGACTCTTCTTGATGCTCTCCTCTGGACATTTTCTAAGTTATCAATGGCCTTTTTAAGATATGGACTCAGCATGGAACTCAATATCACTGACATCATTGTGGAATGTTGTAGGATTGTCACCTCCCTGGTCCTAGACACATCAACCATTCAACTGAATTCTTGATGTGGGAGTTTTAGCAAACTGTAACTTCAATATGAGTCAATAGTGTACACAAAATGGCAACAACAAAAAAAAAACCACAATGTTTTCTTAGGCTCCATCAAGAGGGGTATAGTGTCTAGGACCAGGGAGGTGACTATCAAGAAAATATTGGAATCCAGATTCCTCACCACAAGTTTGGCTTCCTCCAGGGCAGCATACAGATTCTCAGAGTTCCTGTTCCTGGCCGTCCATCTGCATCACCTCTTAGGGCTTTCCTTACCAAACATTTTTCAACCCAACAACCCAAATGAGTCAGATGCTTTATTCTGACTTTGAATTTACAGTCTCAGGTACCGTATGTCAGAGGACTAGGCTTCATCTAAGCCAGTTCTCTCATTCTTTCTCATTTTACAGAAGATACTGAGGCCTACAGAAAGAAGTTTCTTGCCCAAGGTCATAATGGCAGTCAGAATGTGAGCTCTCCTCCTTGGACTTCAATTTCAATTTTAATTCAATAAATATTTATGAAGTGCCTTCTATGTGTTGGGCACAGTGCTAAGCATTGGGGATACAAATAAGAAAAAGAAAGACAGTCCCTGACCTCAAGGAGTTTCTACTCTAATGGGGGAAGACAACAGATAAAAGGAGGCTGGAAGGGGGTGAGGACAGCAGGGCTCACCCAGGGAGAGTGCATCTTGTTCTGTGGAGTTGAATCCGGGGAGTGCTGCAGGTACAAAGTGGGGTGAGCTGAAAGTTCCAATTTCTGCCCTCTGTGTAGGAAGGCTTTGGGAAGAGTTTGGTACTCCACCCTCCAATCCTTCAATCAGAGGAGAGAGGAAGCTGAGGGAGGTGCCATCTAGGCTTGAGTTAGCAGAATAGTGATAACATTAGAAGTGATAAACTTATCCAGTATATTTTTTTTAATCTAACACTAGCCCTGACTTACCTTATCCTGATATCAGGTTCTTTCTTCCAGACCATTTCACTTAATGTGACCATTCTTTCCCCTTAAATAAGCCATCCCAACAGATTAATGACTAATAAATACTTGTTGATTGATTATGGGTTTTTTTTTAGTTTTGCTTACTTCATTATCTTGTCAAAATTTAAAATATTGTATTTCATCTTTGACCATGGAGACCTTAACACAATCAATGTATGCAGCTGAATTTTGAATGACTTATAATATCATATATGACAATTATAGGGAGTTTTACAAAGTACCTTCCTTACAATAATCTTATGAGATAATAATGCACGTACAAGATCATTTTACAAATGAGGAAAGTAGAGTAAATTACTTGTAAGATTACAAAGTACTTTCCTCCCAACAAGCCTGTGAAGTTAGTGTTATTACTCCCATTTCACAGATTTAGAAATTGAAGGCCAGAAAACTGATGATAGGATTTGCCCAGGGTAACAGCAGTAGAACCAGGACCTCAACCCAAGTTTCTGACTCCAAGACATGTGCTCTTTCCACTTACATCACATTGAAAGACTCTGGATGAGGGCCTGAGAGGCCCCCTTATGAATAAAATACATCAACTTTGGAAATGGATCTTATTGGGTCTGTTTTAGCTACTCAGACCATTTTTTGGGGGTGGGGGCTTAATTTCTAGTTTTAGACTTGGTGATGGGTGAAGCTTCAGTGGTTCTGGTAAGATGATGACTCCAGTTATCCTGAGTAGTTGACTTCATGGGCTGATGGAGTTACCAGATGATGGCTGAACTCCACTTGCCATTAACATTTTCAGGATTCAAGAGAGACAGTTTCATTAAAAAAAAATCACAGGATTTTAGAGCTGAAAGAGATAGTAGAGAACAACTTCAGTCCAACTTTCTAATTTTCCAAATAATTAATAATAGCTTGCATTTACATAGTACTTTATGGTTTACCAGGTATTTTGCAAATATTGTCTCATTTTATTCTCCCAACAACTCTGTGAGGTAGATGTTATCATATTCCCCATTTCACAGATGAGGAAACTGAGGCAGGCAGAGGTTAAGTGGTTTGCCCAGGGTTATACAGTTAAGAAGTATCTGAGGTTACATTCGAACTCATGTCTTCCTGATTCCAGCTCCAAAGTTCTATCTACCATTCCATCTCACTGCCTCAGGTGAGGAAACTGAAAGAAGTGACTTGCCCAAGGTAGTTTGGAGACTTAGGTTCTAGTCCTGGGTCTATCAAGAGTTGCCTGTGAGAATTTTGGGCTTGGTTTTCTGATACAGTGGAAAGAACATTGAATGTGGGGTCAGAGGAGCTGGGTTCAAATGCCAGCCCTGACACAACCTATGTGACCTTGGGCAGGTCACTTAACTTTTTTTTTTTAAGGCAATTGGGGTTAAGTGACTTGCCCAGGGTCACACAGATAGTACGTGTCAAGTGTTTGGTCTGAAGCCGAATTTGAACTCAGGTCCTCCTGACTTCAGGGCCGGTGCTCTATCCACTGCCCCACTTAACTGCCCCAAGTCACTTAACTTCTTGAGACCTCAGTTTCCTCCTGCAAAATGAGGGAGTTAGATTAGATGACCTCTTAAAGTCCCTTCCAGTTCTAAACCTATGATGATATCCCTACGGTGCAGAAGAGGTTGGCTTGCAGAGTCTGAGCTCCCTCTTATAGCTAATATTCTATGTCCTAAGCTCTGGCATGCTGACATTCTGTGTTCTCTGTCCCAAGGTCCCTTGAAACATACATTTTAAAAATCCTTTTGTAAAAATCAAATGAGATCATGTTTACAAAGTAAACTCTACATCACTATATTTTTAACTTTAGTGAGCCTCAGTTGCTCCATCTGTAAACCGGATACAATATAATGGGGTAGGAATGTGCCAGGCAATGATTCCAAAGCATCCTGAGATCTGTGAATGAACAGCTCTCCCACAACTAATTATTGAGCATTCACTCACCCACAAAGCAAGAAATAACCCGGTACCTGAAATCAGAAGAAAGAAAAAGTCCCTTCTCCTCACCTGGGTCCTCCATTCAAACCATGGTGTGTGGAGGAGAGAATTGCCTACTTTGAGCTGGTTTCTGGGAGCTAAATAGAGAGCTGTCCTACTGTATTTGCAAGGGTTGGGGCTGCTTACGATCCTGAGGGGGAGCTATGAATACAAGGGAAGATATCAGTCTTGACTACAGATGTCTCTATATGTCTGTCAAAGTCAAGGATGGGGAGAGGGGAATCTTTGCCCATGCTCTAAGACTTGTGCAGTGGAAAGAGAGCTAAACAAGGCATGAGATTTCTCTGCTCTTCACTGGCTGTGTGTTCTCAGGTGGTAGCTTAACTTCTCTGGGCTTCAGCTTTTCCTCATCTGTAAAATGAAGAAGTTGAAACAGAT
The DNA here is from genome assembly GCF_900497805.2 of Vombatus ursinus. Taxonomy (NCBI): domain Eukaryota; kingdom Metazoa; phylum Chordata; class Mammalia; order Diprotodontia; family Vombatidae; genus Vombatus; species Vombatus ursinus. Next base: position 17,865,975 of record NW_020954596.1, on the reverse strand, counting down.
GATGCCCAAGGTCTCTTTCAGATCTGACATTCCATGGTTGTGTTTTATCACAGGATATGCTGAAACGCTGGCTCACTTGAGTCCCACTGAAGCTTTGTGTTACATGAATAAGGAGTTTGCCCTTGAATGGAATGAGCTTTTTTAAAAGCTTAAATATGTCCTAAAATATCCTCCCCCCTCCCCCCCACTAAAAAAAAAAAGACTGGGGAAGAAGGGAAGAGAAGGAGCTGTCATTGGTTTCTTCATAGTTTTCTTTTCTTAATTCTTGCTGTAGGACAGAACTTAGTTGCAAACTTCTCAGGCAGGAAATTGCAGGCATCTGCAAAATGTCTTTGAATTGGACATTGTGCGAACAACGTGGGAAAGCACATTCTGATTCTAAAATCAAATTTCCCCCTTGCAGCCCTATTTTCCAATATGGCCTGCCTTGCATTCAGACCAATTTTCCCAGGCAATAATCACTCACATTCCTATAGCTCTTTAAGGCTGGCAAAGCATTTCCCTCCCAATAAACCTGTGAAATAGTAGTGGGATATAATTATCCCTGTTTTTCAGATGAGAAAACTGAGGCTCAGTTAAGTGACTCAGTTAAGTGACCATAGATTCTAGATCCAGAACTCAGATCTCCTGCTTCCTAGACCAAAATCTTTTCTATAATGCCACCTGTCCCACAGAAGTTTCAAATGCCTCATTATTTAATTTAATTAAATTTATTTATTTTTAGTTTTCAACACTTGCTTTTATAAGATTTTGAGTTCTAAATTCCACCCACCCCCTCTACATCCCTCTCCTCAAGATGGCATGCAATCTGATGTAGGCTTTTTAGGTACATTCATATTAAATATATTTCCATTCAAATGCCTTCTTGACCACCTTTCTGCGGACTGGACCTCTTCCATTAAAAAAGTATTCACTTCAGGCACTAGAGTATAGAAGGCATAAAAACATGGCCTCTTTCTGGTTGTTGTTCAGTCGTTTTTCGATCATGTCCAACTTTTCATGACCCCATTTGGGGCTGCCATTTTCTTCTCCAGCTCATTTTATAGATGAAGAACTGAGGCAAAGAGGCTTAAGTGACTTGTCCAGGGTCACACAGCTACTAAGTGTTTGAGGCCTGATTTGAACTCAGGTCCTCCTGACTCTAGGCCTGACACTTTATCTACTGTGCTACCCAGTTACCCCCTCCTCCTAGTACAGAGAACTTAAATAAGTATTTCTCTGTAGTAGAGATTTCCTTCCCTGTCTCTCAGCACAGCCAAAGAAACTCCATTTGTAGAGTCTCCCTGGAATACTCATTTGAGCTTGTTCCCAGGATACTTGGGAAGGGTTCCTATGAATCCATGATCCTAGAGGGGATCTTAGGAATAATCTAGTATAGGAGTTCTTAACCTCGGGTCTTTAAACATTTTTTTTTTAATTTTTAACCACTACTTCAATGTCATTCTTTTCCTTCGTAATACTATGTATGTTAGTTTTAGCCTTCAAAAACATGCTTTTGGGGGCAGCTAGGTGGCCCAGTAGATAGAGCTCTGGCCTTGGAGTCAGGAAAACCTGAGTTCAAATACTGCCTCAGACACTTGACACTAGCTGTGAGACCCTAGGCAAGTCACTTAACCCTGATTGCCTCACAAAACAAAAACAACAAGAACAAAACACACACATGCAAACCAAAAAAACATGATTTTGAGAAGAGGGTCCACAGGCTTCACCAGACTGACAAAGGGGTCCAGGACATCCTGATCTTGTGCAGCCAGATCCTTTTATAGAGGAAAAACCTGAGGCCTGGAGAAGCTAAGTAAGTAGTCCATAGTCACACAGATAATAGCTGAACTAGGATTAGAATCCAGAGCCCCGGACACCATATCTGGTGTTCATTCTATTACATGAAGAAGGTACAACTTGAGCTAGACCCTGAGGGATGTGTAGGATTTCTTTAAGCAGAAAGGAGGAAGGGGGATATAGGAAAGACTGGATAAACAGCACGTGACATGGAGGAAGGAATGAAGATGATGTCTGTGGGGGAATAGATTGGGAGGATAATAAGGTGGCTTGAATTATAATTATGTCCATTCTCCTATGTGTGTTTATATAATTAAGTTGTTGTTTGGGGCAAGGGTAAGCTTTACATACACCCATATTGACCTCTCTCGTTTGGCTACATCCTCCTGAAGGATTGCCAAGATGTTTGCTTCTTACAAGATTCCGTAGTATCCGATCCAATGTTCTGCATAGAACAAATATTATTTTGTTGCTGTTCATTCGAATGAGGATGAAGGACTCTAAATGGACCACTTAATTTTTCCCTCTCAAAATAATGTAGAGAAAGGAAGAGGTCAGTAATTACTTCTCACCGTGTCTGGTGACAGAAAAACTGGGATGGGGGCGAAGTTCTAGTGCTGCCCTGACTCAGCCTCAGTTGCTTTATCTGAATTGAGAAAATGGGACCTCATAGATTTATTCTTTTTTATCTTAATTTTTTTTAAATTAATGAGCATTTTTTTCTCTCATCTCTCACTTCAAAGTGAACTTAGAAAAATAATAAAACTCTTATAACAAACATACACAGTAGAGCAAAGCAATTGGCCGTGTCCGTAATGAATGACTCATTCTGTGCCCTGAGTCCATCACCATTCTGGTGTGGAGTTGGGTCATGTACTTCCCCCTCAGTTCTTTGGAATTATGGTTTTTCAATGCATCGTTCAGTTCTCAAGTCTTTCAAAGTTGTCATTCTTACTATTCTCTTTGTTTTGCTCATTTCACTGAGCAGTAGTTCCCCATTTTCTCTGAAACTGTCCCTTTTCTCATTTCTTATGGTACACAACAATATTCCATTATGTTCTTACACCATAATTTGTTCAGCCATTCCCCAATAGAGGGGTACCTCCTAAGTTTCCAGTTCTTTGCCACCACAAAACGACTTGGTATAAATGCTTACCTTCAAGTCATGCCCTTTGGCTTATACTCAGTGGGTAATTTTCAAAGAAAAGCTCACACTGATGGCTTATTATACTTCTTGGTGCCTAGTAAAGCCAGAAGTGGCAAATATCACAATGAAAAGTTTCCAAAATATGTAGGTGGTTGGTGCGTGGCAGGACAGGCTGGGCCTAGAGATGAGGAGCTGGGAGAGCAGGGGAAGCCATGGCAACCACATTAGTAGGACTTTCAGGTAGATGGTGTCAAGGAGGTCCAACTAGGAGCCAAGTGTTGAAGTTACAGAAGGGCAGCTAGTTCAAAACAAGGAAGAAACCTCTTAACAATTAGGGTCATTCGAAAGTCAAAGAATTGTAGAGACATAGACATAGAATTGAGAGATGGAAGGACCCATGGTAGCCATCTGGTCCAATCTATATTTGAAAGGAATCCCCACTAGAACATACCCAGTAAGTGGTCGCCCAGGATCCATCTGAAGGCTTCTCACCACCTCTCGAAGGCTCATTTAACTATTAAACAGTGAAGAATTAGGAAGCATTTTCCTGACGTTAAGTCTGAGTTGCTGACCTGGCAACTTCCATCCTTTCTTCCTATTTCTGGGCTTTGGACCAAATTGGACAAACCTAATACCTCTTGAATTTGACAGTTCTTTAAGTACTTGAGGACAGTCATCTAGGAACCTCCTACCTCGAGTCTTCACCTCTCCAGTCTGTCCATCCTCACTTCCTTCAAGCCATCCTCACGTGACATGGACTTGCAGCCCCGACTATCCTGGACGCTCACCAAAGGGATATCCTCCAGCTTATCAATCATCTTCTTGAACTGTGGTGCCCAGAACCAAACAAAGGGCACTGTGATATGAAGTTTGAATAAGGCAGAGTGCAAGGAGCCCATCACCTCTCTATTTCTGGAAGCTCTGTACCTCTTCATGAAGCCCAAGGTACCATTTGTTTTTTTGGCTGCCACATCACATGGCAATATAAAGTGCAGTGGTTTTTGAAGGCAAAGGATCTGGATTCAAATCCTAGCTTTTCTATTTCCTACCAGTGTGACCTTTGGGAAATTGTGTAACCTCTCTGTTTTCAGTTTCCTTCTCTGTAAAAACAAGCTAGAAGGTCCTTGGAGGCCATCTAGTCTGGCTCCTAATTTTACGAGAGGTTAAGTGACATGCTCTAAATCACCCAGCAGCAGGGCCAAGATGCAATGGCCCCAAACTCAGTGTTCTACCAACTTGAAAAGGAAAGAGCTCAATGACAAGAAAATAAGACCACAACAGGGATTTAATTTCTGCCAGTTGCCCTGGTATCAATATACATTTAGCCCAATCTCCAACATTTTTATCATAACTGTTCTCGTCCTTGATAATGATTGTATTGGATTGGAAGGAGTGGGTAGGGAAGTCAAGTCATAAAATGTCACACTTGAAAAAGACCTCAGAGGCCATCTAGCCCAACTGCTGCTCAAACCCAAACCCTATGTCCAGCACCTCTGTGGTTGTCCAACTTCTTCTTAAGGATTTCCCATTAACAGGGAACTTGCTACCTCACCCACTAGTATGTTTTTTGTTGGTTGGCTCTAAGGCTTAGAAATAAGCTGAGATCTGCCTTCCCACGTACTCCTCTCGCTGATCCTAATACTGCCTTTTGAAGTTACATAACCCACCAACAGTCAATACAGACCCAAATGGGGACGTAGCAATGACATCCTAAATACTGAGTGGGCCAAAGAACAATCATACAAACAATTAATATGTAAAGGAAAATGATAATGATGAAACAATATACCAAAATTTCTGGGATGCGGCTCAAGCAATCTTCAAGGGGAAAATCATATTCTTACAAACATATTTTAACAAAAATGCAATCAGCAAAATTTACAGCATTTTCAGAATTTAAAAGTAGCTTATCTATTATCTAGTGCAATGCCCTCATCTTACAAGATGTGAAAATTGAGGCTCAGGGATGTTTAAGTGACTTGTTCAGAGTCACACAGATAATAAATAGGAGAGCCAGGATTTAAATCCAAGTCTTCTCTCTGCAGATGAAGTGCTCTTTCTACTACTCCCCATGGCCTCTTATAACATGCAGGAAGACACATACTGATGCCAAGGAGTAGCATCCCAGCCAAGAAGATGTCATCCTAACTCCAACACTGTCTCTGAGGATTGCCAGTTCATCTTGAGCAACCTTTGTAATCCCAAGGCCCAAGCCCAAGGTGTAGTTACTTATTACTTGGCAACAGCATAGGATATAAAAAGGCAGTGAACTCCGGAATTCATGTGGGTGTCTGTGATGCATTGTTTCCGAATAAAGGGCAGATCCCAGTCAATTTCTAACCTACATAGACAGATTTTGCTGGCCTGCAAAATCTCAAGCATGCATCATGGAGACAGAATTTGTTAGGTAAGTGTTAAATACTGGTGCTATAGGTCATTGAAAGTACACAAGGATTGACTTTAAAAAGCAACCAGATGTCAAAAAAAATCACCTGTATCATGTCACCCCTCTGCTCAAAAAGCCTTGGTTACTCTCCATTTCCAGAAGGAGCAAGTCCAGTCTCCTCACCCTCCCATTCAAGCCCTCTTTACATTGTGACTCCAGCCTGAATTTCCAGCCTCTTCCTTGCATGTTGTCTCCTCCATCAGAACATTAGCTCTTTGAGCTAACGTTCTTTGGTAGTTTTGTCTCTCCTGCACTTAGAACACATGCCTGGTACATGGCAGTATTTAATCAATGCTTATTGACGATAGTCCTACAGCACTCTGTAATACAAAAGATTCTATTCACCATTTGTCAAATGTGCCTCATGAGTCTCTACCTTCATAACCTTTGCTAGGGCTTGCTTCGCCCAACATCCTTTGGGTGGGTAGCCAGACTTTACCCAATCTTCAAAGTCTAACAAAAGTCCCTTCTCCATGAATCTTCCCTCTAGAGTCACAGCTGGAGGTAATCTCTTCTTTCTCTGAGGTCATAACCCGTTGTCTGTACCAACCACTAAAGGCCTCCCTTATCAATAGGGGGCTGAAATGACCAGTAAGCAACTTGAAGAGAGGAAATACAAGAGATAGTAGCAGGGAAAAGCTCCAGCACCAGTCACTCAGTGGAGACACTTTTCAATTACCGCTAGACCAGCAGAGTAAAACCCAGCAGAGATGATATAGCCAACAGAGAGTTTAGAGAACAACACTGTGATATCATAAGAGGTCATCAGCAGCCTTTCAGAATCAGAGGCATGAGTTGCTCTGCATGTGTTATAGCTACAAATGTTCCCTACATATATGCATTCAACGCATGGTCTTTTGTCACATGTATTCCCTAAATGTGCATTATCTGGGCATGTATTTTGGCCACGTGTTCCTTATATATCTCCCTCCCCCCCATGAACATTCCCTAGGGATATCTACTTTAACTATTGATGGTATTCATATTTGGGGGAGAAGGTGCCCCAGATTTATAGAAGAAAGTATTCTACTGTAACTTTTATTTCTAGGTTCACTAATTAAATGTCTTTACTTTGATAATTGTGTTCTCTGGTTAACTAATAAGAGCAATCACATTGATGGGGACTCACAAGTTATGTTTTTTAAGTAGTTATGAATTCACAGAATACCTTGAATCTAAGATAGCTTTTCTGAGGACCCACGTACACATAGCACTCCAGGTGCTATGTGTAAATAACAGAAACTTACAATTTGATACACACTGTTTTTCTGTTTTCTTGTCAATGTTTGTTGATGGATTGGGAATGTAATTTTTTAAAATATTAGATAAAATATTTGCAAACAGAATACAAAAAGAAAGCTACACAAAGCGTCTCATTTTAATGCCTAAAATGCCTAAACCTGGAAAACACTATGAGTTTAAGCCCCCCTACGCCCCAAACAGAAGTTAGAGATCAGTGTGTGCAGAAGGCGATAATATAGTAGAAAGAATGCCAGAATTACCAGAAAACGTGTATTTTACTCCCAACTTTGCCACTAACTATAAGCTTGGGCAAATTGCTCACCCCCTCTGGGCTTCAACTTCCTCATCTTATAGATGAGGTTGGTCAATTTTTATGGTCCCCTTGAGGCTGACTTTATTCTACGTCAAAAAGGCCCTTCCAGTTCTAACATTCTATGATCTCAGGTTCTGTCTAGCTCTGATGCAGTGTTTAAAGAGCCCTTCCAGTTCTAGAATTCTTTGTTCTATATTCCAAGACCCCTTCCAGCTCTTACAAGCCATTGTAAAAGGTCTTTTCCAGCTAAAACATTCTATATTTTATGTTCTATCACCCCTTTCAGCTCTAATATTCTGTAGCCTATGATCTATTTTTTCTTCCAGTTCAGATATTTTATATGCAAAAAGTCCTTTCCGGCTCTAACATTCTATGAGTCCTCTGGGATAGCTTTATTTCTCTGGCATAGTAGTTTCTTAGCCATCCTGGATCTAGTCTTCATATAGGATTTCCTACTAAAATATATAGCAAATACACATATGTAATTTGGGGACTTAGGTACGTTTGGGGAATATTTTTACCATTACCTCACAAGTTACTACTTAACATTCTTGGGAAGTTAATTATGTTTTGGTTTCTATCTATGAATGGCAATTGCACTGTTTGCACAGTAATTGTTAATTTATTTGAAATAGTACCTGCGAACCAAAGAGTGACTTGGCAGTTTTAAGTTATCCTGCACCTGCTCAATGATGGAGCTTCTCTTATTACCACAATAATTGATTGCTCACTTAAAATAATTAAAAGTGATTCACTTCTTTGGTGGCTGTATTAGCCTAAGAGCATGTGGATTAAATTTATACACACACATATTCTCTCTCTCTCTCTGTCTCTGTCTGTCTGTCTGTCTGTCTCTCTCTCTCTCTCTCACACACACACACACACACACACACACACACACTCACAAGGTCTCCCAAAAGTCTTAGTGGAGTTTCAAGCTATTAAATATTAAACCTCCACTAAGACTTTTGGGACCCCCTGCATATGTGCATGAACATAGACTATGGGAACTGGAACCTTACTAGAAAGTATTTCTCACCTAAATTTTTAATTGGTTCAATTTGTCTGCACACATTAAAGAGCACAGGGGACTGAGAATAAGCAGACGGGTACCAGTTCTGCTTTATGAGCTTGGGCAAACCATTTCTCTCTAAGCCTATTTCAGCATCTTAAGAATGCAAGGTATGGATTTATTAGATGATTTTTAAGTCCCTTTATCTCTTTCTATGTTCTAAGGTTTTTTCTGGCTCTGACATTCCATATTAATAAGTCCCTGGCAGGGCTGACATTCTATGCTCTTCAGTGTTTGAAACATAGCATGTGCCAAAAGTCTTAGTGGTTTTAAACTTAAATAATTTCAGGACTATAAAAGCTATACAATTACCAAAAAATCATTTGAAAGTTTAATTATTTCAAGTTTGTTTATACTTGGTGTTATGAATTTCAAATGATAAAATCTCAATTTTAATTTTAACAAGATGGGCTACCCTGTCATTATGCACTGTGTGTAGGACAGTTTCTGAATGACACTTTTCAGGCTGGTTGATAGGTCAGTCAGTTAATAAACATTTATTAAGCATCTGCTGTGTGCTAGGCACTGTGCTAAGTAAATATTGGGGAAACAAAGATAAGCAAAAGACAGTCCCTGCTCTCAATGAGCTCACGGTCTAACGAAGGAATTCACAGTTCTCTTATTTAGTCATCTTGGTCTCCTGATTTATCCCCATTAGACTTTTTCTTGTAGGGACATGTCAAAACTGTCACAGTACACATCAAAACCTTTTTCTTTGGATGCTTTTATGGCTAGGTTTGCATATGTAATCCAATTACCAAGCAGTCTCAGATAAAAGTTTTAGCCTAGTTCAAAAACCAACCAGAGTGATGTATAGCACAAGACAGTAGTGATGTTGAAAGCATAATAAGAAATACAGAGATGAATTTAACATTTTAATAGTAAGTCTTTCAGGCATTGTTTTTTTGTAAATTTGTAACATTTATGTTTCTGAAATTATTCAAGTTTAACACTGCACTAAGCCATTTGGAACATCTGGTACATTGGTTCAAGCAGAATCTAGGGAATATTTGAAGACAGGAAGATAAAAATGATGAACTTTAGTTCAGTCTTGAAATCACACTTTTTGATGATTCAATCAGAGAAGCATAGTGGCACAGACTAGGCTAGAAACTCCAGGAAGACCTTGGTTTATGACTAACCTTTGATACAAACTGCTTCTGAGACCCTGAAAAAGTCACATAACCTCTCAATGGCCCTAGACAACTCTCCAGGACTATAAACAGCAAAACAGTCAGTCAGCCATCCACTTTGGAGGAGGGAGTTTCCTGGACAGAGAGTTTTCTATAGCAATAAAATCACAGGTCACAACAATAAAAAAAAAAACCAACTAGAATTAGAAGCATACATTAATTTCTAAAGACCAGTAATGCTTGGAGCAAGGATGGAAATGGTAAACCTCTTTCCCTACCTCTTTAATCAAACCTTTTAAAGGAAGCTTATCTTATATCTAGCAAATTCTAATCCTTACAAGCTAAACTTTAGAGCTGAAAGAGGAATGCAGGTAGAAGGTAATTTCTCTTTTTAAAGTGGGAGAGTGATAACAGTTCTCTCTAGCTCCTGGGGAAGAATGAAGACAAGTCCCACTTGATGAAAGAGGCCCAGTTAATCTGCCTCCAGATTGGTGTCTCCATGTAACACCCTAGGGAGAAGGAATCAAAAGAAGCCGTATTGATGGGTGAGCTGCTGGAGGATACGGGCCAGAGGGGACTTAAAGTGCATCAGTCTGTACTGTTTCACATAAGTGAGATTTCTGCCCACCAGCCCCCTCTTATTCCCTCATCCTTCTCTCACTAGTAATGGAGTGTAGTCACCAAAACAGCAGGCCGTGGCTTTAATGAAAGAGAAAACCAGTAGATAAAAACCTGGGCCCTGCTGTCAGAGAATACCTACCTGGTGCGGCATGTTTGTTGATCAACCTTAATCATGTCAGTCATCTGATCCTACAGGCCCAACACATGTAACTTCCACAGGAGGGCCATTCTCCAGCAGGCTTCCAGGCCAGGGGCCTGGGGAGTCAGTACACAGGCGACAGACTGTCTATGAGGAAGCTGCAGGCTGTAGGGTCCACCCAGGACGTGAGGCTGCCAGATGAGAGAGATGAGGACAGGCAGACAGGTGATGGGAACACAGCTAGGTGACACCCAGTGGTTTGCAATTCATCTCCTCCCAAATTTCTTGGCAGTGGGGGCTTCTACAAATTCCAGGCCTTTGGTTTTTCCTCATCCTCCTTGAAATTAATTTGATGTTAGAATTAAAATGAGTTTCTTTGCTGAAGAAAGATTTCTCCTTCCAGAGATAGTAGGGATGGGGGAGAGAGTGGGGTAAGAGAGAGAGAAATCACGTGTGTGTTGGGGAGAGGCAAAGATAGAGACTGAGACAGGGAGAGACAGAGTAAGTAATATGGAGAAAGTCAGATATGAGGAAAAAAAGAGTGAGAAGAGAGAAGAAAGTGAGGAAGGAGAAGGAGAAAGAAAATGACATGGAGGAGAAGGAAATGGAGAAATAAAATACAGGAGAGAGAAATAAGAAGGTTAGAATAGAAAATATAGGGGGAAAGAGAGAAAAGTAAAAGCAGGAAGGAAATAAGAGGAATATGAAAGGAGAAGAAAAAAGAGAAAGAAATAAAGAGAGGTAAATAGATGAAGGAGAAAGAAGAAGGGAGAGGCAAATCCCTATAGAAAAGAGAGGGTGGAAAAGGAGACAAGAAGATTTGAAGGAGAGAAAGAGAAAGGGAGACTAACTGTTTAATAGTTGGTCATGAGTTCTTGACTAATAAAAAGGAATGGTTATTTTTTCAGTCTAAAAAGATGCTCTTAAGGCTTTTGTTTGATCTGGGCTTTTAAAACCCACATAAGAAAATGAAAATAAATCTAATGTAGTGCCTATCAAATGAAAAATTAGTGCCCTTTCAAGCACCTCGGTCTGTTTTCCTGGGACCCACCCTTCTGCTTTCTGCCTAGTCCTTAGGATGCCCCCAAATAAAGCAGGTCCAGCCAAGCCAGCAGCTCAGAGATGAAAGACTAGAAGAAGCAATGCTGAAAGGCCAGTTGGAGGGAGGGCCTTTTGTCAGCATTCATCACTAATCTGTTTAATATCTGCTCATAATTAGTGCTATAGGATTTCACATCAGCTGTCACCAAGAGCATAAGCCAACCTCAGCTAAGACATAATACTGTATAATAAAAATGGAATCCTTTTCAAACCGCATGTAGGTGTAGAAAACACATGGCTTCAGATTAATGACCTGGAAAATGGGCCTGCCAATCAGCATACCATCCACCCAGTGTACTGGGGAGAAAAGGAACAGAAAGATGAGATCCTGAGGGGTTAGACTTGATAGGGACCTTAGGCATCATTTAGCTCAGTCCTCTCATTTGACAGATGACGAAGAGAAGAAGGAAGCCGAGCATTTATTAAGTACCTACTATATTCCAGGCAGTGTGCAAATATGATCTCATCTGATCCTCACAACAACCCTGGTCGGGGTAGAGGCTATTATTTTCCCCATTTTGAAGATGAGGAAACAGAGGCAAATCAAGGTTAAATGGCTTGCCCAGGGTCACATAAGTTAGGAAGTATCTGAGGCAGGATTTGAACTCAAGTCTTCCTGACTCCAAGCTCAGTGTATTATCTACTGTGACACCTGGTTGCCATAAAGGAAAGAGAGAGAGAGAGAGATATGGTGGGACAGAAAGAGGGGAGAGACAGACAGACTTGCCCAATGTCACAGATTATTTATGATGCTAGGACTCAAACCTAGGTTTTATGATTCTAGAATCCAGCACTTTCTCTATGATACAACACCACCTCTCAAGAAAGGTAAAGAGAAGGAGAAGTTAGAAGAGGAAAAGGAGAAAGGGGAAGGAGATAGAGAAGAAAAAGGAGAAAGGAGGGAGAGAAGGAGGAGGCTGAGAAAGAAAAGAAGAGAAAACAAGAACCTATAAAAAGAGAAAAGGAAGAGAAAGATGAAGGAAAAAGAGCATGGTGGGAGGCTGAGGAAGAAGACCAGGAAGATTGTGAGTAGGAGGGGGGAAGAAAGGAAGGAAGAAGCCTCTCCTGGCCATAGAAAGACACCAGCTTAGGAACTGGGAGACCTGGATTGTAGTAGTTTGTGACAGAGACAACTATGTCACTAATAATGTGGGATCTCAGCTGGACAAGGGGTTGGAGGTGAGGAGAGTGGGATAGGCATAGGAGGTGCTCTAGAAAGAGCACTGAGTTGGAAATCAGGAGACCCAGATTACAATCCTGGCTTCTAACCATAAATTCATTCCCTGGGAAATGCAATATGTGCACAAGTAAATAATGCAAAGCACATACAAAGTAATACAAAATTATTTTGAGGAGAGAATTCTACTAATTTGGAAAGGTCACATGGAGAAAGTAGTATCTGAATGATGATGGGTATGAGTCGGAGGTAAGGGCAAGAGCCCCTTCCAGACATGAAAAAACACTTGTCCCAAGACACACCTTCTTGGCATGAAGATGGAAAATGGAAATGTCATCAATGGGGAAACAGCTAGCAGGCCAGTTTGACTGGAATGCAAAATACACAAAAAGAAGTACTAGGAAATAAGACTAAAAGGGTGGGTGAGAGCCAGATTGGTTTAAATACCAGATTGAGGAGCTGACATTTTATCCCAAAGGAAATGGGGATCCATTGAAGATTTTCAAGGATGGATTTTCAAGGAAGACCCCTGTTTTGGGAATATTGATTTGGCATTGGTGTGGAGGATTGGTGGAAGAGAGACTGGAAACAGGGGGATCAATTAAGAGGCAAGAAATGATAATAGGTTGAGCAGAGAGATTGGAGAACAGATGTAGATAATGTGGAAATAGAATCAACAGAGTTGACAACTGAATAGGGAGATGGAAGAGGTAAAGGTGACTACAAAGGTGTGAACTCTGATGACCGGAAGAATAGTGCTATCAGCTTGAATGGGGAGTTTTGGAAGAGACTTGGGTTTGGGAGGAAATATACTAAGTTTGTAACATTTTCCTCTCTACAACTTCCACCTGAGTCTCTGCTATCCTGATTGGTGACTGCCACACCTGGTTCATGATTTCAGGCAGGCCCGAGCCACGTTTCATTTCTTTCCTTTGATTCTGGAACAATTGTCAAATCAACTTTCATTGTTCCTGATTGGGGTTTGTCAATCTACTCCCCTCTGGCTTCACTCACTTACCAGATCTTACTTTCAGGTGCAAAATGCTGCTTAGATGGCCTTCACTCCTTTTGTGTGTTGTTTCCCTCTCTTAGAACATAAATTCCTTGAGAGCAGGGATTGACAAAAGAAAAGAGGGCCCAGGATAGATGATGCCCAACACTCACTAAGGTGGAGAGATGATAGTGCTCCAATAAAGAACTCTGAGAAGTAAGAACTGGTCAGAGAGAAATGAGGAGAACAAAGAGAATAGTGTCACATATGCTAAGGGAAGAGAGTGTCAGAAGGATGATATGGTCCTCTGCAGAGAGCTTAAGAAGCTCGAAAACTGAGGAAAAGCCATTGGATTTAGCAGGTAAGAAATCAGTGGTAAACTTGCTGAAAATTGTTCATTTGAGAGGTGCAATTAGAAGTTGGATTTCAAAGACTGGGTGAGACATGAGTTTGAGGTGAAGTGAAGGGATTCTTTCTAGGAATTTGGCTGTGAATGAGAGAAAAGTTGAGGAAATGTTAGGGTCAAGTGGATGAAGGTGAGCGGAACTAGGACATATTTGTAGGTGACAAAGAAAGAGCTAAGCTAGAAAGAAAGATTGAAGATGAGAGGGACTGAATAAAGGGACGGGGAGCCAAAGGAGATGGTCTGGCAGGTGATGAAGATCACAAGCGGAGGGGTTAGCCTTGGCAAAGAGGGCTGCCTCATCACCAGAGCCCAGTGCCAAGAAGAGGGGTTCAGCATGAATTGTCTCTTATTTTTTCAGCAAGGTATATAAGGCCCTTGGCTAAGAGGCAGTGGGGAAGAGATAGTGCAGAAGGGCTAAGGAAAAGGTTTGGAACAGCCACTGTGGAGAGATGAGTCAAGTCAACAGGCATTAACTAAGCATCTACTATGTTCAGAAGTTGTGCCATGCATCTGTTGGCACCTAGTTTGGACTATAAATTTATAGTTAATCCAATTAGCATGGTTTGGTTGTTTTCTCCAAGAAGAATTCTGGGACTCAGTTATCATCTGTAAAATGAAAGAGTAAACTTGATCATACCTATAAGGTCCCTGTCAGTTTTAGAGTCCTATGAATGGCTTTTAAAAATTTTCTCCAACATAAATGAGAACATCGATTATAAATAAAGGCTTTTATGAGGGGAACTTCATGTTATTGGCCCCTTTTTTTGGACAATTAAATATATCTGGGAAACAAAAGCAGCCCCGTTCCATAAAGTACTGTGGTTTTAGCCAGGTTCTTAATGGATTGGAAATCAGTAATGAAAATGAGTTTGCAACTTCATAGTATCACTTACCTATCCATCGCTGAAGTCTTCTTCTAGTACCTCACTCTTGTGTAGAGATGACCTCAGGTTCTGGAAGCACTTTGAGGACAAGGACTGTTATGTACGCAGCTTTGTATCCCCAGTGCTTCAAGTAGCATTGAGATTTGTTTAATAAATACTTGAAATGCATTGCATTGAGTCATAGAGATAGAACTGGAAGGCACTTAGAGAGGGAAGGTAACAAACATTTAAGTGCCTACAGTGTGCCAGGCACTATGCTAAGTGCTTTAGAAATATGCCTTTTGGGGCAGTTAGGTGGTGCAGTGGATAGAGCACTGGCCCTGAAGTCAGGAATACCTGAGTTCACATCCATCCTGAGACCAAACACTTGACACTTAGTAGCTGTGTGACCCTGGGCAAGTCACTTAACCCCAATTGCCTAAAAAAAAGAAGAAGAAAAAAGAAATATGCTGTTTGATAATATTTGAATTGCATAGCATTAAATCATAGATTTAGAACTGGAAGTGACCTCAAGTGTCGTCTAATTCAACCACTGTAGCAGGTAGGTGGCACAGAGGTAGAGCATTGGGCTTGGAATCAGGAGGACTCATTTTCCTAAGTTCAAATTCAGCCTCAGACATGTACTGGCTGTGTGACCCCCTGGACAAGTCACTTGCCTCTGTTTGCCTCAGTTTCCTCATTTATAAAATGAGCTGGAGAAGGAAATGGCAAACCACTCCAGTACCTTTACCAAGAAAACCTCAAATGGGATCCGGAAGAGTTGGACACAATTGAAATGACTTAACAAAATTAAAACAGACACATGACTTAACAACAACCATTCAACTACCTCACTTTATAAATGAGGAAGCAAGACTCAAAGAGATTAAGTAGTGACTTGCCCAGTCTCAAATGTAATAAATGGAAGAGCTGGAATTTGAACCCAGATCTTCCAACTCAAAATCCTTTACCCTTTGTGCCATACTGTGATGCCTCCTGACCTGCATTGAATTGAATTAAATTGAAGGCTTTCCTAGAGTAGTACAAAGGCTCTGCTGGATAAGCTTAAGAACATGAACATATGGTGCTCCTGCCCGCAGAACATGGACTCTGCTTCCAGCCCAGCCCCAAGCCATGATCAAGGGGAACAATCTGTGTGAATAAGGAGGCCACCATCTCCACCATCAACAACCAACTGTCCATGATGGGCAGGCAAACCCAAGATCCCTGAGATTAACAATGACTACCACACCCTGAGAGCACTAACCTTGCTACCAGCCTGGCCCTTTTAGCTATCATCCAGGGAAACATGCCTTGGGCAAATCACAGTCTGCAAATGATCTCCACAGGTGCTATAGCCCACATCCTAAGAAACCATAGCTTATGGCTGAAGACTTGGAAAAGAAAGTCCTAGGCACCAGAATCCTTGGTGCTGTCAAATGGTTCAACATCACAAACATAGACAGCTTTGTCCACGTAAATGATATTAAAGAAGATACCTTACCATATGCTTCTCAATAAAGGACCATGGGGCTTTTCCATCTGATTTGCTGGTGAAGCTTCCTATGTGTGTTATCTCCCCCATTAGAAGATAAGCTTCCTTGAGAGAAGAGACCATCTTGCTTTTCTATTTGTAGAATAACACAATTTTTGTCGCAAGGAAGCTCTTAAATGCTTTTTAATTTAGTCTACTAAACTGAAAAACTTTGAGTTAGGACCTGGTTGATGGATCATGTTTCTCTAAAGGCCATGGACCAGCCCAATTATGTTTTTCTAGACTCATCACCATTTGTGTTGCAAAGAAATGAATTTTTAGGACATAGGAACTCTAAAAGACTATATACTGAGCCACAAGTAGTTTTTTTTTGGGGGGGGGGTGGTAAGTGACTTGCCCAGAGTCACACAGCTAATGAGTGTTATGTGTCTGAGGCCAGATTGGAACTCAGGTCCTCCTGACTCCAAGGCTGGTACTATTTCCACTGTGCCACCTAGCTGCCCCCACAGAGTAGTTTTTATCTTCATCAGTGCAGGGATGGGGTGTTGAGATCCCACACTAATGAAATTACAGATCTTTGAAAAAGATTTGAAAAAGTGTTTACCTCCATTTCTAGTGACCATCATTACTTTGTGTGGATATTTTCTGCAATAGCATGTTGGCAAAACGTTTTTTCCAAGCTTTTTAAACTTAAAAAGGAAAGAATTTTCAAGTATGTGAAAATCTATCAAGGAAAAGAGGGATTCAATTTATTCTGCTGGGCCTGAGAGGGCAAAATTAGGAGTAGTGGGAAGAAGTTATTAGATAGAGGCGGTTCTGGTAGATATTGCAGCTCAGTTGAAGGAAGAACTTTCTAACAAGGAGCTATCCAAAAGTTGAAGGAGCTGCTCAGGAGGTAATGAGTTGATCATCCCTGACAGTCTTCCAGTGGATGACAGGGATAATTGCTTGTTAGTGTTTCAGTGAAAGCTTGGCTTGTGTGACCTCTGGGGACCTTTTCAACTCAGGAATTCTATGATTCAATAAAAGGGTGCAAAGAGGATAGTTTAGGAAGTCAAAGATAAACTTGGTGATCTTGACCAGAGCTGGTCCTCCTTAAAGACAGATGCTTAATGTCAGAGGCAACATAGTATATTGGGAATAATTCTTTAGTTACAATTCAAGACGCTTGGAATCTAATCCTGTCTCTGTGATTAGCTATCTATGTATCCTTGGGCAAGTCACTAAACCTCTCTGCCTCAGTTTCCTTATTTGCAACATGGACATTTCAAAATCTGCTCCTACCTAATAGCATCTAGTAATAATAATATATGCTTCTCATGGCACTTCATACTTTTTTCCAATCATTTTCATATGCATTTTTCCCTCATTTAATTCTCAGAGAGGTTAGATGAGAACTTACCTGAGGTCACATTCTAAGTTCAAGGTAGAATCAACATTAAAACCCTATTCTCAGGGGCAGCTAGGTAGTGCAGTGGATAGAGCAACAGCCCTGGAGTCGGGAGGACCTGAGTTCAAATTTGACCTCAGACACATAACACTCATTATCTGTGTGACTTGGGGCAACCCCAAATGCTTCACCAATAAAAATAAAACCATGCTCTTAGGTCAGTGTTCTTTTCACTACGCTACATTTAATAAGTAGGTATGGAAAACTTTTTAGAAGTGTTTAAAAAACAAAAGAAGAGAGTTAGCCTGATTTTTTTCTTTATATAAATTAGCCTTTCAGTTCAATTCAATTACATCCCACGCAATTTAATTTGTAGGGTTGAACATAGATCTCACAGATTTAGAACCAAAAGAGACCTTTGAAGTCACCTTGCTCAACCTCTTAATTTTACAGATGAGAAAAAAGAGGCCTAAGATTTAAAACCAGAAAGTCAGGGGTGGGGGGAATCTTGGAGACCATGGAATCAAATTGCCCTATTTTTACATCTGAGGAAACTGAGACCCAGAAAAGTTATATGAGTTGTCCAAAGTCACAATAGAGCCAAAAATTTAAACCCAGAGTTTCTAAGTCCAAATCTAACGTTCTTTCAAATATACCATGAATTCAATTCAACAAAAGTTTATTGAGTATTTGCTGAAGTGCCTTAAGCTGGGCACCATTTCCAGCCCTGCCATGAGAATGATGTTGTGTCCACATGGGATCATCCTGAGAATGACTACCATTCTCCCCTTCTCTTCTCCCATGATTTCCCCAGTCCACTTAGAGGCAAAGGCAGAGACTGCCAGAACACTCTAATAAGGCTGGGTTTCATTACATGACATTCTGGTATGCCTTGTGAGGAGAACCTCAGAGATCTGTCAACTTTTATTATTGCTTACTTGTTTGGGGAATGTGACTGGCCCACGACTCTTGCCGCAGACCTGTTTCTGGCCAATATCTTCTGTGCCATAACTGTACAGAAGACATCAACAAAACTTGTTGTTAGAAAGGACATGTTAGTGTCTTGGGATGTACTCCAGGCTCCTAGGGTACCAAATGCTATGTGTAACATGTTGCAGAAGGCTACTGTTGCATCTGGGCCATGGGATGTCACTCCAAAAATTCAGTGAATGCCTCTCGCCTTTCCCACAAGTAATAACAACTCACATTCCTGGTACTTTCCTCATAACAACTCTATGAGGTAAGCAGTACTGAATTGAGTATCACAGAATTGAAGATTTGGAGCTAGAAGAGACCTTAGGCATCAGCTAGTCCAAATCCTTGCTTTACAGATGAGGAAACTGAGGCTTAGCTCTGAGGTTAAGTAACTTGACCAAAATCAAATAGCTGGAAAGTAGCAGAGCTGGGATCCACACTTAGGTTTCCTGATGCCCAGACCAAAGTTATTTTCAAGGAAGCACTTTTCAAGTTGGGTCTTAGAACTTTTTGGAGAGGATTGTCTGTGATTGCTTATATGTTTCCCCACTAAATCAGCACGGAATACAAAACAATGTGCTAGAAAACAAATCAGAGACCAATTCTGCCATAATTCCCTTCTCTGAAGCCTCAGTTTCTTCATCTGAGTTTGTTGGACTAGAGATAATTTATAGGTCCCTTTTGACTCTAACATCCCGTAAGGCCTGTGAAATGAGAGTGCAAAGTACAGATGAGCAGGCTCAGAGAACAGGGATACAGAATAGCTATAGGGTCCAGCTCTGTCCAGCTTAGGGGACAAATTTGATCAAAGCTTTTTGGTCTGTATACCTCTGTCTAGCTACCAGAGCCCAGCTCATTTCCAGTCCTTCCTTGTTAAGTACCCTTATTTTTTCGTTAATTCTAATTTGCTTCTGTTTTCATGCCAGACCAAGTTCCTCTTGCCATTAGAATATACTTTCTCTTATAGTCATTAGCAGCTACTGAATGATTTTTCTTCCTCTCTCTTTTCTCCTGACAACTTGCTTGACCTTAAATCTGAAGCTAGCATATATCTCCAAAAGAAACAGAAGCATCTTTCATTTTACATTAACCATCAACTTCTACATTCATTGGAATAACAATAATAATAATAACTAACATTTATATAACACTTTAAGGTTTGCAAAGCACTTTACAAATATCATTTTCACTTAATTCTCACAACAACCCTGGGATATAGGTGCTATTATTATCCCCACTTTAAAGATGAGGAAACTCAGGCAGATGAAGGTTAAATGACTTGCACAGGGTCACACAGCTACTAAGGGTCTGAAGTCACATTTGAACTCATGTCTTCCCGACTCCAAGTCCAGGGCTCTAGCCACTAGCTACATTCATTTGAAATGTAGAAGATAAGCCATATTCTCACGATAGAACCTTTAAAAGAGGCAGTACGGTACAGGAGAAAGAACAAAGGACCAGACAGCAGCAAGCCTAGGTTCTACTTCAAGTTAGACATTGTGGCTTGCGGCAAGTTCATTCTCCCTCTCTGAGACTCAGTTTCCTCCTCTGTAAAATAACTGGACTGGATGACCTCTCTAAGGTCCATCCTGAACCTAACATCCTGTGATTCTATCTATGGTATTTCTCTAATCCAACTTTCCACAACTTGACAATCTAATTTTTCTAGTCTTATTATAGTAATCAGCTCTGTTGATTACACAGAAATCAATTCCAATAAAAGTTAGCTATTCTCTGCTCTCCTATCTTCTTCTTCCTCTTGTTCCTATGTTGAATTCCTCTCTTCCTTCAGGGACCCGCTCAGGCGCTGCCTCTTTCATAGACTGTTCCCTGGTCTGTCTTGCTAAGAATTTGAAAACAACAACAACAAACAGCTATGACAACATAAGATCACACGCTTTAGAGATGGAAGAAACCTGAGAGATCACCTACTAACGTCCCCTCACTGTAAATAGAGGGAAACTGAGGCACAGAGAAAGTCCATGTGACCAAGGAAGGTCTCCTTCCTCAAATTTTCTAAGACCATTTCATCTTGCTCCCTTCTTTATGCTCCTATCATACCCTACCTTATAATGATATAATATTAACATTTATAGTGCTTTAAGGTTTACAAAATGCTTTTTCAAATATGACTTCATTTGAGCCTGCCAACACAGCCTTGTGAGGTAGGTGTTATTATATTCCTCATTTTATAGAAGAGGAGAGTGAAGCTAAGATTGGGTAAGTCACTCGCCTAGGATCACAGTTAGAAAGTATTTGGGGGAAGATTTGAACTCAGGTTTTCTGGACTCCATATCCAGCACTTTATCATACTTATTTATTCACTTATCATATCCACCTCTCCCCTATTCCTTGGAGGGAAGGGACTAGGTTGGTTTTCCTTCTTTGTATCATCTCCAACCCATAGCACAATTAAACATAGTAGTCACTTAATGAATGTTTATTCAATTGAATTGACACGGCATCCCATTTCCAAGAAATATAGAAGAATAATTCACCTTCATCATAGAGATAATGCATCTAGCATGAAAAATACTGTGCTGTATACTAGTATGCCACTGTGCAATGTTTTTCTGATTCTCCGTGTGATTCTACGGGGGCCCTGGGCTTGCAGACTGGTACTAATTTGCATGGCTAGTAGTGGTTAAATCATAACACCCACTGGGGAAGGAGGCCAAAGTTGGCAAACCATTCTTCAAATTCCAATAAAAGCCCTTGAAGTGGGAATTATGGTCCATAAATTTGGGCAGCTCAGACATGGTTCTATTCCACAGCAGGGTAATCTTTTCAATTATCTTTTGTGAACCTTATCCCTTAAAACGATCACAGCCCTGCTTTGGATAACGTTGGCTTTTTAGAAGGTTGATATTCAGTCTAAATCTGGGCTGGAGAATAACTAGAGACAGGATAACGAAGAGAGGGAGGTAGGGATGTGTGTGTTTGGTGAAGGGTCAGGAGAGGCTAAAATGATGTCTGGGATGCTGTGAGCCTGGTGGGAAGGTCTTATGATCTTCAGCAGGAACTATGGCCTACAAGAGGAAGTTTGTCCTGATGGCAACCAGAACTTTCTCAGTCATGGGAGTAGAAACTAGTTAGAATTAATAACTAGCATTTATCTGGTACTGTAAGGTTTTCAAAACACTTATCTCATTTGAACCTTACTACTACCCCTTGAGGTAGGTGCTATTATTATTATCCCTATTTTACAGAAGAAGAAACTGAGGATGAGAATGGTTAAGTGACTTGCCTAGGGTCATACAGTCAGTAAGCATCTGGGGCAGGATTTGAACTCGGGCCTTCCTGACTCAGGATCTGGCATTCTAGCCACTGTGCCACCTAGTCTCTAGGAAACCAACATTGACTTCTCAAGAGGCTAGATAGTGAAGGATTTGGAATGAGCTAGATTCTGGTAGTTAGACGGAGGTATCCAGATCCAAGAACTATAATACACCTTTACTCCTAAAGCCAACTTTATAGCTATTCAGCTGTATACCTGTAGTTATTGTTGTTTAGTCATTTCAATCGTGTCCGATTGTTTATGACCTGATTCAGGATTTTCTTTGCCAAGAAACTGGAGTAGTTTGCCATTTCCTTCTTTAGCTCACTTTTTTTTTTTTTTTACTGATGAAGAAACTGAGGCAAACAAGGTTAAATGACTTGCCCAGCTACTAAGTAGCTGAGGCTAGATTTGAACTCAGATCTTCCAACTCCAGGCCCAGTGCTCTATTCACTGCACCACCTAGCTGTCTTTATACCTGTAGTTGACTATTCATTAATAATTGTTATCTTCATATTATAGGCATTACAATGGAGACTTAGATGAGGAGTCACCTCACCGTATACCCAGAAAGTGGGAGCTGCTTTTCAAGATTTTCCATTCCACCTTGGACAGTTCTTTTTAAAAAAATTATCTTGCATTAAGCCAAAAAAGCAACTCCTTGTCAGCAAAGCCTAAATGCAGTATTTGAGTGCCTTGGACAAGGCACAAGTGTGTTACTATCCACTGGAGGCTTTGAACCTTCCATATTAATACGTGAGAGCTGACATTTCAAAATGAATTTCTAGGTGTCAGGGAGAGCAGGGTATAAAATAAGTGGATTCATAACACATTAATGGGTCTGAAAAGAGATGTCCCTTGTACTAGTCCAGCAGCTATACCTTACCATGCTACTTACATACTGCACCTTATAATGGCACTAGCCTCCCTTTCTTCCTTTCCCACTATATACTCTTACTCTTAGCTCTGCAGTTAAGACATCGAAGATACCAAGGTCATCCACTACATCCCAGTCATTTTTATTTCTTTTGTCTTGTCGCTGGACTTAGATGACTCTGGAAGAGAGAGTAAGGATGATGATGTCTCATAATTCTGCCTCACTTAAATCCAATTCACAAGCAAGTTAGGACATCACCCTGTGATGTCATTGGTTACCTTTGAAAACAAAGGACAGACAACAACATGATTGTCCCTAAAACATTTTAAGGACAAACAACTATGAAGGGCTTGGGAACTCTTTGATTAACACAATGGCCAACCAAAATTCCAGAATATTAATGATGATAAATTCTGCCCATCTCCTGATAACAGAGAAGTGATGGGCTCAGAGTTCAAATTGAGACTTTTTTGATACAGCCAATTTGGGGATTTATTTTGCTTGACTACACATGTTTATAACAGGTGTTTTCTTACTTTCTTAATGAAAGACAGGAAGTAGAAGAAAAAGAAGGCAAATCTTCATTTGAAAAAAAATTCATTTTTTAGAAAGATACTATAATTGTCCCTATCTTACAGAAGCAATTGAGACCTAGAAAATGTACTTTCCCAAAATTTCCATTCCCATCACAAGTGCAAATAAATAGTCACTGCAGAGTCCATATCAATGTTATAAGGGTATCTTGGGGAATTGAGCAATTATTACAGTTCAAAAGCATTCTCTACATCTATCAGTTGGTAAAGCTTGAAATTTCACCATTAGAGATTAATTCTTTTGAGTTGGGGTGCCTTCCCCAAGTTAATGTGCTACTCCTCCTCTAAGGAGGAGTGTACCTGTAGTAGTTGTTCAGTCATTTCATTTTTGCATTTCAGTCATTATCCTTGACTTGAATTCAAGCTTTCAAATCCTTTCCAGCTCAGCAACTACCTGAGGGAAGCAGGTTTAAATAATGTGAAGAGTTGAAGACCAGCAAAGGTTAACCTTTTTGTATGTGTCATGGATCCCTCTGGCAGTCAGTTTCATGAAGCCTATGGACCCGTTTTTGGAAATACATAAAATAAAATACAAGGATTGCAAGGAGAAGCCCTGAGTGACAGGCCTTGTCAAATACAGAAGCATGACTATGTATATGGGGATGGGGGGAAGGAGACCAGGTAGAGAAAGAAATGGCAGTGTGGTTCTTAGCTCTGCCTAGCTATTGGATGAGTCATTTGACCTCTCAGGGTAATCAAAACAATAAAACTTGTGCTGTTTCTCTCTCTCTCCCTCTCTCCTTCCCTCTTTCTTCAGCATATTAACAATGAGAAATTGTTCATCAGAAGTAGTATAAAGCAGTGGTTTCCAATCCAAATATTAACAGGGGCCACTAAACTGTACATAAGGATGCCTTGCTAAGCATTTCCATTAGAAAATCACACATTCACATTATCTATGTTCTACTGTATTTTTATCTATTTTGTTCAATCTTTTCCAGTTACATTTTAATGTGGTTCAAGCCTCACTCCAAATATAGTAGGTCCATGTGTTTGATACCTCTGGAATAAAGAAGATACATGAACTTCAGAAAAGGTGATGGGCTGGGCTGGTTGTATGACAAGACAGGAGAGAGGTAGACAGTACAAGTCCATCCACAAAATAAAACCTAGAGGAAAGCTTCTAATGCCCTGGGAGCCATGACACCCTGGCCAAACACATACTTCCCCTCTCCCCACTCCAATCCTGACTCCCCCAATTATATTCTTATCTTAGATTGATACAGTATATTGCACAGTTAATGGAAAGACATAGATAAAGAATCACAGAGCAAGAGGGGTCATAGGGACAACTAGGTGGCACAGTGGATAGAGTACCAGCCCTGGAGTCAGGAGGACCTGAGTTCAAATCCGGCCTCAGACACTTGACACTTAGCTGTGTAACCCTGGGCAAGTCACTTAACCCCAATTGCCTCACCAAAAAACAAAAAGGAAAAAGAAAAAAAGAGGGGACATGAATGGGATGTCATTTGCATGTAAGCAGAGGACTCACCCTGATGATCCCAGATCTCTTGAAGTGTTATTACTATTACTTTATAGTTGACCCCCGATTTCTTCAAGGTTCAGTTCATTGGCAACCACCTACAGCAGGAAGTCTTAACCTTTCTTTTCTTTCCTTTTTTTTTTATTTTTTTGGTGTTATGGGCCCATTTGGCAGTCTGATAAAACTATGAACCCTTTCTCAGAATAAAATTTCTTAAGTGCATAAAATAAAATACAAAGAATTACAAAGGAAATCAAAGGCTAGTAAAAATAAAGATGTCATTTTTGCTGTATCCACCTTTATGGATCCCCTGAAATAAGAGGTGTGTAGGCTCAAGTCAGGAGGCCTTGACCTACAGGAAGTCTTTCCTGATCTCCTCAGCTGTCAGTTCTCTTTCTCCTCAGGCTATCTCATTTATACTTATTTGTTTACACATTGAAGTCCCTTTGAAGTAGAACGTGGGCTCCTTGAGAGCAGGGACCATCTTCCATTTTGTCTTTGCATCCCCAGCACCTAGCACACTTCGTTGCCCATAGGAGGCACTTAATAAATTCTTATTAGTTTGGATTGGTGGGATTGGGCAAGGCCTGCTCTGCAGCACAATATGCTTCATTTAGAGAGCAAATTTGAGCCCTAGGATTGTGGTCCTCACCAGGGCAGTGAGGAAAAGTAGTCAGGGGGACATGATGAAATGGAGGGGCATGTGTTGTGAACCTTTCCTTCAAAAGAAGCCAGTTGAGGTTGGCAGGAGTCTGAATCCAAGCGTAATCACTTGGCAACAACTTTCTCATCAGTCTTTAAAACAGCTGCCAAAGCCCCTCTGGCTCCAGAGAAAAGCTGCAGTTACCTCCCAGAGATTCTTAGTAAAAATGATTTGCAAGTACATCAGGGCTCGGTTACTAGGCACTCCTCCACCCTCGTACTGTGGCTTCAGCACCTGACATCATAATCCTTTATGACATCTTAATCATCTCCCCAGCAACACCCCACGATAAAGCCAAAAGGATTATGACTTCAGGTGAACCAAGAACAGCAGGAAGAAAACTATGATTCAGCCAGCAACCTGGAATTTGAGGATCAGTGTTAGGTCTGTTTTCAACCTGAGCCTTGGACTTACTATAGAATTCCAACATTGGAAAGGACCTTTAGAGGTCATTCAGCTCAATCCCTACAGGAATAGGAATCCCCTTTACAACTTCTCAAGTCACATATAGTCTCTACTTGAGGACCTCCTGTGATGGGAAAGCCAGCCCACTACTTCCCAAGGCAACTCTCTCATTTTTGAACAGTTCTGATTGTTACGAAGCTTTTCCCTGAAGCAAACTTAAATCTATCTCTCTCTAACTTCTATCTATTGCCCTTAATTCTGCCCTCTAGGGCCAAATAGAATAAATCAAATCCCTCTTTCATATGACAGCCCTTCCTGTACTTAGAGATAGCTATTAACAGCCCTCTAAACTTTAGGATTTCCTCATTCATTCTACAAATATTTACAAAGTACCTATTTTGTGCAAAGTACACATTGCAGAAGATGCAAAGTTTAGATATGAAATATTCTTTTTGCTTTCATGGACCTCATCAAGAAAAAGATATGAATGTACCTTTGGTGTACAATAATATATATTAAGTGCATTCGATAAGAGCCTGCAATGAGCTTTGAGAAGGCTGTGGGGTTGGAATGGGGTGGATGAACAGTCATTTCCAAGGGGGAGATCACAGGAGGTTTCGTGGAAGAAGTAGCTTGAATTAGACTTTAAAAGATGAATAGGGATTCATCTAATGTGTTTGAAGACACATAGCAAATAGGGAGCTTGTCTTATATTTTTTGTATCTCCCAAGAGCATCACATACTTCTGGGCTTAATATTGAATGTTAATTGAATGGATGTTGAGTCTGGATATGTCAATATGGTTCAGTTAAATCTAATGCTATTTACTTCATGTGACCCCAAAATACATGCCCAGCTATTTGAAATCAGACTTTCAGTCAAGAAGTATTTATCAGTCCCTTCCTATGAGTCCAAAACTGTACTAGGCCTATGTTAAAACATGGTACCCATCCTAATGGACCTCTGAATCTAGAATCATAAAATGTCACAGTTGTCATAGGAAGGAAACACAGGTAATTTTTGTCCAATACCCATCTCAACAGGAATCCTCCCTATGGTGTCTCCAAAAAGTAAGTCATCCAGCCTCTTGATTTGAAGGCCCTCAGTCATGGAAGACTCATTTATCTCCCTAAGCAGATCATTTCTTTTTGGAAAAATCATTCTGAATGTTAAGAAGGTGTGGCTTTGCATGGAGCCAGAAATCCTCCCTCTTTCCCCTTTGTTTTCATCCATTGATCCTAGCTCTGCCCTCTGGGACCAAGCAGAACAATTGGAATCCTTCTAAATGCTGGATAGCTGCCATATTCCCACTCCCAACTCTTTTCTCTGTCAAAACATCCTCTGCTCCTTTAGTCAGTCCTCATACGTACAAGAGTTTAGATGGAAACAAGATCAATGGGGACATGGATGATGTAGGAATGAATCTTGAACTGGTCCTTGAAGGACTGGTAGAATTGGAGGCACAGATGGATAGAAGTGCATTTTAGGTAAAAGAAAGGACAAAGATGCAAAATTGGGAATGAGTTTATTGAATTTGTGATATAATAAGGAGAAAGACCAGACTAGAGGTAAGGGCATGTGTTAAGCAGTGAAGGAAAAACATGGCAGACAAGCATTATGTACTCCTGGCCCTTCCTTCATTTTGGTGAGGCCCAGAGAAGTTCACTAACTTGTCCAAGGTCACTCAGGTCATAAATAATAGAACCAAGATTTGAACACATGTCTTCTGGCTTCAAATCCAACAGTATCCCCTTTTTGACAGATACAGAAACAATCTTGAAGTATCAGGACATTGCAAATAGTGAGTAGGAGAGCTGGGACTCAAATGTAAGTTGTTTTCTTATTCCAACAAATGTCTATTACTTATTACGTGCTTGCTACATAGCCGATATTGTATGTGAGTCAAGAGGTTGTTGCAAAAGTATAAAGCACTGTGTTGTCCTCAAAAAGCTTGCAACAAGGGGCAGCTAGGTGGATAGAGCACCAGTCCTGGAGTCAAGAGTACCACAGTTCAAATCCAGCCTCAGATACTTGACATCTACTAGCTATGTGACCCTGGGCAAGTCAATTAATCCAGAGAGAGAGAGAGAGTGTTTGCAACATAGTTGAGAAGACAAAGTTAACACACATGAAATGATTAGAATTGTAAACAAAGCCTGGAGCTGCAATGAATCTTAGAAGTCATCTAGAGACCAACCATTTGATTTTACAGAAAGGAAAATTGAGGCTCCCAAAGGTAAACTGACTAGGCCAAGTTTATATAGCTGTATATTGCTACACAGTTTGTAGGAGACCTGGGACTAGAAATTGGGTGTCCTGATTCCTAGTCCAATTAAGGATGCTCTCAGTAGTATTGAATACAATGCGAGTGAGAAGGGAGGGATCACAGTGGGCTGGATATGTAACTGAAGAAAACTCTGTGAAGTACAAAAGACTTGACTGAACTAGGCTATGAATCTTCCATCTTTTCCAGACTATGATGATCATTCCTTTACTCTAACTGGCTCTAACTCATTGTACTATAAAAGACAGTGAACTACTCTTAAAGAAAATGAAATGCTATACAGTATTTTAGTAAGAAGAAGAACATAAACATTCCAATTGGTCATAGAAGGGAAATGGATACATCTAGATAGACAGACAGACAGACAGATAGATGGGTGGATGGAGAGAGAGAGAGAGAGAGAGAGAGAGAGAGAGAGACAGGGAAAAGTTTAGTAGATTGGGGTAGCAGATGGCGGGGCATAGTTAGAATAGAGGAGGCAATTGAGGGCAGTATAGGCAGCTATAGGATATCTGTACACAGAATAAAAATAGCACTGAGTAGGAGAGTCATAGGATCTGATACAATAAATAATTATTAAGCACCTACTAATTGCCAGGCAATTAGTAGCACTGTAGTAAGCACTGGGGATATAAGAAATAAAAGACAGTTCTTACCCTCAAGTAGCTTACCATCTAAAGTAACAGGAGGGGGACAGAAGGGACACCAAGGGGTACCTGACTGGGAGGCATCTTGTTTTGTGGAGTTGAAACCAGACAGGACCACAGAGGCAAAGTGGAGTGAGCTGAGTCCTGGTTCTTCTCTCTCCAAAGGAAGACATTGGGACAAGTTTGTTGCTCGGCTTTCTAGTCAGAGGGGAGAGGAGGCTGAGGGAGGTAGTGTCAATCAAGGCTTGAGTTAGCAGCCTGGTGAGTTTAGATGTGATGAGCTTATCTTGGGAGGGGCACCTTGTTCCTTAGAGTTGAAACCAGGCTGGGCAGCAGATGCAGCTTTTGAGCTGGAAGAGAGCTTAAGAGATCATCTATCTAGTTAATCTTCATTATAAAGATGAGGAAGCACATATTGTCAGATAGGTACAGGTGGTAGAAGCTGTATTGGAACTCCAAGGGTTGTCTTTCTACACTATGGTGTTATCAGCACGGTATGCTGGAAAGAACCCAGGATTTTGTCATCAGAAGACAATCAAGTCCCCACCCTGCTATAATATATCTGGGTGAACTTTGCTAAGCCCATTCCCCTCTTTGGGCCTCAGTTTTTTGCATTTGAAAAATATTGGACCAGAGAACTGCTAAATTCCCTTCCAATCTCTGCTCTAATTAAACTGTCTGGAAGTAGGGGTAGACTGGGGCAACAAAAGAAATCAGATAATTTACCCTGGAAGAAAAGAGAATGAATTACTCTAGCTAATTCACTCCCCAAATTTAGAAAGTACCACTGAGGCTCAGATTCTTATAATCTAGCCAATAGCTCACTAACATTCAGACTCCTTAAGAGTCTGCCCAATATGATGGATGTTCTAATAAACCTTGTCTTGGGCTGAAAAAAAAGTACCACTGAATATGCCTGTAGCACTTTTCCCAGATGCAATTCTGTCAAAAGTAATAATGATAAAATTTGATAAACAGAAACTCTTTCTGCTCCATCCATCCTGGGCAGTCTATGCCATGGAATTATTCTTTAAAGTATGATTCTGAGCAATCATTTTAAAAAATAAGCACCTAATCTGAAAATATAGACTTATTCACTATTCAAATGTGTTTTGCTTGTTTTGTGAAACCAAATTTAGTGAAAAAAGGGCATAAGATTTAGCTTTCAAAATCTTTGAACAAAATTATACACCCACATAGCCAGTTTCTAGAATCATGGAATCTTGACATGAAGGAAATGTGGTATAGAACAGAGGTGTCAAATGCCCACCTGGCTTTCAATACTCTGGAATTAGATCAAAATGTAATTGCGGGGGAGTGGGGTAGCTAGGTGGCACAGTGGATAGAGCACTGGCCCTAGAGTCAGGAGGACCTGAGTTCAAATCCAGCCTCAGGCACCTACCACCTGTGTGACCCTGGGCAAGTCATCCAACCCCTATTACCTCCCGAAAAGTGTAATTGGGAAGGTTTTAAGAAAATAAGTAAAACTATAATAAAACCTGGTTTCAACTCCACAGAATAAGATGCCCCTGAGCTGGATACCCTCTGTTGGCCCCTACCTCTTTCCTGAATCCTTTTCTGTGTACTCTCCTGCTCCCCCCATTATATTATAAGCTCCTTGAGGTCAAGGCCTGCAATTTTTATTAAGTGTATACCCACTACTTAGCACAGTGCCTGGCACATAGTGGCACATGTTTATTGAATTGGGTCCATTGCTGGAGAAAATGAGGACTAGAGTCAACTACATAATTATGTTACTTAATCTCATTTGAGCCCTCACTGCTGCCTGGCAATTGTTTTATTTTTCCCTGACTAACTCTCAATAGTATCCACCATAGTGACTGTCCCACAATTTCTCTCCCTAAGCATCTTATATAACACTTTCCTTTCCTATCATCAAAAGACCTTGCCTCCTACTTCAATGAGAAAATTCATCTTCTGCCCTTTCACTCCTTAAAGTCCCCTTCAGCATCTCCTATACTATCTTTCCTTTTCCCCTCTAATTACTGATGAAGTGGAACTTCTAGTTGAAGAGACCAATCCCTCTACTTGTAACTTTGATCCCTCCCCATCCTATCTCCTGGGGGAGGGTGGAGGAGTTGTATCCTTGATGATAACCACCACCCCAAACATTCTTTATTTACTAATTCTTTCTCAATTGACTCCAAACATTTTCAAGTCTCCTCTGTGTTCAAACAAATTTTCATTTACTCTATCACTCAAGCTTTTGCCCTATAGAGATAATACACTAATAAATTCCTAAAAAAATAAATAAAATCTATCTACACTTCTTGCCTCTACTTCCTCATCTACTATTAACTTCTCAGCCCCTTGAAAGCTGTCCTGACTACACCATTGACTGAAATCACCCCAAAAGGAGCAACTAGGTGGCTCAGTAGATAGAATGTTGGGCTTAGAGTCAGGAAGACCCATCTTCCTCACTTCAAATCCAGCCTCAGACACTTACCAGCTCTGTGATCCTGGGCAAGTCACTTCACTGTGTTTGCCTCAGTTTCCTCATCTGTAAAATGAGCTGGAGAAGGAAATGACAAACCACTGCGGTATCTTTGATGAGAAAACCCCAAATGGTGTAGGTAACACAGATTTGGACACAACTGAAGAACAACAACAGTAAATTAAACTCTAAGAAGATCCAAGAAAGATCTTATAATGAGTAAATCCTATCAGATTATTCACACAAATCACAGATCACAGATTTAGAGCCATAGACCATCGTGTCCAACCCCCTTAATTTATATATGAGGAAAGTGAGCTCTGGAGAGGTGGGATCTTGCCCAAATTTAGACAGGTAGCAACCTGAACCCAGGTCCTCTGATCCAAAATCCAGTGCTCATTCCACTGCATCTTCTGAAGCTTTTTATACTTTGGACACTGCTGACCACTTTCACCCCTCCTCCTAACTCCCTCCACTGAAGTGATTCTCATTCTCTTCCTACCTATTTAGACAGCCCCCTTCAATCCAAATCTGCCATCCTGTGTTACTTGCTATAGGAAGGCTGTCCTGGTCTCCCTGTCCCCCTGCCCCCCAGCCCCACCCCAGCTGTCAGTGACTCCTTTTCAATTATCTTATATTTATTTATCTGTGTAAATAATGTATTTTCCAAATAGAACGAAAGCTCCTAGGGGGCAGGAACAATTTTTCATTATGCCTTTTTATCCTCAACTTGGAGGACAAGAACTGAATTGAAGGTCCCTTCTAGCTGTGCCCTCTGATTCTAGGAGAGTAGGAAGGGACTTTAGAAACCATCTAGTCCAATTCTGACTGAATATGTCTACTAAAAAATCATTTACAATTCTCATGAGGCAATGGAGGGAAAAGCTCAGGGGTCATCTATTCTGCCTTCTCTCAGGAGTCCTGACAATCCAGGAAAACATAGACATGGATCTATTTTCATAGAGCTGCTCAAACCCTTGGGTCAAAAGAAATTTTTGGACTTTGAGTTTCTTGTGCAATGAGACCTGGTTAAAAATATCCCATCCACCCCTTTGAGTAGAGTTCTGCTGGTCTTTGTTTTTCTTCTGAGCTGTCTGTAGCTCCTCTAGGCAGTAAACACAGGGAAGGATAATGAGCCCTTGAGGCCTAAAGGCTTTAATAACTATTATTGCTGGGAAAATATGGTTTGTGGGGTAGCTCCAAGTGCCCTGGGGATGGTGCCTCCTTAGGCACCAGTCCTTAGATTGGGAGCTCCAAAATGTCTGTGTGAAAAATGTAATGCAACCAACCATCTTTATCTAATGCCAACTCTGAGCTCCAGAAGAGATGCAAATTTCTAAGAAAAAGAGAGGGCAAAGAAGCCAAGGACAAAGGAGTCTTGATAATGTGACTTCCTCATTCTCTTCCCAATGCTGCCTGAAGTTTTTCCTTTCACCTTGTGACGGTGCCTAAAATGACAGCAATAGGAGCCTTACTTGAGTTAACAGATTCCCCTGTTAAGGTACAAACAATTCTAGAGGAGTAAGGTTGGAGTTATCAGTCATTCAAGCCGTAATTGGAATTAATCTGCTCAAGGATTTAGAACCAGAAAATGACCTTAGAAGTCATCTAGTCCAATTCCCTCATTTTTTAAGATGAAGAAACTCAGGCCCACAGAGGTTAAGTGATCTGCCAAGGTCACTAAGTGACATAAGATCCATTGCCCCCTCCTATTGGTCACCATTCAGGGTGCTTATGTTCACTTGGTTTTCTTAGTAACAAAGAAAGGCTCAATTCCCAAGAGCTGGGACAGTGTAGTCAAGGGTGACTGATGCAAAAATGAAAGGCATCAATAAAACTTATTTTTTAAAAATGCTAAATATTGGGGCAGCTAGGTGGTGCAGTGGATAGAGCTCCAGCAAATCTGGTCTCAGGCCAGACACTTGACACTTACTAGCTATGTGACCCTAGGCCAGTCACTTAACCCCAATTGCCTCACCAAAAAAAAATGCTAAATATTAAAAGGAAAAGAAAAATCGAAAATGCTTCCCCCCACCCATTAACCTCAGTCTGTTTCAGCCAAGCTTGCAGTAGACCTTCAATAAATACTCGATGAATTAGCTCCTACCAGAACATTATATGGTACCACTGATGTCTAAGGGAAAAGGCTAGGCTGGGAAACAGGTGTTGAAGGAAACACTCTGAAAAAAATGGAGGAATAAAAGATATTCAAGGGGCAGCTAGGTGGTGCAGTGGAGAGAGTACCCATCCTAGAGTCAGGAAGACCTGAGTTCAAATCTGGCCTCAGACACTTGACATTTACTAGCTGTGTGACCTTGGGCAAGTCATTTTGCCCCATTGTCTAGCAAAAAAAAACAAAAACAAAAACAAACAACAAACAACAAAAAAGAAGATATTCAAGGAGAAGGAAGGGGAAGAAGAGAAAAAAGAGTAGCATCAAAGAGAATAACCAAGGAGACATCATCTTTTTTCATTTGGCATTTAGCTATGAAATTGTTGTAAGAGCACTGTCCAAGGACTTAGGAGATCTGTTTTCTACTTTTACCAAGAACTATTTATGTGATCTTAGACAAGGTATCAGCGCCAATTTGAGCTATAGTTTCATTTTAGCAAAATGAAATCAATCAAATCAATGAAATGTATTAGAGTAATTAAATATATTTAAATGATTGAATTGATTTAATCAATCAAATAATCTCTAAAATCCTTTCTTTTGTAGTGGGTGATGGTGATAACAAAAAAATAACTTTCAATTGTATAATACTTTATGGCTGTTGTTGTTTAGTTGTTTTTTCAGCCCTAGACAACCTTTTGCAAGCTCATTTGGAGTTTTCTTGGCAAAGATACTGTAGCGGTTTGCCATTTCCTTCTTCAGCTCCTTTTACAGATTAAGAAACTGAGGCAGACAGAGTTAAGTGACTTGCCCAGGGTCACACAGCTGCTAAGTATCTGAGGCTGGATTTGAAGATGAGCCTTCCTCACTTCAGGCCTGATGCTTTATCCACTTCACCACCTAGCTGCTCCTGGTTTATAGTTACAAAGGGCTAAAATTCTATACTCCCATAATTCAAAAATGGGCAGCAGGGACAGAAGAAAAAAAGGGCATGTTTTCTTTTCATAACAGTAATCTATGGGCTGGAAACTCTCAGTTTAAGCTATCTGAACAAGAGAAGATTGGTCAGGATGGTGAATTCTCTTAGCTTGACAATGCTGAGTGAACATGATTTACTCAGCTCAGGGTTCTTGTTAGCTTTCATTACCCATCCCTGCCTTAGCCCCTCTCCCCTCCCCCTTCTCTCTTCTCTGTTCCCATTCTCCCCACAGAACATCTGAATGTCAGCCTGCCCACCTGGTGAGCCCACAGCTCAGGGGTTTTCAAGGTGATTGCTTTCTGAACCTGGTGAGGGTAAGGTTACCCAAAGCCTTGTGGGGTCTGTTTAAACAAGTGTGTCTGAACAGGAAAAGCAAACCGACAGGGAGCTCCTTCCATTTCTCCTCCAGCAAAGGCAGTGGCCAATGTATCTAGGATACACTTTCACTTAATTGGGCTACTCCAAGTGGCCGGTGCTTTTGATCAGATAGGCTCAGGGTAGGTACAGAGCCATCGGAGCTGAGTTAAACTAGATTCAAAGGGCCTGATTTGGATTTGAGCAGCTGAGATAGCCAGGGACTGGTCCAGGATGGAGGGGACAGCCAGAAGTGTGGCAGCAGCAACAGCAGCAGCAGAAGGGACAGGGCCTCAGAAGCCACTGCCCAGGAATACATTCCTGTGGGGAGAGAAAGGTCAGTGAAAGGGCTGGGGTCAGAGGGATTCCTAGCTGTATGGCTCTTGACCTTGAATTTCCAACCTATGAATTTTCCCTAACTTTTTACCCCCTGGAACAGGATATCTCCTCTGTTGTGCCTCTCGGAGAAGGGAAGAGTAGAGCTAGGAGAAATCTTCAGATCATAGGAGATTCAAAAGTTCTAATCATGGAATCTTGAGGTTAGAAGACCTGAGTTGGAGACTTGGATTCCTCACTTGTTAGCTGTGTGACTTTGGGGAGGGCCCTTGACCTCTCTGAACTAATTTCCTCTTGGTGAAATTGAGTTAATGGTATTTGCACTGCCTTCCTTACAGGGCCAGCTATGTGAGGCTTTAAGGGGATATAAAGTACTCTATAACTAGGCAGCCCGTATAAATGTGAGTCCTGTTCCCTGGACCCTTTACACCTTGCTTTGAGGCCAAGCCATTAAATTCCCACCTTTTTCTTTCTGGAAGCTAAGGGTTTTCTGTCCCACGATCTTTCTACCTAACCTCCCTAGCTGCTTCCGCCAGACACACTCCATCCCATAGCTGGGATGGTGGGGTTAGTTTACAAAATCATAAAATTTTAGAGCTGGAAGGGACCAGAGAACTCACCTAGGCCAACTCCCTAAATGTTCAGAGGAGGAAATTGAAGACTGGAGGAGGGAAGACACTTGTTCAAGCTAGTAAGTTAGCTAGTAAATAGTATAGCCAAGACTCCAGCCCATAACTCTGGACTCAAAGGGAAATTTGGCTCTTTTATTAATACTGAACCTCTTTTCCTAGAGACAGAAACTATGGCTAGGGAATAGGAGGATCAAGGCTTACTCTGGAGGGATTTAAGTGAAAATTTTTTTTTTTGGCTTGCACTTAAGATATGGAGTCCTCCAATATCTGGGCCTGGTTCCCAGATGCATTCTGACTCTCTGGCAAGAAGGCCCTGACCCAGGAATCGAAATCTCTCTCTTTTCTCTCCTCTTATACTATTTTCTCTCTCTCTCACTTTCTTTCTTTCTTTCTTTCTTTCCTTCCTTCCTTTCTCTCTCTCTCTCCTTTCTCTCTCTCTCTTTCTTTCTCTCTCTCTGGCTCTCTGTCATTCTCTCTCTCTTCATCTCAGCTGATGAAGGCAACCTCAGCCAGAGACCTAGCTCTTTCCAACCCATTAATAGGAGAAAAGCAGATCAAAGATAATCCTTTACTTTAACAAAGTACTCTGTGTATGTCATTTGATCTTCAAAATAATATTGTGAGATTAGTGAAGCAGTTATTATTACCCTCCTTTTACAGAGGAAGAAACTGCTTTTCAGACAGGACGAGTGACTTGTCCAAAGTCAAGTGGGAACCAGTTCTCCAGCTGAAGTCTTCAGACTCCAAGTCTGAAGTCCAAGGTTTTAAAAAAGAGTGACCTGAAATGCCTACTTAGCTTGAACAAATAATTTCACTACTGAATCTGGCCTCTTTCTTCATCTGTCAAATGATAGAGTTGGACTGTATTATCTGAGTTCCTTATAGCTCTAGACATCTTTGATTTGCTATATCTTCTGTTTGGCTTAAGCCTTGGGGTTGGTAAGTGTCTTTGGGTTCTATCAAGATTCATGACTACCTCCCTGTGCCTCTTTACACACCAAAGATAATGTTGTATCTAGATAAGTGTGGAAGTAAGTCCCCTTGCTGTATTTATAATGTATGACCCAGGGTGAGCAACAAAGTTGTTTCTAGGCTTTTCCAGTTACTGTGTGACCTTGGACAAATCATATCCCCTCTTGGGCCTGGGTTTCCTCATCTATCAAATGCAGGGGTTGGACCAGATGATTTAAATCCTGTGCCTCTTAAACAATAACCCCTTCCCAACTCTTTCCATGAAAGCAACTAGGACATTTTTTTCATGATCTCTGGGAGGGTGTGATGGCCTCTGGGCCAGGAATCTACATTTTCCAACTGGAAGATTGTACCCAACAGTAGGGTAGGAAAGTGACATCAGGAAGGGAGGAACAGTCTTGTCACTCCTTCCCTTCCCTAGGCCCACCCTATACACACCCAAGTTGCCAATGCCAAAGACCTGGGGAAGCCAAAGAGTAGTTTGAATTATGTCTGGGCTTGTACTTCTTGGAAAGTCTGTGAGTGAACCACAGAATCAGACTGTTAGAACCTGAGATCTCATGTACTCCAATTCCCTCAAACCTATGAGAAAATGAGTGGCCAAGGTGGACGAAAGGTATTAGTCACTTGTCCAGGGTCACAGATTTCATCTGTGGCTGACCTACAACTTTAAGAGACCCCAATCTCCTAAATCTTTACCAAAATATCTCTTTTGGGGAAAAATGAAACGAGATTAAAACACATATGCAAAGAGAAAATTCCAACAATGAGCAATTCCTCGGTCCACATCCTAAGAGCCTTGCTTTGGTATATCTAAGCTCAAATCCCATCACCTCTAGGTCATTCCCTCTGTCCTTCCCTCTGGGGGAACTGGTGGACTCTAACCGAGGAAGAGCAATCAACTCAGCTTAAACCCTACCAGCAGTTTCTAAGGAAGTCGGGAAAGCCTGGTAGACACTGAATGGAGTCTGCAACTGGCCATGACTGATTTCATTTTTAGAAGAGTAAATCAAAAATTCCTTTTAGGATATGGGTCCCGACTACTCCTAGGTATTACACCATAGTAGAAAGAGAACTGCATTGATAAGATTGGGGTGTCAATCTGGTTCTCCCTATTACTACATCTATGACCTAGAGCAAGTCATTTTCAAACCTATTCCAGTCTCAACTTCATGTTCTGTGAAAGGAAGGTTTTGAACAGCTGATCTCTAGGGTCCCATCCAACTTTTGTCTCTAAAATACTAGAGTTCTCTCTAAACACAGGGAAGCAGGAGATTCCCTCATGCAGAATGATGAAGCTTTGTCTTGTTTTGGGGACAAACACAAGATCTGGCGCTGTGTCCCTTTCCTTCTTTCCCTCCCCTCTTCATCTACTTCGGGGTAACAGTCATTGAAACTGAAATGATTCCTGGCTATGTTACATGGAAATCTTCCTCTGAATTCTGACTTCGTGAAAGAGCCAACTTTTTTTCGGCCAGGAGAACGCAAAGGACTTTTGGAGGGTCAGGGCCAACAGGATCGGACCAGAAGCTCCGAAGGTGCCACTTTCAGCAGAAGTGGGTTCGAATCTTTGCTCTGCTTCTCGAGCACCCCTCCGCGACTTAGTTTCCTCGTTTATCAAACGATGATACTAATTCTTGCCCTCCTTATCCAGTAAAATCTCTATAGAAAGGTAAACTATTGGTATTCTTTCTCAAATTAGCTACCCGTAATGTGTTTCCCTTGTCCCCAAAGTTCTTTGGAGGAACCTGCCCCTCCTCCTCACCGATGCTCCCCCAGCCTCCTCCCTCCACCGTTGCCAACGAACTCTGGAGCCAGAGGATGGAGATTACAGGAGCGAGGGATTGTTTTAATATTCATCTGAGCCATTTGGGGTATTTCACCGTCTTCAAAAGGGGGGGAGAAAAAAAAAAACAAACCTCGTGTCCTTGAAAGCAAATGATTAGCAGAACACTGGGAATACAATAATTACGCCAAATGGAAATCAGCTCAGAAGCAAACAATACAGCCCTTGTGAACCGCTGTGCTTATAAAATGTAGGAAATCTTATAACTCAGGGAGGGATCTGGTGAAATATCCCGACTTGGGCAAAGACAGGCAAACTGTTTCGAAGTGAGGGTAGGAAATAGGAGAGGAATTAAAACCTTAGAGCCTAGAATGTGAGAGCGGGAGTGATTTATGGTTAACCGATAGAGCAAGAAGTTCGAATTGTGAGCCTGACGGAGACCTTAGAACATAGAAAACAGAATATAAGAGCTGGAGGTCACTTTTGAGATCATCTGATCATTTTGCAGATGAGGAAACTGAGGCACAGCTAAGTTCGACGGCTTCCCTAAGGCTACGCAGCTGGTAAAGCCTGACTAGTATCCTGACCTCCTGACTCATGGTCCCCTGCTCTTTCCACGACTGTAGGGGAGGGGGAAAAAGGGGGTTAAAAATAGTATCAGTGAGTCTGTGATATTTACTGACAATAATAACAAGAGTTCCTAAAACCACAGGCTGGAAATTGATATTTTCATGTTGCAGAGCTGGGGACAAATTGCATTTCATTACAGTCCGGAATCAACAAACACTGACGAGTCAGTCCTTGCTTCAGCTCTACCTGCACTGCTGTCTATTCCAAAACCCTTGGCAAAAGGTTTCGGGGAAAGGAGTTTGACTTAATGGGTTTTTGGGGGGGAGGTGGGGTGAGGTGGATGGTTAAAACGAAAGCCCCGGCTGTAAACTGGGATTGGGGGAATTAAGGGGGGCAATCTCTGTGAGAGCACCCAAAGGCATACAATTCATCTCTGGATTTTTATAACTTTGCCTCTAGAAAGAGACTAGTTGGGGCCCCATTTACTCATAATGATCACATTCAAGTCCGTGATTCAGAGTGAATCATGCTTTAAGGCTTCCATTTAAATTGGGCTGGAGGAGGGGACAGACGACGGGAAGAGAAGAGACGAGAACAAGAGGGAGGAGGAGGACTGTGGACTGTCTTGGAAGATGAGAATGCTGGCTGCTTTGAATTGCCTCACCTCCAAGCACCCAAGGGGCGCGGGGTGCGGGGGGGTGGGGGTTGTAAGGAGAGTAAACTTCCTCCACGCGCGTTTTTGAGCTCACTTTCCCTGGTTGTGGAAAGCCCTGCAGGTCATGGAAGGGGCGCTGACAGCTTAATAGCACAGTCATACATCCATTTTCTTTCATTAACGTTTTGTGGAACCAAGCTCTGGGGGTGCTAAATCCCATTTTAAAGTATTTCCAAGGATGGTCATAGTGTATAAAGAAACTTGAAAAAGACTGGGAGCAGAGTAGATAAGAAGTTCCATCCTTTCCATATGAATTTTTTCAATGCCCAGCCCGCTCCCCCTTCCTCTCCAAAGGATTGGTTTAATCTTAGAACTGCGTCCGACTCTGCTTGGCCATTGACAAACCCAGCCCTCTAGGTGGGAAGAACTGAAATCTGTGAATATGCATTTCAAAGGAAACAAATTTGTTCCCCTTTCTCTATCTCTTCTCCCAATGCCTGTCTCTCTACGTGTCTCTGGCTATGTCTCTCCCTGTTGATTTGCCTTTTCCCTTCCACCTCTTCCTGGATGAAGACAGTGTTCATGCTCAGATACCGGGAGGAAGGCGGTGATTTCAAAGACTTTTTTCTCTTCTAGAATCCCCTTAGAGAATGTCCTGGTGCAAAGGTTTTGAAATCTGGACAGCCAACCCTTCAGTATCTAGTTTGATGTATTACAAATACAACGTGCTGCAAAGTGTTGGAAAATTAAGGCTCCAATCCCACCAGCGCTGAGGAGCAAATAACACCTTCAGGGTTGACCCGCTGTCTTTAGTGCCCAGAAGTTCGCCTTGAAAATAATGTTTATTTAGTTTTGAATCGTTACCAGTCATTCAACGAATACCCCTAATTGAACGGCCCAGGTTTTTACCCGACCTTCTAAAGTTTCCGCTCTCTGACCCTCACTCCTCCCCTCTTCCCCGCCCCCCACCCCACTCCCGCCCCGGCCCAGGTCTTCGAACTGTTCTGGGCCTGGGGAGATTTTGGAGTTGGAAAGTCTTGTAGTGTGTATTGAAAGGAGACATAGACAAGAGATAACCCTAAACTTCATAGTCAATTTCATGTTGGTGAGACACTGGACATGGCGGAGAGCACAGGACACGGAGTTACAGAACAGTACGGTTAAAATACCCTGTCTTCTACTGAAGTAGAAGCTGTGTGACCTTGGAATAGTCACCTCTCCTCTCTGGGTCTCATTTTCCTTCTCTACAAAATGAGAGTTGGACTAGAATTTTTCTCCCTTCTAGCTTTAAGCTCTATGTTGGTTGGCAGAAAAGAGGGAATAGTTTCTTCCTATGTGTTTTTTAAGTATACCGAATAAAATCGGAAAACCACTGGATGGAATCTAAAGGTAGTTGAGGATGGGAGGGAAATGAAGAAATTTCCCGAAGAAAGCAGAGAAGCCCCTTGAATGGAAGGTGAGGATCCCCGATCGTCACCAAACTCGCGGCATCCAGCTTAGTAATAATAGTACCCTTCTATTTTTCCACACCCCTTACTCCCACAATCTCTCACAAGTTAAACCCTTTGGGTTTGGTTCCTAAAGACGGAGAGGAGAGGTGCTGATTTAGAGAGTTAGCCCTGGCCCTGATCATTTATCGGGCACTTTAGCCACAGAAGTTACTTTAGCAGGGAGCCCCGCAGCCCCAGGGTCTGCTTGACATCTTGAAGCTTAAATAACCGTAAGGCATTGTTACTGGTTGGCAGCAAAGTGGTTCGTTACGCCTGATTGGGCTAATTGCTTTGAAATAGGATATATTATCTATAATTATAGAGATCTAGGAGGAGACGGCCAGCCTCCGCTTTCATCTTTTCCAAGTGCATCGTAATGTCGCGATCAAATTAATTTGGGCTATTTGAAATAGTGCCTCCCTTCTTCCCCTCCCCTCCCCACTCTACCTCTAGATTCTACTCCTTTCCCGCAATCCTCTACCCTCCCGGCTCCCCTAACTTTAAAGAGACGAGGCGCCTAGGCCACAGAAGGGAAGGGAATGGGGCGGGAGGGGTGGGAGTGGGGATGGTGGCGATGGAGGTGACGTGAGAAGGAAAGGAGGTAAGGGAGGGTGGAGGGTGGAGGGTGGAGGTCAATTTCTGCGACCCGGCCTTTTAAAATCCTGGAGTCCCAAGTGACTTGGTGGATTTCACTGTGGAGTATCCTGCTTCGGTCCCACTAGATAATAGGAACTAGAGAGCAATGAGTTTCAAACTTTGAGATCTCTACGATATAGAAGGCACAGAAGCCCAGACTTCAGGTCTGTTCAAGGTACCAGGGGAGGGGAAGGGATTTGTCCCTTTAATGCCCAACAGTTCTGGGGCAAATTTTCATAGTGCGGAGCTGAGGAAGCAGGAAAACTTCTGCTCTGAACTCCCATTTGACTGAGAGCTTACGCACTGTGCTTTCGAAGGACTTGCAAAGCTCCAATAATTTCTATTCCAGTTCCTAAATTGCATACCTCCTCCACCCAGCATTTTAGAGGAGCGCAAGCTGCCCCTAAAGCCGAAAGCAAAGCTGCGGTCTATGCAATCTTTCCTCAGGTCCCGACCCGAATTCCAAAGTAGCTCCTCCAAAGCGCGAGGATCATAGCACTCCTGCTGCCTCCCCAATTCCTCATCCCCTAGACTCCTTTGCTGCATTTGCACCAAAATAAAATGCTATGGGTAATCGGTTTTCACAGCACATTCATTATATTAAACGGTTACTGTTTGAGACACTAATTGCGCAATATCGTTATCTAGCGCCAGTGCCCCACTGAGCAGCTCGTTTCAAATAAACACAGAGTCACTTCAACAACTGCAACAAAGCAAATTAAGAACAAAACAGAGTGGGGAGGGGGAGAGAAAAACTAAAAATGGAGGGAGTAAGGAACCGCGTCTAACTCTCCTACTTCCAGGAAGGAATTTCCTTGCTATGGATTTATTAAAGGAACCGAACCTAGAGAAAGGATGGCAAGAGTTTTGTGAGGTTATATCCGAAAAACAGTCCCTTTGCAAAGTCCATACAGACATATAAGTATGCTTTCAAAGAGACAAGGGGGAAAGGAAAGGGAAGAAGGGAGGAGGGAGGGAGAGAGAGACAGAGAGAGAGAGAGACAGAGACAGAGACAGAGACACAGAAGAGAGAGACAGAGAGACATTCAGACAGAGACAGACAGACAGAGAGACAAAGACAGACATGGATAGACACAGACACAAAGGTACAAAGACAGACAGACGGATGGAGATAGAGAGGCAGACAGACAGAGTTAGATGTTCATGAAAGAAAATCTGACAATGCTTAGGTATTCAAAGAGTGCGAAAGCAGCTGGGTTAGCCAACAGAAGTCTTCTTTAAAATGCCCCCAACACAGCGGGGCTTGAGGAAGTTAAAGGGGGATGCAATAGGGGAAAGGAAAGGAGAAACCCCAAATTTGTACATTATCTGTCTCTGGGTAGACAAACCTTTGCCAGGATATGAATTACAATCAAGTCGGTTCTCCGATGATGCTATGATTAAAATACCACCGAGTATGAAAAAAATGTAAACACTGAAGTTCATTACTGCGAGATAAATATGGCATAATCATCTCATCCTGTCATCCACTCTGGGCTCCCCAGTCAAAGCTCAGTCCCAAGAAGTGGAGCTAGGCTAACTTCGACAGAACCATTTCAACACCCTCTTAAAACTAAAACTGTATACATACATACATACATACATACATAATTACATGAATCTAGATACATCTTTTCCCTTCCTCTCCTCCCCACTCCACCTCCTCCCCATTCATATTTCCTCCAGAAACAATGAGATCTAAACCCTGAGGGATTGTTGCAATCAGCGACTCCAACAGCACATTATTCTTCTCTCCAGTAACTCTTTTCTGAGAGCCGGCAGCAGGCGGGCAGCGCCATTCAGAGAGGGTGCAGCCCAAGATCAATAGGCGGAAGGGGTTCTATTATTACAATGATTATGATGGGTACTTGGAATTTATTCCTATCTCTAGATTTCTCTCTCACACTGATACACACGCCTTCATTCCTACTTGAAACAAAAGCAGAAAGCCGGGAAAAATCCTGCCCGTTCTCCAGCCTCGACAGAAAAATAAAATAAAAATAAAATAAAACCAGAATTTGGGGAAAATATCCTGAGGCGGGGTAGAGTAAACTGAAGCTGTCAGGCTGAACGGGCTGGGGTCTCAAGGCTAAGGCGGTTTACTCCCTGGAGGCGGGTTAAAATCTTCCACAGTCCCACTCCAGTTGAAGCCTTTGATCAGGCCGCTGCTGGCGCCTAAAAACAACATCACTTGTCTGCCTATTAGAGGCACTGACTAATCGGGACAGATTGTTTATTCTCGCAATTAGCAATGCTGCTGCTTCTAGGAAAGAGCAGAGGCTGCTCTTTGCTCCTCAGACCAGCCCAACCCCGCAGCCTCGGGGCAGAGAGCCGGCCAACCTGGAGCAAAAGGGCTTTTCACCTCGCCCATGAAACTTGAGGGTTCCTAGGAGAACGGATGGCCTCTTGGTGGGGTTGGATTCCCCTACATCCTGCGAGATCGCTTAGACTCCCAAATCTCCCGGATTGGGTCCCTATCCCCCAAACCACGTTTAAATTTAAAAGAGAAGGTGAAAGCTTCTACCTTCCCTCCCGTTTGCTCTCCGTAAGCACGCAAAGAAGACCCAACCTTTCTTCCTCTTATGTTTCAGGTCTGTAACGAATCTGAAGACATGATGTAAACTTCCAGTTAGGGTAACAGGAGAATTTTACACACAGAGGCGCCAGGGCCTTTTAAAAATATCTCACAGGATTTGTACCCCCTCCTTAAAAAAAAAAAAAAAACAAAGCAAAAAAACAAAAACAAAATAGGAATGATGGCTATTCACACCCCCTGCACAGTGCACAAAATTATACCTTTCTCCCAGAACTGATTCCTTTTGTGTTTCTAAAGTTTCTGCTCTCATCCATCCGTTTTCTTAATCTCTATGAGCATAATCTACAGCCTTTATTGGGCCCAGTTAAAAGGAGAGGGAATTCTCTGTCCCACAGCCTTAGAGATAATTACCCCTAAATGGCTGCTAGAGCCTCTTGTGTTTCTAGGAGATTAGAGGCCTGTAGCCATCAATAAACTTTTCGCAGCGAGTGGCCAATCACGTTATTAGAGAACCGTTCCGTTTTAGTGCCAGTCCATCCTGGTCACAGGGATAAGAGATCATAAAAATGGGAGGGGGGGGAA
This sequence comes from Vombatus ursinus, assembly GCF_900497805.2. Lineage (NCBI taxonomy): Eukaryota > Metazoa > Chordata > Mammalia > Diprotodontia > Vombatidae > Vombatus > Vombatus ursinus. The sequence continues at coordinate 17,821,320 of NW_020954596.1, read as the reverse complement.
GCCACAGAATAAAATAGCCAGGTCTCTAGTGCTTTCCGAGCAAAGTCTGGAAGAGTCCTAATTCTGATGGTGATGGTTATATATACATACACACACACATATATATTCATGTTATCTCTGTATGCATTCATATATTCATATTCATATATATAAAATACATAAACTAACATTTCCTTCCAAATGGAGAAATAAAACCATTTCACACCAAACATAAGGGATAACCAACGTTATGTGGAGATAAGTAATTCGCTATTTTCCTATCCTGAACTTTTCTCGACCCCTCTTGAGGTGCTTTAAAAAATCTAAATATGTATGTATATGCAGAAAACTGATCGGATCAAGTTGTTTTCAAAAGACTTGCAGTTTGAGGCCACCCTGAAAACAGCCCTGAATTTTGTTGACATAGATGCTGATTTTATTTCTTTAAGTTTTAAATCAGAAATGAGGCACCCCCAACATCCCCCCCCCACATCCCCTCAATACTTTGTAATGCAACCTAATTCCAAAAGAGGAGGAAAAAAATGAATATGAATCACTCCTTTGTGGTAAAGTTTTGCTTAGAAAAAAGTGCATCTCTATCCAGCAATCTTTTGACTTTAGTGACTGTTGGTCTCACTTTGCTTCTATAAACCCGAGCAAAGGCATAGACCGCTGTGTCAGAAGAGAGAATAAATCTCACCATCTGGATAAAAAGGTAAATCAAATCCAAGAAAGAGAGGAAACCTGAATACGTTGGAAGAAAAGAGATAGAAAAGGGCAGGCATTGGAGAAGAGGGAAGGGAAAGGAAGGGAAGGGAAGAAACAGCAAAAATTTAGTTGGGAGCTAACTTTCCCATTCACAACACCTTCCCCCTCTTCTTTTTCTGTTATTCCTGTACCCCCACCCCTATTCCTATCCCACCCCCACTCCTACAGCTCTAGTGCATCCCGAACAAGAAGACTGGAGAAGGTTGTGGGTAGGTAAGTCCCGGAGCCCGGGGCCCAATGGAGAGCTCCTGTTCCTCCCCCTCTACCCTGATTGGCCGCGAGCGCTCTTGGCTTTGCCTTATTAACAAGTCCCTACTGGGAGCCGCGACTGGACAGTACCCAAACCCCTGAGAGCGAGAGACGGAGAGCTGTGAGTTGCTCGCCTCTGAAGTCTGGCATTTTGGGAAGAGAGCAGAAGAAAGGGTGGGGGACTAGAGAGCCAGTACGTTTCTAAGTAAAAACCCACCCACGCAAACTTCCCCAACCCCATGGTCGGTGGCGGCTGCCGCTGCGTCCTGAGGCTGGAAGGGATATCGGCTCTGTATGGCCCCGGCTGTTGATATGACTTCTTTACAAATCGGTGTCAAAATCGAGGAGTCTCCTGTGTCTGCCTTCAGCAAGCCCGGCGGTGGGGGAGGCGGCGGCAGCAGTTCGGGAGGCGGTGGGGGAGGCCAGACTCCCAGCGCTTCGGCGGCCGCTATGGGGGGAGAGGAGGAAAGCGAAAAGCCGAAAGTGCCCACTTCCCTCCTGCCTTTCAGCGTGGAGGCGCTCATGGCTGACCACAGGAAGCCAGGGCTCAAAGACGCCCTCCCCGGGCCCGACGGCCCCCAGGCAGCAGGAACTTCGGCTCAGTCCCTGGCCACCAGGGTCGGATCCTTAAGCGCCGGGGCTGCTCCAGAAACGCCCGCTTCCCCACTGTCTCTCAACAGCCATTTTTCGGTGGGAGGACTCATAAAACTGCCGGAAGATGCACTTGTCAAATCCGAAAGCCCGGAGAAGCAGGAGAGGACCCCGTGGATGCAGAATTCCAGATTTTCCCCACCTCCCCCTAGTAAGTAGGAAACTTGGGGTGGCGGTCCTTGAATTATTTTTAGTTTTGTAAGTGTAGGGAGGGAGGGGAGATCAGGAAAAAGACATGCCTTATGCGTGTGCATTCATGTCTGTGTGCATTTGATGCAGGCACATACGGGTGTGCATATTACAATCAGTTTCAGGGCTTGAAGCCTGGGAGTCCTGCCCCTTCATTTTACAAATGGGGAAACTAAGTCCCAGAGAGAAGTAACTTGCCCCACGTCCACAGTTAGTAAGTGGAGAAAGTCCAGGTCTCCGGATTTCCAATTGTAGTCCGCCACACAACATCATCTCTCCATTTATAACGGACCTTTGCGTTTTCTTAAAATGCGAGAGGGGGAAGCGTCAGAGTCCGAGGTATGGGGGGAGGCCAGACTCTTTAGTTAATGTAGCCTCCGCCCAGGAACTCTATGGTTGCTGTTGGATCCCACTTGTGGGCAAATCATTTCCGAACACCCTACTCTTCCTACCTCTACCTCTTTCCCCTCCCAGACCCAAAACAACCGGAATGGGGGGCGGGGCGGGAAGGGGGAATCTCTGTTATCACATACTTTATCTGGAGTTGCTCGTGTCACTTTCTACATTGATTGCTGCCTTGGACAGCAACAGCGCTAACCACTCCACGCCCCTAATTCCCCCCCCCCCTCCACCAGTTAAAAGAACCCCTTCCTCTGGATCTAGTTGGGCTGAAGTGTTTGCAAGTTTCCTAACTGAAGGTCAGAAAGCTATTTAGGGCACTCACTTTAGTTCAAAGGGTACTTTAGAGACGGTCTACACTCCCTTTAATTTCCTGCTGCCAAAATGCTTTTTGGTTCGGGAAGCTGAGTCCATTGAGCACCCAAATTTGACTTGAACTGTCTTCCAGCACTCCGCTAATCTGCTTTCAATTAAGTGGAGCTCAAGGGATTGGGAGATGGGGGCGGGGAGGGGGGGGTCATTCTTGTACACACGCCCTGAATTTATAAAGATGGTTAAGTGTTCAGAAGGATTTAAATAGCACGGGAAATTCCCAAGTTTTCCTCATTTCCTTCGATTATTATTTTGTGTGTGTGTGTGTGTGAAATAATAGAAGGAATTCAATGCCATGATCTTTAAGAACGATTTTATCTGGGGATTAAAATTCTTTGAAATAAAAGCCCCTCCCTTCATTTAATGACTAAAGAAGGCCGACAAAAATGTTATGACTTCACTGCAGGGTAATTATGTTTCATCTACTAAGTAGACTCCGCTGGCCTCTGCTTTTAGCTAAAACTCAGGGAAATTTTTCTTTGAATTAAAACGCTTAAATATCCTCTTCGCCCATTTCCCCCCTCTAGGGTATCTTCTTTCTTTTGAGTTGGGAGAAGAGAGGGTGGTATTAAATGATAGTTTGATGCTGCTCAATATCCCTACCCACACAGACAATCCAAAGGACATTTTAGAACCTATAACACCAAAAATTAGAATTTCATTTTCTGGAATTCATAAAGTTGCCCGATTTTTTTTCAGAATTGTAACCTTTCCTAGAGAAGCCTGCAGGCAACTCGGCTAGGGTGCAGCGCCCCAACCAGAACAACAAGAGTTTTTAACTTAGAACTCTTAATTACTTGTTTAATTTCTTTTTCTTGGGCCAGAAGAACGGGCTCTGTGTGTGCGCTGTGCTAAAGTTGTACAATTTATGTTCCGGGTTAGCTCTGCTTAGAATCTAGGATTTTCTCAGCAGCACAATTTCCTGAACTTTCTCCTTATGGCTTTTCTGATCCAATCCTGCAGACTCCCTGACTCTCCTTAAATCTATTTGGTTTTACACGGCAGGGAAAGGACAAAGTTTCACTCCCTTAGGGTTCTCTCCTGTCTTCCTTATACGGGCCAAAGAAGGTCCGGTTAGGTCTCTTTTCGGGGCAGAGGGGATAAGTGGAAAGGCAAGGGTTGACACTTGGCGTGCCAGGCCTGGAGGACACTAGAGACATTGAGGAGGGGAATGCTTCCGTGGGAATCGGTGGGAATATCCTCTCCCCTTTGAGTTACTAATCAGTGCTCTCTCTCTCTCTCTCTCTCTCTCTCTCTCTCTCTCTCTCTCTCTCTGTCATCTTCTCCCTCTCTCCCGCCTCTTCCCCTCTTTCAGGGCGACTCAGTCCTCCGGCCTGCACTCTTCGCAAGCACAAGACCAACAGAAAACCTCGGACTCCCTTCACCACGGCGCAGCTGCTGGCTCTGGAGAGGAAATTCCGCCAGAAGCAGTATCTGTCCATCGCAGAGCGGGCCGAATTCTCCAGCTCTCTGAGCCTCACCGAGACCCAGGTGAAGATTTGGTTTCAGAACCGACGTGCCAAGGCCAAGAGACTGCAAGAGGCGGAGCTGGAGAAGCTGAAGATGGCAGCCAAGCCCATGCTGCCCCCCGCTGCTTTCGGCATCTCCTTCCCCTTGGGAGGCCCGGCAGCTGTGGCCGCGGGCGCTTCACTCTACGGCGCTTCCAGTCCCTTCCAGAGGGCCGGGCTCCCGGTGGCGCCAGTGGGACTATACACGGCGCACGTGGGATACAGCATGTATCATCTGACATAAGAGAGGGGAGGAGGAAGAGGGACCTGACGCCACCGGACCTCGAGCGGCCCTCAGCCAGGCAGCAGCGAGAGCCCTTGGAGCACCCACAGAAGGTGCCTGTTTCCAGGTTTCCCCTCTCTCCCCCAACTCGATTATCCTCTCCCCCCCCCCCCCCTCTCCTTTACCACAAGTGGCAGGAACAATCCATCCATACCCATTATCTCTTTGATCCTTTTGAAACTCCCACGACCTTGACATTCTCTTTCCCACTCTTCCCTTCTCTAGAATGCTAAAGCTCTGGGAGGGAACTTAAGAGAGCTTCTAGTTCAACGCCTTCATTTTACAGATGAGGAGGGGAGGAAAAAGGTTAATTTCATCCATAGAAGAGGGGTTAAGAGATCGGGTGGCTGCAAGAGAGATGTTTCCTAAGTTAGAGACTTTGGTAGAGGAGTTAAGAAAAGTCTGGAATCCTGGGCGATAATTGCTTTGAGGGTAAAATAATTCATAATAGATAAATGATAAAGGCCGGATGAAAGGGATCTCTTTCCTACCAACATATGAATCATTTCCACTTTCTATTAAGCAACACCACTTGTTTCTTTCCCAAATAGTCCCTTTGGAAGGGACTCTATGTACTATGTAATATAATGTATATTTGAAATTTTATTATCATTTATATTATAGCTATATTTGTTAAATAAATTAATTTTAAGCTACAGTGATTTGCTCTCTTTTCATTGTTTTCTCTGTAGTGTTTGGTTTCTAACAATATTTTAATCTCTAATTCCCCACACTATGTTGATGTCATGCTAGTGGTGACATCCACTTCTGCAGAAGAAAAGCTGTGTGTGTGTGTGTATTTTTAAAAACACATTGGGACAGGTTCCCCATTTGTAAAGTGGAATATTAAACCAATTTCCTGGGATAATTCATTTTGGCCTTGTAGAGTAATCTAGCTTAAGTTTTCATTGGTAATTTTCAGTAGATTTATTTGTTCTTAGGATTAGAAGTCACATTTTATTTTTCTTAACTTGCCTACAGAAAGCTAAAAAAGGATAATACATTGTGTGTGTGTGTTTTTTTTAATTGGTAAAACAAGTCAAAAATAGTGAAGCAACTTGCCCAAGGTCTCATGTATAGCAGAGCCAGGGATTCTCTGACACCAAATCCTTGGGATATAAAGAACCTATTCAGATATTTTAAAACCTCTTATTCTTACTTAATGGTAGACTGTTCAGACCTTTTTTTTTTTGAGGGGAAAGGGAAATAGGAATTCTGATAGTTACCTTGCCTTTCCAGTTCACCTGTGTAGATGCAACTTTGTAGAATTAGACTGAATTGAGAGTTTTATTCCTTCCTCCCAACCCACCCCGCAAATCCAAAATTTAGGACAATGATACTGATTCTGCCTGTGAATTAATTGCTTTTCCAGTAAAATCCTGGCATCAGGATATCTGTCATTTAAAAGTAGGCCTACTGAAGCACTGAGAGAGCCTAAGTTTTTAGCCTTTAATTCTTAAGGAAATATCCTTTGTAAATTGTACTCTGTGAAGGTTACTTGAATACCTGTCTGACCTGGCCCTACCTTTTTATCTTCCACGGGAGGTGGTGAAGAGTAGATTAAGTTTGGCAGCCAAAGGAAATTCATGCTCTTCCTTTTCCAGATCAGGAGACTGATGCCTGGAGATACCCCACCAACGCCACAGTAGGGGTGGGAAAGAGGAGAACCAGTTTTATCATCAGATCTTCCCAGGGCTCCACAGCATGGGGAGGATCTTGAGCCGTTTCGTGACTGTTAGGTACCTACAAACCCAACTCAAATCCAGAGAGTGGATGACAGAGGGCAGCCAGGCTTTGTATAGATACTGACATGAAGAGAGAACCATCTTTAAATCTAAGAGATCTTGGAAAATCTTTTCCCTTCTCTGGAGGTATAGTTCTCTAGGGCCAAAAGGAGCTATTTGACTGTCCACGGGAGTTGGGTGAAATATAGGCAGTGGCTCAGATAGGGAGATAAGGTGTGGAAGAGGGGGAATTCAATTGTGGTATTGCTTCCCACCCGCTCAGTAATTCTGCTCCTGCCTTCTCCAGGAATGAGCTTCAGCTAAAGCCAGCGGAGTTTTGTGCTGACTTCCGGAGAGCTTAGGACACGACGCTAAGCGCTAGTTTTTCTGGACTTTTAGAGGTACAGAGGTCATTATCCCATCGATTTTGACTGAAGTCTGAACTTGTTAGAATTCCCCAGCAGAAAATATTAAAAGGCATAACAGGGGATTCAATTTCCCGGGGGGGGGAGGGGGGGAACACGGACACGTAAAAGACGTTGACGGAGAGTACGGGTTTATTCGTTCTCCTCTTACCCGTCGCCCCTTCCCATTCTCTCTCGGAAGGCCAAGACTATTCCAGGAGCAGCCGGGTTCCAGGGAAAGAAACATGTATACGTTTAGATTTCATACGCAAGCACATTCGTATAGCACATTCGTATATACTGGACAGTCAGCCAGAAAAGTTCATTTGAAGTGAGGGGGAGGGCGCTAATCGGAGAACCAATTTCCTCTGCCCTTATGAAGTGTTCTTGTTTTCTCCCACTTTCTAAATCTGCTAGCAGGTAAAGTTTTTTAAAAAAAAGTGGTTTGTTTCGACGTTCGTCACCCCCTCCTCCCTTTCCTCCTCTGCCCCCCCCTCCCCCAATTCCCTCGGAAACGACAGTTTGCCAAGACTCTGGAGGGGGCTGGAGGAGGATTGGGTGTCTCACTCTGGCTGTGCCAATGGGCGCATTTAACTGGCTCCGAACCCTGGCAATTTAGGGTCGGGGAGAGTAATTGCTGTAATGAACAACTGCAAAACCTTCAGCAGACACTCCGAGGCTCCAGCGAGACTGTAGCTGGAGGCGAGGCGGAACCCTTATCATCCTCTAAAGATCAACCTGGCTTTCAATAAATCAGCCCAGCCTACCTGCAGCCCCCCTTTGCGGCTCCCCATCCTCTTGTCTCTCCTTTCACATACTGGGCGCACAGACACTGGCAGATTTTATGCGGCTTGTAGCGTGCGCAACTTTTAATCTCATGCGTTTCCTTTACTTGGGCAGTGTGTTATCTCTCACCCTGTCCCTTCTATTCTTATTTTTTTCCTCCCCAGATCTCATCCTTTCCTCCCCAAGAACAAGTCTATCTTTTTCTACCTCCCCTCTGCCCTGCCCCTCTTTTCTCTGACACCGATCGAGAATCAGCTAGAGTTCTGTCATCTCTAGATTGCTGTATGACCTTAGACCAGTCACTTCCCCTCCCTAGGCCTCTGTCTTTTCTGTAATGTAAGAAGGGTGGAATTAGGGTCACTTAGAGCTCCAGCTGGCTAAAATCCGGTCTATATGCGTCCCGTACCACAACAAACTCCTCTGGGGAGGGGAGAAGTAGTCTCCCTTTTTACTCCACTCCACCCTCCTCCCGGTCTGGTTTGGGAGAGGCTAGGCTGGAGACTAATGCTATGGTGGGGAGGGGGAGGGGAGATTAGATTCTCTCACCAAATTTACCTTGGCGAAACTTTAGAAAGATCAAACGCCAGGAGTCATCCCGGGGTCTTCGGCTAGCAATCTATTTACCGTTTGGGGCTCGGTTTTCAGGGCTGTTAAGGCCCGAGACGGCTATTAAGGGCACACAATGCTTGCGCTCTAGCTAGCGAATCTAGGCGGCGGCGCTGCTCAGCGCTCGCAGCTGGAGGGGCAGAACTTCTTACATTCCGGTCAACTGGGAGGACCCGGGGCTGGAGGAATGGTCCCCACTAAATGCACCTTTGTTTTAAGTTTCTTTTCTCTCCTCCCTGACCCTTGGGCTAAAGTCCCTAGTTGCTCAATTAAACCCAGATGAGAACAATTAATAACTAAGTAATGACAATAGGTTGAGAATCACACGGATGAACGGTCCATGTGAATAGTAAAAGTTCACACAATAGAGAGAAAAAGGATTTGGCGGCTCTTTTAAAGCGGGAGGGTTGGCTTTTCTTTTTCTGGCCTCGGGCACACCAGCAAATAAAACTCACTTTTGTGTCTTTGTCGCCTGGAGGATCTCAGTGGGTAGTTAGAAGTGAGAATCGGTGTTTGCCTTTCAACTGGAGGGTGCTGGCGCCACCGAGCCCCAGTGTGGAGAATCCGCAAGCAGAGTCCTAATCAGCTCCACATCCCTCCCCTCCTAACCTCTACTGTCCCTCAGCTCTCTGTTCCAGTGCACACACACAAAACACACATCCTCCCTCTTCCCAGCACAATAAGCGGACCAGGAACACAAATACACGCAGCCCTACAGGCAAGCACAAAATCAGGACACACCTACCCGAAGCGCCTGCCCGACCTCCTATCTTCATGCACAACCTCCATGGGCATAACCTTACAAGCTCCGAGCTCTGAGAGATGCTTGGGGAGGAGAGTGAGTGTGCAGGGGGCGGTGGGAGTGGGAGATAGGTGCAGACAGGCAGGCAGAGACAAATGCTGCAAGGAAGAAGAAAGTCAGAGGAGACAGAAGGAACAGAGAGAGATCTATAGATAAAGAACAGAGAAACACAGAGAAGAAAGACGGGAACAGTAAGAAATGAGCCCGGGAGTGGAAAAAAGACATACTGAGGCAAAGAGAAACACAGAGAGGGACACCTCGTAGATAACTTGAAAATTTATCAAGAGATTTGAAAGTTGGGCCAAAGGTATTTCATAACGCCCCATGTAATAAAGTGCTTTATGGTTGACATCTATTTGGGTGAAAGAAATGTCTAACAAAAGACATGTGTTAACATTTTTTTAAATTTAATTTAATTTTTTTTTTTACAAAAGATGATTTCCTTACTCCTCTCTGTCTACTCTTTTCCTCCCTTCTCTCCCTTTCTCATATCCCCAGCCTCCCTCCCACTTTCTCCTCAATCTCTTCTCTACTTTTTTCTCCCGTCTCTCCCCACCCTCGCTCCCTCCCTTTTGTATGCAAAGCGCGTAGAGTGTTGTGTAGGAAAGTGTTTTGTAAATGATAACTGTTGTTATCACTTAACACTTCTACAAAGTGTTTTCCTCCTGCCCAGTAAAGCTGGCATCGCACCCGCATTTAACGCACGTCCAGGTATATTAAAGAAACGTTTATGAAATAACTGCGGAGGGGAGATGGGAAGGCACCTCCTCCTTATTTTGTCAAATCATTAAGCACTTTCTTCCTCACCTGGACATTGAAAACTTCGGGGAGACTGATCTATTGTAGCAGGTCACAGTGTCTCCTAAACTACAAGCTTGGATGGAGTAAGTTAGCTATCTTTTCCAATCAGCTCTTGCTCTCGGAGAAGTCTCGGGCTAACTGTGAGGGAAAGGAGTAAGTCATATTTGTAAGGCAGATCGCAGATCTCTGGATAATTCTTGCAGGATCGTTTGGGGCTGCGTTCCAGAGACAACCAGAGAAAAAGCGAAAGGAGGTTGGATGATATTATTTTGGGACGCTCAAAAGGATCAGAGAGAAATAAGCAAATGCCTTGGGAAACTGTACCCCTCCAGAAAAGGAAGAACTTCCAGCGCGCTTTTTCGGGAAGTCAGTCGAGAATTTGAGGAATTCTTCCGAAGCATCATCACTTTCCGGACATCAGTTGTAGGGATCCAACAGAGTATAAAATTTTAGACCCGAAGGCGAATATTAGGTGGGGCTGGGAAGTTTTTTCTTTGCTTGCCTGAAGCCGAGGTGGGTGGGGTGTTTGAGTATTCAGGAAAGACCAGGGTAAGACTGAAGTCTTAGGTGGCATAACGTAAGCCAAAGGATATTTACAACATAGAAAATAACGTCAGAGCTCCAAGGGACCTGAGAACATAGAACTGGAGGGCTGGAAGAGACTTTAGAAAACACCTAGTCCACTCCTACTTTTCTCTCACAGATGGGAAACTGAAGGCTTTAGGTCCGCACTCTCTATCTAGAATGAAGTTGGAGCTCACTTTTCTTGGAGCTATTTCAAGCTGTCTTCTTGCTCCTAATGTCTTTTAAAACATTCCGGACTGAATTTCAGACTTTTCCAAACCCCATGATTTTTTAACTTAGTTCTAACGGACTGATTTTTAAAATGCATACCAAGGTTCATCTGATGAATACTTCAAATTCCCTATTTTATTATCCTTGTCTTTCTCTTCTAGCCATAACATGTAAGCAGAGGCAGATCTAGTCCAATTCCTTGATTTTTAACAGATATGGAAACTGAGACCCAGAGAGAGGAAGTGATTTGCCTGAGGCCACATGAAGAATTAGTAGAAGAACCCGCACTCGAATCGGATTCTCTCGCTCCACTTTTCTTTCAGTAATCACTGCGGAAGAGAAATCTTAACCCCCTTCCCTTCTCCCCCCCACCCAAATCACTGGCTTGCTTCTTCTCTGCTCAGTTGCCGGGTGAGAGCGGCGGTGGAGGTACCCTCCCACCCACCCCTTTATTTGCAAAGCGACACGAATTCCAGCAGTGAGAAGCTTCAAAACATTTCAGAAAACCGTAGCTGCCCTCTCCCACTACTGAGTCCTTAATGCAAAACAGGGCCAAGATTATCAGGTCGGTGCAATTGGATCTTTCCTGTGCTGAGAAGCAGCTTTTGGGCCTTTGATCTTCTCCAAATTCCCAGGGCAGAGAATTTAGTCGGAAGAACTCTGGCCTGGGAGTTAGCTGGCCTGGGGTTGAAACTATGTCATTAGCTTGAAGTCACTTCCTTTCATTGAGTCTATGTCTTATCATTCCTAAAATGAGGTGATTTGGCTAAATGATCCCACCCAACTATAGCATTGTGTGTTCCAAGGTCCCTTCAGGTTCTGACATTCTGAGTTCTGACGTTCTCTCTAGTTGGACCATTGCATAAATCAAGGGCTGCTTTTAAAATGGTACCTAGAGGTATGCAATCCATTCACTAAACCTTTACCAAGGGTCCACAAATTTCAGAAGAGTTCTTAGAGTTATGGCTACAGGGGTGCTCTGAGGCAAATGAGATCAGGGACCATTGGCGCTTGACTTTATACCTAGACCTTTTTTCAAAGAATCCACCCTGGAGTCAAGGCCCTAACATTGTTCTGGGGCCCTCAGGGAGGGACTGGCCAAGAGTCTCAGTAGACAGAGTTGGGGCATTCTTTTTCCTGACCTTAAGGACCAATATGAGTTAAATTTTAAGCATGGGAAATAGGTGTCTAAATGCAAAGATTCTAAGGCCAGAGTACTGAGCAATTCTAAAAGCATTTGTGTTGGGTTCTTTTGGCTGACAATGTCTACAGGCAGTCGAATGTAGGGAAAAGAGCATAGATTTGGAATCAGAAGAACCTGGCTCTATCACTTCCTAGCTGTGTGACCCCCAAGGAGGTCATTTTGCCTCTAGGCCTTGGTGATCAAAGTTCTTTGTAAGCCCTTAAAGTGCTACAGAAATGTCGACACTTACACATTTACACATTATCTCATATCCCCACAACATCTCCGGGAAGTAGGCGGTATAGTTAACTCCATTTTACAAATGGGGAGACAGTATCAGAAAGGTTAAGTGACCTATCCAGCATCACGCAGATAAGTGAGAAAGGCAAGTCCCCCTAGAAGTTTTGCATGTTATCATTTAAAGCCCACCCACTCAATGTGCATTAATCTGCCTCCTGCATTCTACATTCCAGCCATACCCTATCTCCTCTCTCCATACTTTTGCACTGGTTTTCTGACATGCCTGTAATTCACTCCTTCCACATCTTTGCCTCATAGAATCCTTTTTTTTTCTAGATGCTGCTCAAAGACCACCTTCTATATGAAGTCCATCTTCATCCCAACCACAGTGTCCTCCCTCTCAAATGATCATATATTTAATTATGTTGTGTTACTTTGCATTTACTTTCTTTATATTTATTCTCCATATACTTCTACATGTACTTGGGGTCCCCTATTAGAATGTAAACTCATTTAGGTCAGCCATTGCTTTATTCTTTGTATTTGCATCCCTACGTATCTGGTATAGTCCTTGATACATAATAGGTGATTAATAAATGTTTGATGTTTGATTATTTTATTGGGTGAATTATTGAACTTCTTTGGGCCTCAATTTCCTCATCTGTAAAAGGAGACGACTGGGTTGGATGGTCTCTGACATCCTTTCCAGCTCTAAATCTATGATACTAGGATTAGGGAATCTAAAATGAGAGTCTGAATAGGACAGGAGAAAGAATACCTGATTCTATAGGAACACCTAGGTAGTCCAGGTTCAAATCCTAATTCTCATGCAACCTGTCACCCAGGGGTAAAGTCTCAAGTGTTAGTTGTTGCTTTTTGTTTTATTTTGTTTTGTTTTGTCAGTAACTGGGGATAATAAATTCCTACCCTCTGTTGCTCTTAGGAAGCTCTGCTGGGACGCTCAAGTGAAACACCATATAAACTTGCTATACAAAAGTATAGAAGGGAGGTGCCTGTGATGAGGGCAGTCTCAAAGCAGTCCAATGAACTCCTACATAAATTCAATGAATTTATAATTCTGAGTTTGTATTCAATGAGTCATCCCACCTTGGGAAAAGCCCCTGGTCTGTCCTAAGCACAGACAAATTCACTCTCCTTTCATTTCAAGGTGCAGAGAAAGTCCGTACATGAAGATACAAGCCTTCCCAGGGGGCAACATTATTATTCACACTTTGGATAAATCAGTCCTCAGCAAGGCAAAAGAATTGGTTGTGTGAGGCATAAGCTCACCAAAAGAGATCCCCAACTCCTCAGAGTTTCAGGGATTTCTCCCTGGGTGTCCTATGATGCCAAAATACCATTTATCAACAGAGTTGGCAGACTTTTTTAGATGTCAGATATTCTGCTAGCAAATGCTTCCAGGAAGAAGACCCAACATGCCTTGAGACAGTACTCAGCTGTGGCTATTCTGTAGGGAGGAGAAAGTTTCCCAAGGGGCAGAAACATTTTGATTGGCACTATAGCTTTCTGGATTCCTGGAAGGCAGAGATGGGTTCTTAGATGCTGCAACACTTCCCAGATCACAAGCTATTCTGCACCTTTTAGGGACCTACTACTAGTAAGAATACTTTAATATATAAAAATAACTTCTTCACTTGCAAAACTGTGATCATAACAAGTATACCACCTAATTCACCCCATGTCTGTGAAGCTCAAATGAGATAATATATGTTGGTAAATCATGAAGTTTACATACATATGTAAGTATGTATACACATATATATGTGTGTCTACATAGATGTCAGCTGTTATTGTGATTATTATTTATGAAGCATCTTTATAGTTTACAAAACTAATTTCTTTCCAAGGTCCTTGTGAGCTTAGCAAACCAAATTATTATTACCCCCACTTTATAGTCATGAAAACTGAGACTTAGAGAGATGAAGTGACTTTTCCACAGGCTTATAGCTACTGCCTCCAGCAGGGAATAGAGCTCAGGTCACCTAATGTTTAGCAAATGACTCTTTCCACTATGCCAGGTAGCTTATTATATGCATATTGTCTGATTGAAAAATAATTAAATGGGACATTTTAATTCTTTTTTTTCTTCTAATGAAAGTGTGACCAGAGAAATTTAGAGAATTATAGCTAGGGAGTTGGATGGGGCAGGAAAGAGCTTTAGGGTTGCTTCTGTCAAAATTACTTTGTTCTTTCCAGTTAGGAAACCTGACAAATAAAAACAATCTGGTTTCATGGAGTTGCACCAATACCATCATTGCACACAACAGGTGTTCCAATAAATTTTGATGAGGGAGATCCCTCATTGAGGAGCACACATCCCTTCCCTTTTTTGGACCTCAGTTTCCTCATTCTTAAAATGGGAGTTAAAGGGGTAAGAGGAGAGGAGAGAAGATCACTTCTAGCTTTAACATTAAATGTTCTTAGGTCACTTGGACAGTTTTATGTTCAAAGCTTCTTTTTTAGTGGTAATATTCTGAGTTGCAAAGTCTTTTTCAGCTCTAGTATTTTTCATTCTTTTCTTAAAGTCCCTTTTAGATTCTAACCTTCTATGCTCTAAAGTCACTCCAAGCTCTGATCTTTTATGATTCTATCATGAGGATAAAACAGATCTGTAAGACAAGATTTTCCAATGGATGCATATTTTGGAAGATTTAGGTAGGGTATGTGTGGGGTAGGGGAGGGAGGTCAAGGACAATCAAACTTCAAGGAGAAGTTCAGTTCTTTTCTCACCCAGGAGACCAGTAGGTTCATAAAATCTCAAGAAATGCTCTCAGGAATAAGTGTAGTATGAAAACGGTGATAAATACCTACTAGATCTTGTTGGTATGGGAGTAGTAGGGAATGATGTGTAGCCAAGGATTTTGGGAGAGATGGTGGTTCCATGATAAGACCAGAAAGTTAGAAACAAGAAGGTACCTGGAAAGTTACTTAATTCACCTTCCTCATTTTATAGGTAAGTATCCTTCCATTTACAGATTCAAAGGGACATGGCCGAGGTTACTTGGCCAGAAAGCGGTAGGGCTAGACTGGAATCCAGGTTGCTTGGTGGAAAGACCCTCTGTTGAGGTCTCTTTCCTATACACCCCATCATTTTCTTAGTTTAAGTTAATTAAAGGTATTTTTTTTTCTTTTTGGTCACATAATTACTGCCCAGACTCCCTGTTTAGGATGAACATATGAAATGCTGAGAGAGTTGAAGGAATTCTCTCTCTCCCCAAGCATCCCATTTCACTCTTTTAAATCTCCAAGATGAGGGGGTACTGGACAGATTCAAATTCCAGCTCAATCGCTTACTTATTCCTTGCAGTGAGGTTGAACAACCTTCCTGGGCCTCATTTTCCTCTTCTATAGAAACGAGAAGGTTAGATCAGACTGTCTCATTAACAAGCATTTATCCTAGCTGCGGGGGGGGGGGGGGTAGGGGAGAACCCCCCAAAAAATCCGAACTGTCCTTGCCCTTGCAATTAGCTTGCATCCTTTGGGGAGGAACTTGACATCCTATTAGACATGATCTCTAACATCTTTTCCAGTCCTAGAATTATGATCTGTGAAGTGAGGCTGAATTCCCCCCACTCCCTCCCAACAAAGTGTCCGGAGCGAGCAATGCTCAATCCGAAAAGAGGGTTTGACTCTCTTCCTTCGATCTCAAGCTTACTCTCAGTACTGAGTCCCCAGCTTCATTTTAATTCTAGATCAGGCAAAGGCTCCAGGCTCTGCCTCTATTCTCCCCGACCCTAGGTCCTTGAGCGTCCCTAGCGCGCTCTCGGCGCTTTCTAGCTCAGCTCAACATCCCAGGCACATCTTCATCACCAGCCCCAAAGCCATCGGGCGCAATCGGCTGAAGAAACAGCTAGGGAGGAGCCCGGCCCCAGACAATCTCCCGGCCCTGCTACCGCAAACCCAAGCTTCCAAATTCAGCATTCAGTCTGTCACCTCCCTCTCCATCGACACCCAGCACAGCTCCCGGACGGGGCTCCATATGTGGGCCAGCTGTGAACTCCCAGAACCGCGGACAACTGCGTAGCCTGCAAAAGCTGTCTGGTCCACATTTATCCCGTTTCTTCCTCACAACTACCCTAGGAGGTTCATCCCCATTTTAGAGATGAGGATACTGAGGCTCAGGGGAGCCAGATCTTTCCCAAGGTCACACGGTTAAATGGAAGTTTGGAAAGAACACCAGAATGAAAAACAACCAGAAGACCAGTTCTCTCCCAGACTTTGCTATCAACTAGTCCATGTGGCCTCAGTCAAGTCACTTCCTTCTCCTCGGGCTCAGTTTTCCCGCCAGTAAAATGTATGGGAGGATTGGAGTAGTCACGCGTGAACGTCTCTTTCCATCCCTAATGACAACTTTCTTTTCCTGAAAACAAACCTGTGGGGTAAATAGTATTTTCCTTGTATTTCAGATGAGCGAACGAAGGTGGAAAGAGGGTTAAGTAACTTGTACAATTCACACCACTGACAAGTAGCAGAATCCGAATTTGAATCCAGTCCTTTGACCCTCTTCTCCACTTCTGCGCTCTCCACTTCTACATTGCCTCTGAGTGGCTTGGACACATCCCCCAGCCACTTCCTTTCTCGTTTCTGGACACCCAAGCTGGGGTGTCTCAATCCGAGCAGGAGCATCTTGGAAGATAGGGTCTATTAGGGCAGTTGGTACCTCTTCCCCCTCTAAGCGCTGCGGGACGAGATGGTAGGGGCTGCTAAGGCAGAGAGAGACACTTGATCTCGGGAGAACTTTACTACCCCATAAATCAGGCTGAAAATGTAACCAGAAGCCCGTCCGCTCTCTGTTTCTCTTAGCACATCCGTTTCTTGTAAAATACAGATTAGAAGGACTGGTCTCTCTACGGAGCTCGGTTCCCTGAGCCTCCTTGAGAGTACCCACTACCACCTCCCCCCAACCCCGCAGTACAATAAATCAGGTCTCAGCGAGTCCGGGCTACGGCCCAGGGTAGCTACTTCTTTCTTGACGTGAAAGGACTTTGAAATGTTCGGGAAAGTGATTCCCGAATGCCGACTGAGTCCTGAAGGCTCGTTTACAGTTTATGGGTGGTGGTAATGGAGTAAAGGATTGCCCATCTACTGCCCATTGACTCCAGCGGTTTATCCACCCCAACTCTGATTGTCCATCGAAGGCCTTGACGCTCTAGTTGGGGAGTTGGAAGGGGGATTGGTCTCATCCAGGAACTCTCATCTCAGTAAATTGCTTGGGCAGGGGAAAGGAAGTCCAGAGGAGAAACGCAACTTTGCTGACGTCTGTGGGTGCATCTTGGACATCCAACCGGAAAGATTCACGTGCAGGAGAGTGCAAGTCTGGAGTCAGAAAACGTAGCTTCAGTGCTTGGGACCTCGGCCAAATCACTGAGTCTTGCAGAGATCCAATTGCTTCCTCTATGAAATGGGAGGGGGGAGTAGGGGTGGGGGCGTGGCACTAGATAGCCTCAAGGTTCCTTCTAGATCTGAATCTATGACAATCTTTGGTGCTCACTTAGTTCCTCATTTCATAGATTGGAAAACTGAGGCCCAGAGAGGACTAGTCACTTGCCCGAAGGGTATACAATTAGTAATGGTGGATCCAGGACCAGACCCAGATCTCCTGATGCCTAGTTAGGTTCTTTTCCCAAACCACTCCCACTACTTTTTCCTGTCTTCCTTTGCTTCCTTTCCCTACAGTTTCCTGGTATGACATGCAAAACTCATTCATGCCTTCCCTTTCTGTGTGCCTTTGGGTTCTCGAAGCTATGATCTATCTTTCAGAAGCAGCTGCATGATGCAGTGATTAGGGAGCTGGGCCTGGAGTCAGGAAAACCCCAGCACAATTTTAGGCCTCAAATACTAGTTGCTTGACTCTGGGCAAATTAATCCACTGCTAAATGTCTCAGTTTCCTCATCTGTAAAATGGGGATAATAATAGCACCTAATCTCAAGGTGAAGATCAAAAGAGATATTTGTAAAGAAATTAGTACAGTGCCTGGCACTTAGTGGGTGCTTAAAATGCTTGGTCCTTCCTTCTTACCTTGATGAGGGCATTTTATTATCAATTAACCAAATACTGGGGGTGGGGGGGTGGGGCAAGCATTCTTAGAATATTTCCCAAAGAAATCCCCCTAGAAATAAGAAAAAAAAAACATTTATAAACTCTAAGGTATACAGAGAAATAAAAATTTGTCATGATTCAGTAGAAAGAGCATTGGACCGAGAATCTGCTACTTGAGTTACAGCCTGAGCTCTAGCTCTATCTGATTTTGGGCAAATTGTTTGACTTTTCTGGATTTCATTTTCCTTGTGTATAAAATAAAACATATCTCCATGTTCTCTTCCAGCTCTAAAAAGTTTTTCTTGGTGGCCAGGAACTAAGTCTCCTGGACTGTTTTTGTTTTTGTTTTTATTAATGTTCAGAAGTCAGCTGTAATTGGTGTTAATTTGGTAGATTGTTCTCCTAGGAAAAGTCAGAAAGGCTAACTAAAGTCAAGTCAAATCATATCAACAAATATCATTGAGGTCGTTCATTGTACAACTCTGAAAACAACAGTAAAAACCACTTTTGTGAAATAGAAATAAAATGTTACTGACTCAATAAAACTGTAGAATTTCCGAGCTGGAAGGGACCATGGGAATTGTCTAGTCCAGAAAAAGGTACCCCTCCATTTGTTTTGAAGAATTGTTTTTTGAGTAATTTCTAATTCAAATAAAACAATGGCTTTGTGTTATTAACACAAAAGAATCACACATATTAAACAGATCTTTATGTGAAAATATGTCACCTAGATTCAATAGATATTAGATATTTAAAGGGGCTGTAGAAATTGGTCAGTTCCACTCTTTCATTTTACAAACAAGAAACAGACCCAGAAAAGAAAAATGTTTTCATTTTCTACTGTTGCATTCTGGTACCTTGGAGGAGGCTGTATGGTATGGTAGAAAGATCCCTGACCCTGGAATCAGAAGACCTGGATTCAGATTCACCTCCAGTATCTTATACCTGTGTTACCTTGGGCAAATCATTTAGCCTCCATTGACCTCAATGATCTTACCTCTAAAATGGAGGATTGGACTAGATTCCTCTGAGGTCCCTTCCAGGTCTGATCCTATGATAATAATGGTGGACATTTATGTAACTATTAATTTATTTTAAAATAGTGTTTTATTCTTTCCCAATTATATGTAAAGATAATTTTTAAGATTCATTTAAAAAAATTTGAGTTCCCAAATTTCTCACTCCCTTCCTCACCTCCCCCCTTTGTAAGATGGTAAGCAATTTGATATAGGTTATATATGTTCAATCAAATAAAGCATATTTCTCTATTAGTCATGCTGTGAAAGAAGAAACATCAAAAGAAAAAAACACGAAAAAGTAAAGAGAAAAATAGTATGCATCAATCTTCATTCAGACTCCATCAGTTTTTCTCTGGATGTGGATAGCATTTTTCCTCATGAGTCCTTTGGAATTGTCTTGTATACTTGTATTGCTGAGAACAGCTAACTCATTCACAATTGGTCATCATAAAATATTGCTGTTACTCTATGCAATGTTGTCTTGGTTCTGGCAACTTCACTTAGCATCAGTTCACTAAGTCTTCCTAGGTTTTTCTGAAATCATTCTGCTTGTCATTTCTTGTAACAACAATAGTATTATATCACAATCATGTACCACAACTTGTTCAGCCATTCTATAATTGATGGGCTATATAACACTTTAAAGCTTGTAAGGCATTTTACATATATTACTTCATTTGAAACTTATAATAACTCAGTGAAGTAAGCATTGCAGGTCTAATTCTTCTTCTTTTCTATAGATGAAGAAACTGAGGCTCACAGAAATGAAATAATATGGCCATGATTAAACATCTTGTGTCAGAGCCAGGATTTGTTCTTAGGTTTTCCTGACTTCAAGGCCAGCCCTAAACCCACTATGCTATGGTGCTACTGTATTACTATTTTTGTCTTTATTTCATATTCAATAGAGTTCAGATAGAAATGATTCTAGGACAAGTCACTGTCTCACTGCTGTTCTTTTAAGTTTAAAGTGAGGTGCACTATTGCATAGATGGAAACAAAATTTGCTTTTTGGTAATTGAATCAAAATTGCATCAAAATGTGGCAGTGTAAACTCATCCTTGGTAGGCTCACCAAAAAAAGTCTTCAGACCAACTCCAGCAGCAGTCAGGAGGATAGGGAGGATATATACTTCATCTTAGTTTCACATGGTTTTGATTTCTTCTGCTAGGTCTCTATATTTTGAAAGCTTTTCGTTCTGTGTAATTTAGAAGTTACAAACATCTAATATGGCAACATTTATAGAAAATGTTATTCTTAAACTTTTATGCATAAATGTCTAACCAGGTGATTGAAGGCAACATTGTTGTCTGTGATGATGCTTGAATTCCAATAATCTGTTTTTTGAATTCTCTAGGATATTTTAGATTTGATGTTTGTGGTATGGGAGTCTGTCATTTGTTAATTTATAAAGGATAGTTTTAGCCACTAGGTTGTGTCCTTGTAGGTATTCAGTAAATGTGAAAATTTTTGCAATCTCTGGTGTTGCACAATTTCCATCATTTACTTGCAAATTCTGCATTGGCCAGTAAATATGAGCTCCTTAAGGATGACCTTTCTATAACTTCTGGTAGCAATGACAGCTTTGTATTATGATCATAAAACCCTCTGTCCCTTTAACGTGGCTCAATGACACAGCCATTTATTCAGCACTTTCTGGCCAACATTTTGTTTGTTGAGTTCATGTGAATGTTGCCCATGTCTTTTGGTTCTGTCCTTAGATGTACATTAAGCCCTTTCGTAAGCTATTGGTATGTCAACAATTATTAGTGACATTTGATAAGTCCAGAGTGTGCACCTATTGTCAGACTTTGCTGTGTTGCTCTATAGAGGAATGTCTGGGTCAGAAGTATTTATATAGGTTTTTAATCTTTTCATCATGGGATCTGAATATATCAATCCATCCTCTTCTTTCTCTTCCTCATTTTTCTTATTAATATAGTAGTCTAGAGTTTACAGAATGCATTGTTTATAGTAAGCCTCTGAGGTAGGTAGGTAAGTAAATTGATTTCTGCAACATTCAATGGTGGGGTCATGGGCCAGTATTACTAGAACACCCCAAATGCCAACAATTTTTTTTAGTGTTTTTTCCATCCAACCTCAGGACGGGGGTAGAGATTTAAGAACTAGTTGGAGAAAATGGGCCCTTCACTTAGCTTAATGTCTAATATACAAGAATGGACAACAGTTTAGTTACAAACTACATTCATCATGTTCTTATTTACATTGAGCACACATTTTACAAATGAAAATAGAATTTAAAGAGAATGGCTGTTTCTGGATAGATGTATGTATGTATGCATCAGTGTCTCACAACAATAATGATAATAATTACATTTACATTGTGCTTTAAAATTTACAGAACTTTTTTCTTCACAAAACCCCAAAGTGAGTAGTACAAATCTGATTATTCCCATTTTACAGATGAGGAAATGAGTCAGTGAAGCTGGAATTGCAAAAGGTCAAACAGCTGGCTAGTGTTAGTGCCTGAATTAAAACAATGATATTGCAAAGATGTATTGACTAAGGATGTTGGGAAATTAAATACAAGTGTCCAGAAATGCTAAGTGGGAAATACAAGATGCTAAAGTTTTGCTATGTCCCTCTGAGAACTGCCCATGTGGTTTCTGTTTTCCTTGTTAAGAGACTAAGGTACTGAGCTCACTGTGGAGGATATGAGGGGATCCAAAAACAAACAGTTTAATTTTATTTGCTGATCTGGGGATTATTCATTTTCATTGTTTAATGAGTTTAAACACAAATGGGAACAGCTCCGAAATTCCTCAAACCTTCTCCCTCTCTCTCTCTCTCCCTCTCTCTCTCTCCCCCCCTCCCCCCCTCCACATCTGGGACCCATGGTTAGAATTATGGAATGACACCATCTGCTGTCCAACTGGAGTCCAGCTGCCATGTCCTACCAAACATATCGTTGTAGTCTGGTATAGAGTTTCCCAATTCTGACTGGAGAGAGTAGCATAGCCTTTTAATGTCACAAACACTGATTGAGTACCTGCTGTATACAAGACCCTGTGCTTAGTACTGGGGATATAAAGGTAGATTTGTCACTGATCCTGCAGTCAAGCCTTCAAACTAATGGAGAGGTGGGGGGTGGGGAAGGAATATGATGTGAGAATCACTGACATGGAAAGATGCTAATACTTCAAGGCAGTTCATGTTTATTTAACAACTGAACAAACATTTATTAAGCATTTAGTATGGGCTGGGCACTGGGCTAGGTGCTGTGGATATATATGCAAAAATGAAACCATTCCTGCCCTCAAGGAGTTTACATTTCACAGAACAGAAATCAATGCCTGCTGAATTGCTTAGGGGCTATTATTGTTGTTGTTGAGTTGAGTTTGATTCTTCGTAACCCCATGGGGAGTTTTCTTGGCAAAGATACTGGAGTGATTTGCCATTTCCTTCTCCAGCTCATTTTATAGATGAGGAAACTGAGGCAAACAGGGTTATGTGACTTGCCCAGGGTTACATCCGGGGTCAGTTTTCCTGACTCCAGGCCCAGTGCTTTATTCACTTTGCCACCTAGTTGACCAGGCAAAGGTTGATAAGAAATTAGAGGGACAGATTACTTTCCTCTAAGAGGGAAAAAAGCAGAAGACAGTCAGGTAAGCTCCACTGAGCAAATGATACTTGAATTAGGCCTTTTAGGAAAGGAAGAACTTTTGCTAAAAGGGATGGACTTGGAAGTGCTCAGGGATATCCAGTTCAGCTATGAGAGATAATGTGAGGGAAGGCCTGGAGACTGGAGAAGGTGGCATGAGAAAGGGGAATGGAGAAGAACTCAGTTTGGCTGAGACAGTGTGCTTAGGAAGAGCATAATTTGGTATAAGCCTAGAAATGGACCTTGAAGTGTATTCACAGACAAGAACCCTTTTTGGGAAGCCTAGTGCAATGTCCTGAGAGTGGGTCCTGAACTTTTTGTTTACTTTGGTATTTTGAAGAATGGTTTTTATTAATTTCTTTGATGATTTTGTGTTTGCTTGGCTAGGTATAGAGTCTTTAACTCTTCCAGAAGACTAGGGTTCAAGTCTCAGATCTGCCATTTACTAGCTATATAACCCTGGCCAAATCACATCTCTTTTCTGGACCTCAGCATCCAGTGTCAAATGAAGGAATTTGGACTGGATTTTCTCTAAGGTTCTTTCTAATTCTGACATTCTAGCAGTCTATAAATCCATGAAAATAAAAGGTCAGGGGCTCAGAATGGGCCTGCATCCAATGGTCTTGTGTACAGGCCAAAATGGAATTGCAGATAATAAATAAGCTTGCCTTCATGAGTAAAATTCCCTAG
Source organism: Vombatus ursinus (assembly GCF_900497805.2). Classification (NCBI taxonomy): domain Eukaryota; kingdom Metazoa; phylum Chordata; class Mammalia; order Diprotodontia; family Vombatidae; genus Vombatus; species Vombatus ursinus. Next base: position 17,798,189 of record NW_020954596.1, on the reverse strand, counting down.
GACTCTTTATGAGAGGTCCTGTACTTCTGATAATATTCCATTGATTGTGTTCCAGTTCAATATTGATACGATCAATCTAGCTGGGAATGGAAAAGACTTTCTTAATCACACAACATTAGAGCTGAAAGGGACTTTGAAGATCATCTAATAAAATCTCTTCATTTTACAGATGAAGAAACTGAGTGAGGCCCAGATAGAGAGAGTGACTTCCTCAGAGTCAAAGATTGAGTTGGCAGGAGAGCTGCAACTAGAGCCTGACCCAGGTTTCCTAAGTTCTAGTCCAGCTACCACTTGTTAAATTCAAATCCCCTCCCTTAAAAATTGTTTTTAATTCATGAACCATTTATTGCGAGGAAAAGGAAAGAAGAAAGCAAGAGAGGAAGAAATGAGCAAAGAATGGAGGAAGGAAGAAAAGAAGAGAGAGGAAGAAATGAAGAAAGAAAGGAAGCAAAGGAGGGAGGAAGACAGGAAGAAAGCAAGAGAGGAAGGAAGGAAAGAAGAAAGAAAGAAAGAAAGAAAGAAAGAAAGAAAGAAAGAAAGAAAGAAAGAAAGAAAGAAAGAAAG
>NW_020954596.1:17750056-17797615 GCF_900497805.2 Vombatus ursinus | reverse complement strand
AAGAAAGAAAGAAAGAAAGAAAGAAAGAAAGAAAGAAAGAAAGAAAGGAGAAAGAAAGGAAGGAAGGAAGAAAGAAAGGAAGGAAGGAAGGAAGGAAAGAAGAAAGGAAGGAAGCAAAGGAGGAAGGAAAGAAGAAAGGAAGGAAACAAGGGAGGATGGAAGGAAAGAAGAAAGACAGAAAGAAAGAGGAAGGAAGGAAGAAAAGAAGAAAGGAAGGAAGGAAGAAGGAAGGAACAAAGGAAGGAAAATGGGAGGGTAGCAAGAAAGGGAGGGAGGAAAACTATGTTCCTATGATAAGGGGAAAGAAGAAATGTTTTGAAATCTAGCATTTAGAAAAGACAGATCTTTAGTGTGGCCCACACAACAGTGGTGACTGCAAGTCATTATCTTTGAGGAAGTAATGTAGTACAGTGAAAAGAGCAGTCAAGACAGAAGGCCTTGGTTCTCTTTCTTTTACTTTATGGTTTTGGCCAACTTTCTCAACCTCTCTCAATGACATAGGATAATAAAAATAGGTAGCATTTATAGAATGCTTTAAAGTTTGCAAAACTCTTTACATACGCTATCTTACTCAATCCTCACAATAACCCTTTGAGGTCCTTACTATTACAATCTCCATATTACAGATGAGGGAACTTGAGACTGAGATACATCAAGTGACTTGCCCAGCATCACACAACCAGTCAAGTGTCTGAGACAAGAGTTGGGCTCAGATCCAAAGTCCAGCACTGTCTTCACTAAGATTCACCAAAGCTTCCTGATAATAGAATTTAGAACAGCAAGATACTTATTACTTCAACCCTCCCACTTCACATATTGGGAAGCTGGAGCTCAAAGAGGTGAAATGACTTATTTTAGGTAAAACAGGAAATAAGTAGCGGAACTGAGAATTGTATCCAAATCTCTGATGCCAAAAAGGGTACCCTTTCCCACTATATTAATTTCCTCATCTGCAAAAAAAAAAAAAAAAATGGAGCAGTAATCCTTGCGTTCCCCCTCCTTGTGGGTTACTTTAAGGATCAAAAGGATATAATAGATGTAAAAGTACTTTGCAAACTATTAAAACGCTCTATAATATGAAAGGTTACTATTATTACCTTTAATAGTGAGTCAGCTCATTGCCAGACATTTAAGAGTAGGTCTCCAAGACCCATTTCTTCAAGAAACCCTCACCTGCATCATTAGTCTTTAATAATGATGATTAATGAGTCTTTCTGGGAGTTTTAAAATGTAGTTGAATCAAATTAGACTTGAATGCAATTATGGGAAGACTATTTAGAGCTGGAGTTCCTACCCTTTTTATGACGTGGACCCTTTTAGCAGTTGGGTGAAGCTTATTCTCTGAATAATGTTTTTAAATATATAAAATAAAATACAGAAGATTACAAAGGAAACAAATTATATTGAAATAAAGATGTGGTTTTCCCCATACATGTTTTTGACTCCCTGAAATATATCCACGGACCTCAGGTTTAGAACTTCTGATTTAGACATGGGGTCTAAATACATATAGGAAATAGCTGCATTGGATGAGTTCACAAAGAAGTCAGATCCAAGCCAACTTAAGCTGCTTTTTAAATATGTTCATCAACTCTGAGAAGATTTTTGGAATCTTTTTAAAATATATAGGTCACGTAAAGTGCTTACTAAAATAAACAAGAATATATCCCTATATAATGTGTGAATGTGAGTATATATATATGCCCATGCATGTTTTAGGCATATGTGTACATGTATGTACATGTGTTTTAGGCAAATACGTATATCTATACATGTGTACATAAGCCTAAAAGAAAACCTCACAACCTTCTCTGGGGTTTTTATGGCTACGTTATTAACAAGTGTTAGTGACTTGTTTAAAGAGGCTCTGTCCTATTATATAACATCTCTAGTGACTCAAAGGCATAAAAACCCAATGAAATGTTATTAGTTTCTTTCTTGTTAAAATCTAATTTTGAATAATTCTTAGTCATCCTTTTTAAAAAAATAAATTAGGGATGAAAACAATATGTTTTCCAAAGTTGAATATCATATTCTCTTTATGAGTGATGAGTTTTCTGCCAGCTACTAGGGGACAAATGTTTATTGCTTTCTCCCACACCAGAATGCCCTCCCTGCTGCCTAACCATATTCTACATGTTTTTCAAGGCCCAATTTAAGTCCCACTTCTTATAGGAAACTTTCTACAACCTACACAAATCTCTTTCTTTTCAGCTTTTACACCAAACCATCTGGGCCACAGATTTTCCTACTTGAATATATATTTCTTTCCAAAGATTCATGGTTTCATCCCTTGTGGGGGCTTTTTCCACCAGCACTAACCTGCCATAAAAGAGAAAATTCCCACCTGGTGGCCTACTGGTGAAGAGGTCATGAGCCTCTCCAAAGTTAGCTAGATGGGTCTCAGGTGACAGACTCAGTCCATTGCCAGGACTGAAGCATTTCTCACTGGGTAGGATGTTCCATAGGTTGACATGCCCTTCTCTAAAACCTGGTATTATCTCCATACCATGAATCATTGAATGAGGACATTAGTGGAAATGTGTATTGTCACACATTTCCCTTCTTCATGTATCTTATCTCTCCACACGCCACATCAGCATCCAACACAAATGTATATGACCCTTATTGGTGTTTACATGTAGGTTGAATGTGGGCCAGTTGGATGCACTAGGTCACTGGTCTTTGTCTTGTGCATGCTATGTTTGCTATTAAATAGATTTATAAGTTTCTTAAAGACCATGAACTATAGGGTCAAAGGGGTTAGGATATGCTAGGTTGGAGCTGCCCAAGGTAGCACACAGATCTTTGAATTACTGAAGTATCCTATGAGCCTTCATCCCAACATTGTTCTGGTCCTGCTGGTCCTCAAACAATATCAGCTCACACTTCTTTCTCTGCTTGCACTCCTGATTATCTGTCTTCAATGGAAGAAAGCAGATCTCAGTGCCAATTAGGAACATTATAATCTCAACTACTCCTTTAATGTTGCTCAGCAAAAAAAAACCCTTTTATTCTTTGATTGGCGATCCAGCTCATTCCCTTCAGTGGTTATTAAATTTGATTCATTCTTTCTCTAACCCCCCAATGACCCCATCAATACCTTTTTCTCGGGAGATATCCTTGCCTCCTACTTTACTGAGAAATGAGTTGATCTGACTTGAGCTCTCTCTTCTTCTCTACTCTATACCTCAAAATCCCTTCATGTCTTCATCATTTCTTCTTCCTTTATCCTGTCTCTGAGGAAGACATGGCTTTGCCAAGGTCAACCCCTGTATCTGAGCTTATAATCCCATTTCTTTCTATCTCCCCTTATCCCCTATCAACCAATTCCTTTCTTTCACTTATCTCTGTATTGGCTGTTTCCCATGATTCTTAGAAGCCTGTTCAGGCCTGCTGAATCCTAGGGAAAAAACAAAAACAAAAACAAAAACAAAAACAAAACATTCACTAGACCTACCATCCCTTCCAGCTCTTGTCTTAATGTCTCTTCTTTTTACCATTAAACTCATATATGGAATCATCTACTTTAACTGTCTCTAATTTCTCATTAACTACTCACTTCTTAATCTCTTTCACTACCATTTGATTAAATTGTTCTTTCCACAGTTACAAATGATCATGTAACTGATAAATACAATGGTTCTTTCTCAGTTCTCATCCTTCTTGACATCTACAAGGCTTCTAATACTCTTGACCAACCATTCATCCTGGATACTGTTTCTTCCCTTGGCTTCTGTGACACTGCTGTTTCTTGGTTCTCTTTCTATTTGTCCGAACACTCCTCAGTCTCATTTGCTGGATCATCATCTATCTCTTGCCCCCTTAGAATGGGGTTTTTTCCCCAGGGCTTTGTCCTGGGCTGTCTTCTAGACTTTCCAGTGATCTTCCTAAAGTGCAGGTCTAATGATGTCACCCCTCCCTCTTACTCAATACACTCCAGTGGCTCCCTATTAAGTCAAAGATCTGATAGAAAATCCTGTTTGGTTTTTAAACCCTTCACAGTCTGGTCCCTTCACACCTTTCTATTTTCTTATGCCTTATTCTATTCCAGATATCCTTTGAACCTGTAACACTGGTCTCCTTGCTATCCCTCATACAGGATGCTCAATCTCCAGACATCATGCACTTTCATTAGCCACCCCACCCCTGCTGCCCCATGCCTAGAACTCTCACCTTTCTCATTTCTACTATCTGGTTTCCTTCAAGTCTTAGCTAAAGTCCTTCTTTTTGCAAGAAAGATTGATAGCAAGGACATTACAGCAAGAAATTTTCTTTTCTAAAATGTGGCACCTGGAGGGAAATGTTATATTCCAGATTTAATAACTCATATTTCTCTAGCACTATTAAGGTTTGCAAAGACCTTTCCTTCACAATGACCTTGTGAGTAGGTAGTGAAAGCATTATTGTACCTATTTTACAGAAGAATAAACTGATTTTCATAGAGGTAGTTTTCATAGTGGCACGTCAACAGTCAAGTAGCTAATCAGAGTGGAGCTGGGATGAAAACTCAGTTCTCCTGACCCTTTCTACTACTCCCAAAGTTGCCTCTCCAGATGTAATTGAGCAGGGCAGAGGACAGGAATCTCACCCCCAATTCATATGTCCTTTTCCAGTTCTAGAATTCCAAAGTTTTCTCTTGGGTGATGCCAGCTGGGTAGGTCCTCACATAGTTTGCTGACCACTCTCCCATCTTAGCAGTTTTCTAGGGAGAGTTATGATTTTTAGAAGGAAGTTGTCCTGCTTTAATTGAGATCTCTGTAGTTTCCCCTCACCAGCCCCAAGCTTAGGAGTATTGCAACACAGACCCCTGGGGAGTCCTAGGTGCTCTATAAATATACACTGTTGTTACTGAAGCTTATGTCATCATGCCCCATGCTAAAAATAACCCTTGGGCATGAGGTAGAGTTTTCAGGGATGGTTTTTCTTTCTTTCTTTTTTTTTTTTCTTAAGAAAAATTGGACTCATTTCTCTCCATGTGACTCACTCATGTAGCCATTATTAGGGGAAAGGGGTTGAAAAAAAATATTTTTGCATGAGAAACCAAGCCCTTTCTACCCATCCAAAGAAATGCAAATGTGGAGTATCTATAGCTCTCTCCCCACTGTCATAAGATTGCTCACACCTGCTTCAAGCATCTCCTGCTCTGCTCCAAACTGACATTCCCACAGCTCACAAAGTGATTTTCTTAAGGCCTGACCATGTCATTCCTCCGATCAATAAATTTTGGTGGCTCCCTATTACTTCCAGGGAAGTCAGCTACTTTGTGAGTCATTTCAAGCTTTTGCCCACCTGGCTTAACCAGCTTTATACATTACTCCCCTTTGTCACTTTATGGTCCAGAAAATTGCTCTTCTTTTACTCACAAATGACATTTCTCATCTTTTTGACTTTGGACTGGCTATCTTGGATGTGTATCAAGCACCTCTGCCCTTTTGGAATTCCTACTTTCTTTAAGACTCATCAGCTAAAGCACCATCTTCTGCCTTCTCTAATCCCATCCGATTGCTAATGTCTCTTCTCCCGAAGGTGACCTTATATCTGTTTTGTGTATATCCTGGAGCCAGCCTGAGAGCTCAATTTATTATTTTGTTGCTGGTTTAGACGTAATAAAATGGCAGGGAAAATGTTAAAATGTAGATCAAACAAAGTAAAGGTCTCTTGTACCCACATTTTTTTTTACTAGAAAGCTGTCAAACATTCAACCAGCACATGGTTATATATACTTACATCTGTGCATGCCATCTCACCCATTAAAAAGGAAGCTCCTTGAAGGCAAGGACCACTTCGCTTTTGTCTTCGCACCCCTGGTGCCTAGCACAACTTTTGGCATATACTAGGAATTTCATGTTGTTCGTCCTTCGTTTTCAAAGAGAACCAATGACATCACAGTGTTGGGGACAGGGTACATTGTGCTCTGCTGTGGCTGATCAGTGCAATACAAGTTCAGAAGACTCCACCACAGGTTGGGCACAAGCAGTTCATTAAGACATTTGGGATGGAGATGTCTCTGGATTTGGCTGCTCATGCTTCCTTTGTACTACTGCAACTCTACTTTGCTCGTGGAGTATAGAGTCTTCTTTGATGTGGGCATGCCATGCTGGGTGGTCCTGTGCCTGCATCTGCCATGTCTCTCAATCGATACTAAAGTTTTTCAGAAAGACCATGAGAGTGTCCTTGTATCGCTTCTTTTGACCTCTGTGTGAGTGCTTGCCTTGTTTGAGTTCTCTGCAAAATAGTCTTTTAGATAAGAATGTGTTTGACATTCAAGTATGTGGCCAGCCCATAGGTGTTTCATTCTCTGCAGTAGTTTGGATGCTTGACAGTTCAGCTCAAGGGAAGACCTTATCATGCCAGGTAATCTTCAGAATCTTCCTAAGACAATTCAAGTGGATGTGGTTCAGTTTTCTGGCATGGCTCTGATAAACTGTTCAGGTTTTACAGGCATACAACAGTGAAGTCAGCACAATGGCTCTGTAGACCTTCAGTCTGGTAAGCAGCCTAATACCTCTCTTCTCCTACACTTTCTTTTGGAGTCTCCCAAACAATAAGCTAGCTCTGGCAATGTCTGCATCAACCTCGTCATCTTTGTGGACATCCTTAGAAAGTATACTGCCAAAGTAAGTGAACTTATCTGCAACATTCAAACTGTCTCCATTTCCTGTGTTACTAATGGTTCCACATATAGATGGTGCTGTGCTGGCTGCTGGAGGACCTCTGTTTTCTTGATGTTGATCGTCAGGCCAAAACTAGCACAAGTAGCAATGAATCGATCCATACTTTGTTGCGTCTCAGTCTCAGAGGCTGCATTGAGTGCCTAATCATCTTCGAACAAAAAGTCACAAACCAACTCTCCTTCCACTTTGGTCTTGGCTTGTAGCCTTTTCAAGTTAAATAATTTACCATTGGTGTGGTAGTTGACTTTGATGCTGTTTTTATCTTCATTGAAGGTGCCTGACAACATTGCTGAAAACATCATGTTAAAAAGCATGAGAGCAAGCATGCAGTCCTACATCACTTCATTGGTGACTGGGAAAGCATGAGAGCATCATACAGAACACATGAAACTGGCATACAATACTGTTACTATACAAATGATTGTTGATTGACTGATAGTGCTTGTTTCCTGACACCTGGTTATTTGGCTAAATTATAATAATAATCCCTTACAATTTCATTCCTTGACCCCCTCCTACTTTTCTAATCTTACAGTTTATTATGGCAGCTAGGACCATAGGATCATAAGTTTGGAGGTAGAAGGAAACCCTAGAGGTTCACTTAGTGCAGAAGACTGTGTTTCCCCTGCCCCCCTTTCTCCAGTGAATTCATAGATTTCAGGGACCCCATGAACTTGGAAGAGAAAAAATACATCTTTATTTTCACTAGCCTTTGGTTTCCTTTGGAATCCCATACATTTTATTTTATACATTAAAAAACATTATTTTGAGAAGGGATCTATGTGTGTTACCATAGGGGTGTGCTAGTAAATGTTTAACAACCAGCTCTCCAGAAGGAAAAAAAAAGAACACAACATGTTTTTTTTCTATCTGCTTCAGTTTCTTCATCTGCGGAAAAAGGCTAGCACCTACCTCAGAGTTGTGTAAGGATAAAATGAGGTAATATTTATAAAGTGCTTCGCAAACCTTAAAAGTGCTATACAAAGGCTAATTATTATTGCTATTTCAGGGACAGAAGCCCTTTCCCCAAGCATCATGCAAGTGGTCACCTCCTAGTCTCCCAGATTCTAGGTTCTGGACCCTTTGACAGTCTGGAGACACAGAATTCTGCATGGAGCCAGTTCAGACCAAGCCCATAGTTAAATATTCAGTGTAAGCATTTGCACCTCAGAAATGAGCAAATGGCTACAAATCAGGATGTAATTTATTGTTTTGTTGATTGTCTAGACTTAAGAAAGTGATTGAGGAAACAGTAACAATGCAGATTAAATTTAAAAGCCTGTTGTGAGGGCAGCTAGGTGGTGCAGGGGTTAGAATGCTGGGCCTAGAGTTAGGAAGACCTGAGTTCAAATCCAGCCTCTTACACTTACCAGCTGTATGACCCTGGGCAAGTCACTTAACCCTATTGCCTCAGTTTCCTCATCTGTAAAATGAGCTGGAGAAGGAAATGGCAAACCACTCCAGTATCTTTGCCAAGAAAACCCCAAATGGGGTCACAGGCAGTCGGACACAACTAAAATGACAGCAAAATTGTAGCCATTGGACTTGGCTTGAGTCCCAGCTGTGCTACTTATTTCCTCTTTCTGGGACTCAGTTTCCTCATCTATAAAATGAGGGAGGGTGCTGAACCAGCCAAACTCTTTAAGCCCATGATCCTGTGACTCAATTTTATTTTCCTCCAGGCCTTCTTACCTCACGGCTGGGAATGGATCAAAAACAGATTATTTTAGTAGTCATGGTTACAGAAGTTGGCAACTATGCCAGGAGAAAGCTTTCCTTTGCCTTCCTTTTCTGAATTGTCTCCTTTCTTGTCTCTTTTATTCTTTCCTTCCAGAGCCCCACTGCCGCCTCTTCTTTTCTTCCACTTGAACTGGCTTCCAGCCAGTTTACAAAGCACTTTCCTTATAGCAGCTGCATGAAGGAACTAGTTCAAATATTAATACGCCCATTTTATAGATTAGGAACTTGAAACTTGGAGAGGGGAAGAACTTGCCCATGCTCACACAGCTAATAAATTGTGGAGATAGTATCTAAGTACTTACATCTTCCTAAGTCATCCACCTACTTTTCTATCTTCTTCTGTCTTTAAGAGAGGCTAGCTCTGAAGGCAGTGTTTGGAACATGGTCCTCTTGCTATTAGGAGCAAGCTTAAGATGATTATCTTTTCCCTTTCTCCAAATTAATTTTATATGGGCAACTTTTATAGGCTAGAAATCCATGATAATCATCAGAACCTTAATGATTTCTTTAAAACACACACACACACACACACACACACACACACACACCAGTCTTCCATATCAGCTGAAGACACTTGACCACACTCTTCTCTCTTTATCTTTATGTCTGCCTGCCATTTGTCAGTCTCTCTGTACATCTGTCTTTATCTCCATCTGTCTTTCTTTTACCCTTTCACTAATCATTTTAAAAGCTTATGTGAAAGCTGCACTCATTTATTTCAAAGCTCTGGTCAGTAACCATACGGGCCAGCAATCTGGTGATGATCACAAGAGAATATTCCCATGTCCAGTCTTTGGAGGCTTTTAATTTCTTCCCGAGGGTGGATTCCAATATTGGGGGAGGGAGGACTACACTCTTAGGAGGTGACTTCCTTTCCTGGAGGGTTGGCTCTGGTTGGCCTCAGCCATGTCTCAGTGACATCTTGAAGTTAGTTATGGGTAATGGCTGAGTGCGAATTGTCTAATTGGCATGAAAAGGATGTTAGGAATCTTTAAAAATATATGTTTTGGCAGAGGCTGTGTCTTAATCCCCCATGAGCTATACCGGTTGAAAGCCTTTTTGTGTATGTGTGTGCACAGATTATCTGAAAATGGCTTGGCACTTGGGAATTTTCCATTGGCGCTGAAAGAGCTAGTCGTTGCCAAGAAAATAGAGAAAGAAATATCAGACTGAAATGGGCCAGTATTTTCTGCCAGTCTCTGTTTTTGAGATTTTTTCCATCCTTCAGGCCATTAAAAAATTTCAGCTTCAAGGCCTTCTAGGGAAAATCTTTGGACTTTTACTTTTAGGTGCTGAAATTCTTCAGACTCCAGTGTTTAGTTGTAGATGATAATGAGGTTGACAACAACTCTGATTCATTAACACTTCAAAGAAGTTTCCTCATATAACCTTGTTGGATAGAAAGTATGCACAGTATTATTCCCATTTTACAGATGAAGAAACTGTAATTCAGGGTGGTTTAAATGACTTGTCCCTGGTCAGCCAGATGGTAAGTGTTAGAGCAAGGGTTTAAATCCCAGGTCTCATGGTATCAAATCGACAGCTAGGAGAAGAATGCTAAATTGAGATTAAAGAAAAATAATTTCTTCTCTTTCAAGAAATGATCATGGTCCTGGATCAGAAATGGTAACTGGATCCCAGAATTGAATATATACTTTGGAAAAATGAAGTCAAATGTTCTTTCACAGTTGGTCTAATGAGGAGAGTTGGCTGGCCACATGGTGTGACTGGAAGGGGCATTAAGTAGGGCTTCTTCCATCAAATATCAATTTCACTGCTTTTCATTGTAGCTTCTTTCTATCTTGAAAACTTCTGTCTTCAAGAGTACTTTCATAAGCTCTAAGAATTTTTTACAAATACAGAGGGTCTTGCATTTTTCAAAGTTTTTTCTTCACAACACTATTAGGTAGGCAGGTCAGGTTTTTTTTTTTTAACCAAAATGTTTTGTTTATGCCTTTTTAAAAAAATATGACTATTGTTTTTAGGGGTTTGAAAACTGATGCCATTCTGGGTTTCATAGTGCAGAGAGACAAGCATTTTCTTATAGCTCTGAGACTGAGTTGGACTATTGTGATTTTTGAGCTAGAAGGACTTGAATCACACCTAGCAGATCATAAAAGGGCACATATAGTTTGTGAGAGAGATTAAGAGGAATGAGGGAGATACAAAAAGGGGGGCACCTACAGTAGTGGCATCCCAACCCTGTTTGGGACTAAGAAAGCCTAGAATCAGGTGCACAGGGGCAATAATTAGAAAGAGACACTGAAAAGAGGGCTGAGGTACAGTAGGGAAGGGAGATATCAATGTGGGCCATAGGGTCTTTCTGTAAGTACCTCAGAAAAGAGGACTCAGACCGAAGTTTTACTGTACTAACCTTTTCAGAGACTGAACGATGTTCTCAAAAAATGTTTGTTCTTTCTCCAACTTTCCCTCCCTGTTTCCTGGCCCACCCTGGCCTGCCTGCAAGCAAGGAAGAGGAAGGCTATTCCATTGGCTTTCCCAACTACCTAATCTGAGAGAACTCCTCCTGAGGCCAAACCCCAAGGGATGTTGACAATCTATCTGATCTCATTCCTCCAGATTAACAAACTCCCACAGGGTTTGGGAGTTTGCAGAGTCCCTTATTATCTATCATCCTTCTCAACCCAAACCTCACAACGTTCCACTCTAAAGCTATCCATCCCATCTGCTCTCTGGAATGTCTGCTCCATAGATAACACATGAGCTTTCATCTTAAATCTTTTCCTTTCCCTGCTCCTTCCATCTTCTGACTGGCTGATATCTGAATCCCTCTTTGATGATACAGCCTCCCTAGCTAGAGGCTGGAGGAGGCAGAGGAGTTGGAACATTCTTTGCTACCACTAATACTCCATAACCTCTCCTCCTTTGAGGTTCACTCAGTATCTACTACCCAATCAAAATTCTCCTAGCTGTTGACCTAGGGGACACTCTCCTTCTTTCCTCAATGACTTCAGTGTCTGTCTCACAATCTATATCTCCTCCTCACTCCTGCCCTTAAACAAGGGTACTTTATGTTGATACTCACTAACCTCCAAGATCTTCAATTTATTTATTTCCCATGTCCTATTTTTACACCCCACCTCATCTACAACAGAGATGGTTATACCTTAATTGTGTAACTTTCATGTTCCTGAACTTTGACGTTTCCTTATTGGATCAAAATCTGTTGGCATTCCATCTCTCTCCTGCCTTGAAACTCCAACTGTTTTTTTTGTTCTCACCTGCTGAAGTTTCCTTCTGCCCCTCAGTCTTTTCCCAGGTCATTGCCCCTGCACTAAACTCTACTTCTTTCCTTCTCTTGACCTTTTGGTGAAAGTTCAATTCTACACTGTCTTCTTCTTCTGAGTCCTTCACTCCATTAATGTATGGGTGATCTTGTCCTGCCCGACCTCAGCCTTGGATTACTTCCACTATCCACCACTTCTCTTCCTACTCGTGGGATGCTGAACGATGCTGGAGAAAATTGTGCTGCCTGGATCCACTAAAAAATTATGTTATATAATTTCAACTGGGCCCTCACTCCTAGCAAGACAATCCTTTTACACCTCCCTGATTAACTCACTATTCTATTTATCACAGTGGGCCTTCCAAACCTTTTTATCCCTCCCTAAACCTCCCACCACTCCTCCTCTCCCCACCCTCTTAGCTGAGAACCCTGCCTCATATTTTACTGAAAAACACTGAAGCCATTTGCCAAGAGTTGCTTCTTCTCCTCTCCTCCCCATCTCACATCATTCTTTGTCTTCTGCAACTATAGCCTCCTTCACCCCTGTCTCACATGAAGAGGTAGTCCTTTTGCCAAGGCAAATGCCTCTGCATGGACAAGTGATCCATTCCATTCCATCCCAACTTTTCTGACAGATTGACTTCTTTATCATCCCTGTTTTCTTACTACATAGCAGACACTTAAGAAATGTTGATTGACTGCTTACAAATATGCCTGTATCTTCCCTATCCTCAAAAACCCTCACTTGATCCATCTATCCCTGCCAGCTATTATCCCATATCTCTCCTCCCTGTTGTGGCCAAACTCCTTGAGAAGACCTTTGACAATTGAGGCCTTTACTTCCTTTCCCTTACAGTCTGGCTCCAGATCTCATCGTTCAACTGAAGCTAGTCTCCTCAAAATTACCAATGACCTCTTAAATATATATATATATATATATATATATATATACATACATATATATAAATTTCCCCCAATTATATGTTAAATCATTTTTAAACCTTTTTTTAAAAAGTTTTGAGTTCCAAATTCTATCTCCTCCTTCCCTCCCTCCTCCTGTAGAAGGTAAGCAATCATATTAAACACGTGCAATCATGCAAAACATTGCCATATTTGTCATTTTGTACAGCAAGACGAATGAAAAAAAGAATGAAAGAAAGTGAAAAATAGCATGCTTTGGTATGTATTCAGACCATATCAGTTCTTTCACTGGAGCTGGATAGTACGCTTCATCATCAATCCTTTGGGATTATCTTGGATCACTGTATTGCTGAAAATAGCTAAGTCATTCACAGTTCATTATATAATATTGCTGTTACTGGGTACAATGTTCTCCTGCCTCTGTTCATTTCACTTTACATCAGTTCGTGTGTCTTTGGGACATAGACCTAGCAGTGGTATTGCTGGATTAAAATGTATGCACAGTTTTGTAGTCCTTTAGGCATAGTTCCAAATTGCTCTCCAGAATAACTGGATCAGTTCACAACTCTACCAACAATGCATTAGTGTCCCGGTTTTTTCCACATCTCCTTCAACATTTATCATTTTCCTTTTTTGTCATATTAGCCACTCTGAGAGGTGTGATGTGGTATCTCAGAGTTGTTTTAATTTGCCCATTGGCCTCTTAATTGCCCAATTTAATGACCTTTTTTCCAATTTTCATCCTTCTTGATCTCTCTGCGGACTTTGACACAGCTGATCACCATCTTCTCTTTGGTACTTTTTTCTCCAAGTTTCCATAATACTACTCTATCCTGTTTCTCCATCTCCCTATCTAACCTCTTCTACTCAATTTCCTTTGCTGGGTCTTCATCTAAGTCAGTCCCAATAATGGTGGGCACCTCCCCCCTGCCCCCCGCACCCAGGGTTTTGTTGTAGGCCATCTTATTTTCTCCCTATTCTATTTCAGTTGGTGATCTCTTTAGCTCCCATGGATTCAATTATTATTTCTATGTTGATGATCTTCAAATGTACTTATCCAGCCTTAACCTCTCTTTCAATGTCCAGCTTCACATTTATCTCTGCCTATTGGACATCTTGAATTAGATGTCCCATAGATATATTAAACTCAACATGTCTAAAACTAAACTCATCATCTTTTCCCTCCAAGTCCTACTGTCTTTTGAACTTCTTTATTATTGTTGAGGGTATCACCATTCTCCTAGTAACTCAGGGTCCCAACACAGGGATTCTCTTTAACTCCTTACTCTCTCTCTCAATACCTGCCCCTCTATATCCAATCTGTTGCCAACTTCTGTTTATTCTACCATTGTAATATCTCTCATATTTGTTGTTGTTGTTTGGTCATTTTTCAGTCATGTCAGACTCTCCATGACCCCATTTGGGGTTTTCTTGGCAGAGATACTGGAGTGTTTGCCATTTCCTTCTCCAATTCATTTTATAGATGAGGAAACTGAGGCAAACAGTTAAATAACTTAGCCAGCATCACACAGCTAGCAAGTGTCTAAGGCCAGATTTGACCTCAGGGAGATGAGTTTTCCAGACTCTAGAACTGGCATTCTATCCACTGTACCATATAGCTGCCCTTCTTTCTCATATATGTTCCCTTTTTTCCTCTGAAGCTGCTACCACCTAGTGTAGGCCTTTATCACCTTATGCTTGTACTATTCTAATATCCTGGTGTTTGACCTCCTTGCTATTCCACAATAAGGCACTCCATCTTTTGGCCCAAGGCATTCTCTCTGGCTGTTCCCCATGCCTGGAATGCTCTTCCTCCTCAGCTGTGGCTGCTGATCTCCCTGGCTTCCTTTGAATCC
This sequence comes from Vombatus ursinus, assembly GCF_900497805.2. NCBI lineage: Eukaryota > Metazoa > Chordata > Mammalia > Diprotodontia > Vombatidae > Vombatus > Vombatus ursinus. The sequence continues at coordinate 17,783,174 of NW_020954596.1, read as the reverse complement.
CAACTAAAATCCCACTTTCTACAGGAAGCTTTTCCCAAACCTTCTTAATTCTAGTGTCTTTCCTCTGTTAATTATTTCCTATTTATCCTGTGTATAGCTTGTTTTGTACATATTTATTTTCATGTTGTCCCTCCCATTAGATTGTAATCTTCTTTAGGGCAGGGACTGTCTTTTGCCTTTTTTGTTTTTTGTATCCTCAACACTTAGCACAGTGAATGCCACATAGTAGGTATTTAATAAATGTCTAATGATTGATGAGTTGGTCTTCCTGCTTCAAGTCTCTCCCCACTCCAGTCCATCAACTGGAGATCAAAGTGATTTTCCTAAAGCACAGGTTTGACCATGTCACCCTATTTCCCCCTACCCCCAATTCAATAATATCCACCAGCTCCCTTCAAGAATCAAATATAAAATATAGGCATTTTCACTGGCTGTCCCTCATGGCTGGAATTTTCTCCCTCCTCATCTCAGCCTCCTTGTTTCCCTGGCTTCCTTCAAGTCCCAGCTAAAATCCCAGCTTCTATAAAAAAATTTCCTGATTCCCCTTAATATTAGTGCCTTCCCTCTGTTGATTATTGCTAATCTATTCTGTCAGTATCTTGTTTTACATAGTTGTTTTCATATAGTCTTTCCATAAGACTGTGATCACCTTGAGAACAGTAATTGTCTTTAGCCTTTCTTTGTATCCTGACACTTAACACAGTTCCTGGTGCATTCATAAATGCTTGTTCACTGGCTGTCAGGTAACATATTCTGCTCCCTTCTTTCAACTAAAAGTTTTCTGTTTCCTGATTTTTGCCTCAAAAATAAAGAGGCCTGGGGTTAGCTAGATATATGTTGTTGTTATTCAGTCATTTCCTGACTCTTTGTGGCCCCATCTCAGGTTTTCTTGGCAAAGATACTAGAGTGATTTACCGTTTCCTTCTCCAACTTATTTTGCAGATGAGGAAACTGAGGCAAATAGGGTTAAGTGACTTGCCCAGGGTCACGTGGCTATTAAGTGTCTGAGACCAGGTTTGAACTCAGATCTTCCTGACTATAGGCTTGTGCTCTATCCACTGCACCACCTAGCAGCCAACTAGATATATGCAAACATTTAAATTAGAGCAGAGAATCTAAATAGGAATAATTTTCCTAACTGAGGTCTCTGAACCTGTTAAGCCCATATGGATAACTTTTCATCAGCTATGGACTCCATAAGGTAGAAGAAGGGACCACATGGACCTGAGGATCATTATAATGTCCCTGGGCTAAAAAGAGAGCTAATTGTTGTAATTAGGCACAGCTGATTTGAGAGACTAGCGACAGGAATAATGGAGTGGTTGGTTGGTAGTGGTCCAAAATGACATCACTGTGCTAGAGGAATAAGGGAATGGTGACTAGATGAAAGATCCCACCCTAACCCACCCCTCAGGGAAGGTGATAGGAAAGACCAGGGAAATACTCCTGCAGCGGGGAGGAGGGAGCAGAAATCAGCAATCTCCTGGAGCCACAGCAACTCTCATTTCTAGGTATACTAGCCACTTCCCCTCATGCCAAATCCTGGTACCACAGAACTGAACCCTCCCTCCTGACAAAGGAAAACAGTTACACAAAAACAACTGATACAATGCCTGCCAAGAGAGGGGTGGTATGTTTCGTTGTCTCTTGTCCAGGATCATTTTTGGTTCTTTAGTCCAATTTATCAATCAGTCAATCAATGAGCATTTGTTAACTGCTGCCATGTTCCAGATATTGTGTTAGACACAGAGGGAAGGGAAGAAGCATTTATATAGTGCCTAGTATGTGCCATCCACTGCTCTAGGTGCTTTGCAAATATTATCTAATTTGATCTCTACAGCAACCCTGGCAGGTTGCTGTCATTATCCCTATTTTTCAGTTAAGGAAACCAAGGCAAACAGAAGTGTCTGAGGCTGAATTTGAACTCAGGTCTTCCATGCCCTGCCCTCTATCTATTTTGCTACCTAGGTACCAGGGATACAATGACAAAAATGCAATGATTTCTGCCCTCTAGGAGCTTACATTCTATGGAGGGAGATCACACACACACACACACACACACACACACACACACACAACAATGCAAGTAATTTGGGAGTTTAACTTTCTTTTAGTTATATTTTCATTTACATTTCTGTGGTCACTGAGGGACAACATGGACTAGGAATACCTGGGTTCAAGTCCCAACTCTGACATACAGTCACTGACCCTTGACAGGACTTTTAAAAAACTAATTTTTAATTCTGAGCTTAAACATGCACAAAAGAACCTTTCCATAGATACCATAGAACCTTAAAAAAGTAATTGCATATGAAACTGTAAACCTTTATTTTATACTGCTTATTTTTTGAAGGTAAATAATAAATTCTATACATTACTTTTAAATGAGTCCAGCTTGTCTGTATTTCCTTCTGAATTTCCTTCTGTTCTTTTTTTGTGCTAATGCACAGAAGAAAAAAAAATTCTTTAACCCTTTTATTTTGTTTTGATGTCACTATTGTTAGCCTCTCTCCTTCCTTCTCAACCCCTCTCCATTAGAGAAAAAAAAGTCCCCTGCAACAAATAAGCATAGTTAAGCAAAAGAAATCCACATAATCATCATATCCCCAAATATCTTTCTGTGCCTTGAATTCTGTCAACATTCTTCACAGGAGTTGGGTGACATGCTTCAACAAAGGACCTCTGAAGAATTGGTTGGTCTTTGCTTTGGTCAGAGTTCAGAGTTGGTTTTGTTTAAAATATTGTTCACAAATAAATTGTTCTTCTGGTTTTGCTCATTTCACCCTACATCAATTCTTACTTTCCAGGATTCATTTCTTGTTCATCATTTCTTACATTGCAATTTTACTCCATTGCATTAATGTAAAACAATTTGCTCAGCCATTCCCCAATTTACGGGCTCTCCCTTAGATTCTAGTTCTCCCTTCCCTCCCCATCCCCTTTTAATCTTCTCTTCAGGATCAGGAAGGTTGTTGTGCCTTAGACCAATAGTTATTAAGCTTTTTGATCTCAGGACCCTTTACATTCTTAACAATTAGTGAGGACCCCCTCATGCCTTTAAAAACTATTGAGGACTCCAAAAGACTCCTTTTGTTTATGTGGGTTATAGTTATTGATATTTACCTTGTTAGAAATTATATCTTATATAGGTAAAATATTTATTTATCAATTTGTTAAAAAATAACAACAAAACCATTACATGCCAAAATACAGGACATTTTTTTAAAGGAAAAATTACTCTTTCAAAACAAATTAGTGAAAAGAGTGACCTTGTTTTATATATTTTTGCAAATCAAATGTCTGGCTTAATAGAACACAGCTGGCTTCTCATATCTGATTTTGTATTCAATCTATTATAATATGTCATTGTGGTTGAAGTAGAGGAAGAAAATCTGACCTCACACAGATATGTAGTTGGAAAAGGGAGGAGTATTTTAATAGGCAAATAGCTCAGAATATTTACAAAAATAGTTTTGACATGGGGACCCCCCAAGGGTTCCATGGACCATGCTTTGAGAACCACTGTTTTAGACTATTTCCTCTCTGGTAATATGTTGTTATTATTGCTATTGCTGAGTTGTTTCAGTCATGTCCCACTCTTCATGACTCCATTTGGGGTTTTCTTGGCAAAGATACTGGAGTGGTTTGCCATTTCCTTCTCCAGCTCATTTTACAGGTGAGGAAACTGAGGCAAACAGGGTTAAGTGACTTGCCCAGGGTCACACAACTAGACTCTCTTTAAATCCTCCTTCTCCCTATTCCCATGTATTTCCCTTTCAGATTTGACTTATTTCTAGACCAAACTCTTTGTGATAATGAAAGCGTAGGCATGGTGTGTGTGTATGTTTGTATGTATGTATATATGTACGTAAGGGCGTCTGTGCATTCAACCAATTTTGTCCATTTTAGATAAAAGTTTCGTTTGATGTTCACTCTCCCACCCCTTCTTTCATTTTATATACTCATTTCACATAGACCAGTGGTAGCAAACTCAAATAGAAATGATCCTGGTGGAGAGCATATTGACATAGAAGACCACAAATTAACATTACCTGTTGTATTGTCATTTTCTTTATTTCCATTAAATGTTTCCCAATTACATTTTAATCTGGTTCTGTGCCTCAGTGTGGAGTTTTATTATCCCTGCAGCCCGAAGGGTGGGGAGATTGACACCTTTAGACTCATAACTTTAGAATCCCTGTAATTCTGAGATTCTGGGAGTCATCCAGTCTGAGAGGATAATAGAGGCCTGGGGCAGGAAGGGACCTCAGAGGTCATCATTGGTTCTTTCAGTTTGTCTTGGATCATTGTATTGCTGAGAATAGCTAAGTCATTCACAATTCTTCATCATACAATATCACTGTTACTGTGTACAATGTTCTTCTGGTTCTGTTTACTTCACTTTGCATCAGTTCATGTCAATCTTTCCAGGTTTTTTCTGAAATCATCCTGCTTGTCATTTCTTATAGCACAATAATATTCCATCAAATTCAGACACCACAACTTGTTTAGCCATTCTCCAATTGATAGGCATCTCTTCAATTTCCATTTCTTAGCCACCACAAAATGATCTGCTATAAATATTTTTGTACAAATAGGTCCTTTTGCCTTTTTTTGATGTCTTTGGGTTATAGATCTAGAAGTGGTATTGCTGGATCAAAGGGTATACACAATTTTATAGCCTTTTAGGCATAGTTCCAAATTGCACTACAGAATGGTTGGATCAGTTCACAACTCCACCAACAGTGCTTTAGTGTCCCAGTTTTTCCACATCTCATTCAACATTTCTCATTTTCCTTTTTGGTCATATTAGGGCAATGTGATCTTACCCTGAATCAAGGGAGAAAGTATCCAGGTCTAAGATGGGAATAGTCTACATACAAGAGTTTTTTGGGGTGGCTCATGGCTTGTGGCCTTGAGTTTGACACCTCTGACAAGAGTGTATTTTCCTTTTTATAGTCCCTTCTCTTTTTTTCCTCCTAAAACCTTCACAACAGAATCAATGCACCCCCAGGACCTCAGTTTTTCTTATTTAACTACCTCAATACTCTTTGAAGGCTTTAAAGTTCAGAAGGGACCCTCATTTCTTCTCCTCCTATTAGAATGTTAATACCATGTCCTCTTACAACCCCTTCTCATTACTCAACCAAATTTAAATTTCTAGCTTTCTTTTGACACTTGTGTTTGCATATCAAAGTTCCTATTTGCCTTGTTCTGCTAGCCTCCACAGGGCAGAATTATGAGAAATAGTAGAAATGGTGGGAACCTTCAAGGCCACATGTGGCCCTCTAGGTTCTCAAATGCAGCCCTTTGACTGAATCCAAACTTCACAGAACAAATCCCCTTAATAAAAAAATTTGTTCTGTAAAACTTGGACTCGGTCCAAAGGCTGCACCCAAAGACCTAGAAGGCCACATGTGGCCTCAAGGCTGCAGGTTCCCCACCCCTGGCCTATAGGATAACATATAAATTCCTTCTAGGTCCTTGGGTGCAGTCTTTTGACTGAGTCTAAGTTTTACAGAACAAATCCTTATATTAAGGGATTTGTTCTGTGAAGTTTGGATTCAGTCAAAGGGCCTCATTTGAGAACCTATAGGGCCACATGTGACCTTAAGGCTACAGGTTCCCCACCCTGGGATAGATTAAGTGAGACATTTCAGTTTGATGTAAGGAATAATTTCCTGGCTTTAAGAGCTATCTAAAAATGAATCGTGCTGCCTTGGGCAATAATGTAGTCCTACTTCCTTTAACCCTTTAAATGAAAGCTGGATGACCATTTGCTGAGGCTGCTATAGAGAGAATTCTTGGTCAGATATAAATTGGTGTTATCTCAATTCTGAGATTCTGTGATTTCGTGAAATGGTTGCTGTATGAATGATAAACTCATTCACCTTGATGTGTAAGCAAGTGATACAGTATCCCTCTCAGGGGATTTACATTTCTGCAGGGGGAAAAATGTTCCTACTTGAGTGAAAACCAAAGAAACAAAACTAATTAAGAAATTTCATGCACTAGAAAATAGGGTAGGTTATGTATGTTTTTGGTCAGGGCACCTCTGCTGTTGACTCACATCATAGAGGCAGCTGTGGATTAAGTTTCCCTCATGGCTGTGATAGTCTGAAGATTACTGGTTGTCTTCTGTCTCAAAGATGATATGACCACTCCTTCCCACAATCAGTAGGACCTGTGTGCTTCAAATAGTCCCCCTTCCTGCCCCCAAGCATTGGGAATGCAAAGATCTACCCATCTTCTTTTATGCAACATCCAGATGATCACACTTATAAGACAATTGAGCTAAGTGTGGAGTCGATGACCAGAAAACACAGAGAATCTAGCTGGCTCACATGGAGATTTCAGCATCATTCAGGGTGTCCCAGAAGTCTTAAGGCAGTTTAATACTTTTAATAGCTATCAAACTGCCCTAAGACTTTTGGGACACTGCATATAACACCACAATCTTAGGGTTGTATGAGAATTTGAAGATCATGTAGCCCAACCCTTTTTATCTGAAGCATGAACTTCCCTCTACAACGTCCCATAACCAGTGATTATTAAGTCTACTTTCACTGGTCCCCATTGGCAGAGAACTTATGTCACAAGTTCATCAGTTCCATTGTTGGATAACTCTAATTGTTAGTCTATGCATATACACATACACATATGTATACATATACATATACACATACATGCAAATGAAGAGAGAAAGATGAAATCTGTCTCTGTAGCTTCTACCCACTAATACTAGTTATATCCTTCAGATCCAAACAGAATCTCTGATCCTCTTTCTTTGCCTCTTCATGGCCTCTCTAAGTCTCCTTTTCTCCAGGATAAACATCCCTAGTTCCCTCTATCCATCCTTGAATAGCCTGGTTTCAAGCCTTCATTCTCCTCTGTGCATGTTCCAGCTTATAAATATGGATCTCAAAATGTGGGCTCTTGGAGAGGAGGGTCAGGTGGGGTTGGGATCAGATGACCTCAGTGGTTGTCTTCCAATCCAGAGAATCTGTGACCCTGTTCCTTGATTCAGGAGCATACTAGCTACTCTAGGGCTAAATTGGCTCGAAATCCACTGAAGTGGCTTTTAGTTACCAAGGTGAGAAAAGGTCAAAGCATATTTTCATCAGATAAGAGTCTTTGGATGCCTTTTAAAAAGGAAAAAAATAAATGGTGCCCGGGTAACTGAATAAGGGCTCTGAGGTTGTTTTTTATTTTTAAAATCAATTTTGACATTGGCTTTCTCTAGAGTTGGGTCCAGTGCCCTTCACATGTGGAAAATTTTGGTTCAGTAAAAAAGAAAAAATTGACAGCTGTTTGGAAACAGAAAATCAAGCTGATTAAGATCATGCATAGTAGGCAGCTTTTACAAAGTAAGCCGTTTGGAGCTTAGAATGCTTAGCCATCCAAAAAGCTGTCACATGGCTATTTAGTGATGTACAGATTCAAATCACTACAGCATGCATCTGATATTTTTTTTACCTCTTATGACCTAGGACAGTGGAGGTTTCTGGGAATGGTGGGCTGGGAAGACAAAGGTGCATGCACATTTCATTAAGTGGGATTCAGGGAGGGAAAATGAGATGTAGTGAGAACCCTGGAAACCAAGACTGTTAGAGAGAAAAGGGACTTAATGATATATAGTATCAATTGTCAGAGATGAGATGGACTTTAGGACATAGAAAACTGAGAATGTCAGATCTGGAATAGTTTTCAGAATATAGAATATCGTAGCTAGATGGAACTTTAGATCATAAAACATAGGATGTCACATATGGAATGGTCCTTAGAACATAGGATGTCAGATCTGGAATAGTCCTCGGAACATAGAATATCAGAGCTCAATGGGACATTGGAACATAAGAACATAGAATGTTAGAGCTGTAATTATCCTAAGAACATAGACTGTCAGAGTTGACATGGTACTTAAAGCACAGAAAATAAGATCTGGAGTCATACTGCTCCTTAGAACACAGAACATGGAATGTCTGAATTGGAATGGTACTTGCAATATAGAGCATAGAGTTTCAGAGCTGGATGGGATGTTAGAACAAAAAACATAGAATGTCAGATCTAAAAAAGACTTTGGAAAACATATGATAAAGTGTTAGTGCTTGAAGGAACCTTAGAAGGCATCGTATGCAACCCCATTTTACATAGGAAAAAAATGTGTCTGAGAGAGAGGCAATGACTTGTCTATGCTCACATAGCTTGCTGATTAAAGATTTCTTTAGCTTCTCTGCCTTTTTCTCTTTAGTTTTCTCAACATACCTGCTTTACCAAGATGATAACCAAAAAGGTCTCCTATCTGAGGAGGCAGAGTTTTGAATATAAGATCCAGGGTCCCTTCCTTCTCTTTCCCTTCCATGCAACCTTGTACTCCCCTACTCCTTACCCCCATCCATCAAAACCGTGCTAGCATTTTTTAAAAAGCTCCTAAAGTCAAGACTGTGATGAGGCTAAAAGGATAATATCAGAGCTGGAAAGGACTTGGTAATCATTTAGTCAAATGCCCTCATTTTACAGATGAGAAAACAGTCTGGAGAAACCTTTGCGATTTTCCACTTGGTTTACTTTTGTGACCAAGGAAAAACATCTTGAATCTCATTTCTTTCCATTCCAAAGTCTGGAAGATTAGGTGGTATCCATGTACATTTTCCCCAGGAACTCTCAAGGGAGTGGCATATGGGGTACAGGTAGACTCGGGTTGTGTTGTCACTAAAGGATGATAATTGAGTGATATGACCAATTTTGCTGGTAGAGTCTTATTCACAGGTACTCATGGAGCTTGGTAGTCTAAATGAACCAGAATCACCCTTTGCCTTTGTATTATCTTTTCTACCTTTCATGAAGCTCCTATTGAATGAAAGAAGCAGTATTTGTGCTCTTATTCCCTGATCATGTCTTGTGGTGTCCTGAATCATGTAACACTGTCCTCTGGGAAAGGGATTGGGCAAGTGATTGATTCAGTGAATGATGGAGTTGGAGCTTCAATAGGTCACCATCTTTCAGCACTCTTCCTGACTCAGTGAGGGTGATTTTTTTTTTGGTATTTCAAAGTTTCTTTTTTTTTTATTTCTTTTGATTTATCAACAATCACTTCCATAAGCTCTTGAGTTTAAAATTTTTTCCCCCTCCCCAAGACGGCACACAATCTGATATAGGCTATACATATATATTCCTATTAAACATATTTTCACATTAGTGATGTTGTAAGTAAGAATTGGAACCAACAGGAGGAACCACCCGAAAAAGGAAACAAAACTCAACAGAAGAAAAAAAATAGCAAATAGCATGTTTCGATATGCATTCAAACTCCATAGTTCTTTCTTTGGGTGTGGATAGCATTTTCCATCACGAGGCCTTTGGAGATGTCTTAGATCCTTGTATTGCTGGGAAGGGTTAAGTTTATCAATATTAGTCATCACACAATGTGGCTGTTATTGTGTACAGCGTTCTCTTAGTTCTCCTCACTTCGCTCAGCATCAGACCATACAAGTCTTTCCAGGTTTTTCTGAAGTCAGCCTGTTAATCATTTCTTATAGTACAGTAGTATTCCATTATATTCATATACCACAACTTGTTCAACCATTCCCCAATTGACGGGCATCCTCCCTCTCAATTTCCAATTCTTTACCACGACAAAAAGAGCTGCTATAAATATTTTTGTACATGTGGGTCCTTTTCCCATTTGTATGATCTCTTTGGGATATAGCCCCAGAAATGCTATTGCTGGGTCAAAGGGTATGGGCATTTTTATAGGCTTTTGGGCATAGTTCCAAATTGCTCTCTGAAATGGTTGGATCATTTCACAACTCCACCAACAATGCATTAGTGTTCCAATTTTCCCACATCTTCTCCAACATTTACCATTTTCTTGTTTTCTCATCTTGGCCAATCTGACAGGTGTGATGTGGTAAAAGCATTTTTTTATTTTTTTAGGCAATTGGGGTTAAGTGACTTGCCCAGAGTCACACAGCTAGTGAGTGTTATATGTCTGAAGCTGGATTTGAACTTAGGTCCTTCTGACTTCAGGGCTGGTGTTCTATCCACTGCTCAACCTATCTGCCTGAGGGTGATCTTTTAAGGACAGCTGGGAAGAATTACCTTTATCCAGAGTACCTGACTAGGCCAATCTCTAATTCATAGCAATAGCTGAAGTGGCACTTTAAGGTTTGCAAAGTGCATTCACATTTATATCACACCTCCTTTTTAGTTTGGTCCTTACAACAACCTTGTGAAGTGGGCACTATAGCTGTTATTGCCTACCTGCATTTTATAGTTGAGGAAACTAAGGCGCAGAGAAGTCAATGTCCACAGTAGACTTTGAAATCAGTTCCCCCTGATTCCAGGTCCAGATTTCTTTTCCCTATGTCAATAGTTCTCAATTTTTTGGGGCCCAGGACCCCTTTACACTCTTAAAAATTGTTGAAGACCTCAAAGAACTTGGATTTATATGGGTCATATATATCAGCATTTACCCTATTAGAATTAAAACTGATAATTAAAAATATTTATTCATTTAAAAATAGTAGCAAACACAGTTACATATTAGTGTAAGTAACATTTTTTTAAAAATCAAAAATAAACTATACTTTCCAAAACAAAAATTTAGTGAGAAGAGTAGCATTGTTTTACATATTTTTTCAAATCTCTTTAATGTCTGGCTTAATAAAAGACAGCTGGATTTTCATATTGCTTCTGCATTCAATCTGTTGTGATATGTTATTTTGGTTGAAATATATGAAGAAAATCTGGCCTTATAGAGATTTGTATTTGGGAAAGGAAGGGGTATTTGAATAGGCAAATAATGTCTTCAACATTATTATGAAAATGTTTTTGACTCCACAGACTCTTTCCTTGGAAAGGTCTTGGGGACCTCCAAGGGTCTTTTGAGAACCAATGTCTTATTCCATTCTCTCCCTCCACCCCCCCCCCCAGTTGGGAGTATGGAGTGAACAACACCATTTGGATGTAGCCCAATGGACAATGTGAATGTCAGGGTAAAATAGGAAGCTTGACAGCTTCCTAATCAATTTAGGAAAGACGTTAACAACCTTCGGCAGATCTAGAGAACTGAGAACAGGATGGTGTGTAAGCTAGACATTGTGCTATATAATGCTCAGCTGACATATCGTACCGTGATGTAGGAAAGAATATTAAATTTGGAATAAGAGGGCCTGGGTTTCAGTCCTAGCTCTTCCACTTTACCAGCTGTGTGACCTTAGCTAAGTCCCCTCACTTGTCTTAGGTCTCTTTCTCTTCGTACGTAAAATGAGGGATTTGGACTAGACAAGCCCTAAATTCCTTCTAACTTCCCAGCCCTAACTTCTATGATTAATCTGAAGAAGAGAAGCCTTGGGGGTGGGGAAGAGGGGTGAAAAGATGGCTTTTTGAAGGTCCATGTAGAAGAGGGATTCCAATAGTTTTCTTTGGCCTCAAAGGGCAGAGATTGAAGCACTGGGTGGAAGTTGTAGAGGTCGATTTCAGTTTGACTTGACAGAATTCCTGGAATCAACAGTCTCAGAGATGTGACAGACTTCAGGAGGCACGCCGGTCTGAGCAGTACCTGAACAGGAATTTTCTCTACAATTCCACAGATGGACAATCAGCCTTTGCTTGCAGACCTCTAGGGAGGGAGGATTATGTTAGGAAGATTCTGAAGACCACCTGGCAAGATAAGGTACCGGTCACTGACATCTCTTCTTGAGCTGAACTGCCAAGCACTCGAAGTCTATTCAGAAAACGCAACTCCAATGGGTTGGCTGCATTGTTTGAATGCCAAAGGTATGTTTTACCTAAAAGACTACTTTATGAAGAACTCATAAAGCAGGCACTCACATGGAGGTCAGATGAAGCAATACCAGGACAGTCTCAAGGTCTCTTTGAAGAACTTTGGGATCAATTTTGAGACCTGGGAGACACTGGCACAGAACTGTTCAGTGTGGCACGCCCACCTCAAAAAAGGCATTGTGCTCTATGAGCAAAGCAGAATTTCAGTAGCTCAGAAGGAATGTGAGATGCACAAATTTGGAGACATCTCTAAATGTTCACTCCAAATGTTCACATGAACTATTTATGCCCAATATGTGGCAGAGCCTTCCAAGCTTGTATTTGTCTGATTGGCTACAATTAGACACATGCTACCTTGACCCCAACATAGTGATGTCATTTTTGGTAGAGCACAAAGGACAACAACCAGCCTCCCTCTAGGGAGGGAGAAGCCAGCACCTTTGGAGGCAGCCTGTCGAACCTTTGGATGGCATGGGCTAATTTGAGAGCATGAATTTGAGACACTCTAGTTTGTCAATGCCCTTCTCAAAGTGCAGCACTTGAAATTACACTTAATACTCCAGATGTGATCTGATCAGGGCAGAGTAAAGTAGGACTATTCCCTTCTGGCCCAGGCATCCTTCCACCCTTGATAAGATCACATTTGCCATCTTGACTGCTCCTATCTATTTCACTGTTGACTCATTGAACTTGCAGTCCAAGAAAAACCTCACCGAGAACCTTCTAACCTTGTGAAGCCTGGAGGTCTTTCAAGCAGAGGTCAGGTCATTACTTGGGATTCAGGTTTAGGTTTGGGTTGGACTAGATGACCTTTGAGGTCCTTTCCTGCCCCAGGCCTCTATGCCTATCAGACTGGATCTCAGAATTGTAAGTGATTCAAAATGTCATCTGGTCCAAAGGTGTCAATCTCGTCAGCCTGAGGGCCGTAAAAGTCTAGAGTGAGGCACAGAATCTGATTAAAATATGATTGGGAAGTTTTAACAAAATAAAGAAAAATGTAATAAAACACAGATAATGTTAATTTGTGGTTTTCTAAGTCAACATGCTACCCACAGGGGTCCATTTCTATATAAATTTAACACCACTGTCTAACCCAAACCTACACATGAATAATAATAGAAAGACAGCATTTATACAGAACTTTAAGGTTTGGAAAGCACTGTCCATATGTTATCTCATTTTATCACAACAGCTGAGCAAGGTAGATACTATTACCCACATTTTATTGATGAAGAAACTGATACTGTGAGAAGTCAAGCGACTTTTCCAAGACCACACAGCTAATCAGCGTCTAAGGCAGAATTTGAATTCAGGTCTTCCTGCTCATCCGCTGCTCCACTAGCTGCCTTTTCTAGGACAGTCTCTTGTTTGTAGACTTTCCAACCTCGGATTCCACCTGATCGTGACTTTGTCTATTGATGTAAATACTTTTCTTGTATAAATAGGTGCCCTGGGAAAGGTATACTTGAGGTAAGAGGCACAGGAGGTAACAGATTGGGAGCCAGATCAAGGTGTTTCAGAATAGGGGCATCTGGGTGGCAGAGTGGATACAGCACTGGCCCTGAAGTCAGGAGGGCCTGAGTTCAAATCTGGCCTCAGACCAAACACTTGACACTTACTAACTGTGTGACCCTGGGCAAGTCACTTAACCCCGATTGCTTAAAAAAAATGTTTCAGAGACCTTTTGGCATTCAGGGGCATGATCAGAATAGGGCAGAATACTGAGCTATAGCTGGCCCAGAAATCTGGCTGTAAAGAAAGTGACAGTAGCTGATAATTGCATAGTATTTTTACATAAAAATAACTGACATTTATACAGGACTTTAAAGTTTGAAAAGCATTTCAAATCCGTTCTCTCATCTGAGTCTCAAAATAAACCCTTGAGGTACATCTGCAGAAGCAGATATTATGTTCCCCCATTTTACAGATGAAAAAAATAAGTTCAGAGAGGGCGAGCGATTTGTCCACAGTCACTCAGCTAGTAACTGTCAGTTAAGAACTTGGTCTTCTTGGGTCTAAGGCCAGCCTCCTCTCCACTAGGCAATGCTGCCTGCCTGACCGTTTGCTATAAGGGAGGTACTATTATCCCCATTCTACAGATGAGGAGACTGTGACTCAGAGAGATTAAATTACTTGCCCAGGTTCACTCACACAGCTAATTAGTGTTCTAAGAGTGATTTGAAATGTGGTCTTTGTTGTCTCCAATGTAATCACTGTTCTTCATAAGCATGGAAGAAAGCTCTCACCCCAAAAGGCAGGTTGCCCAGGGCAAAATCAGGAAAGAAACTCATTCCTGGGAAGCTGTGGCCCGAGAGACATGGGGGTGGGAATCACAGTCTAAGTATAGCTATAGATACATTAATTTCTTTATATTTCTATGTATATAGATACATAACTACTTGTAGATCCATCTAGATATAAATGTATTTCTATATAGATAATATCTCTGTATCTATATGTATGGAGATCTATAGCTACTTATATCTATATATAGATGATATTTTTCTATATATCTATACCTCTATATAGATATGTAACTATGCATATACAGATATCAATAATAATAACAATAATAATAACATCATTTTAATATAGTACTTTATAACTTATCCTCATTTTACAGATGAGGAAACTTGGGCTCAGCTAAAATGACTTTCTCAGGGTCACGTGGTTAATATGTGTCAGAGGAAAGGCTAGAACCCATCTCTCCTAACTAAAAGAACAGGGCTCGTTCTGTTACACCAGATCCTTTCCTTAAATCATGGGGCTGGAGATTTCTTTCTGATTCTCCTCCATTTGTTCCTCTAACTCTTAGTGCCAAAGATTTCATTTTGTCTTTGGAAATTTTTAAGCAGAAACTGGATGACTCAGTTATTAAGGGAACTTACATTTAAATAATATGTTAAGGTGTACAAAGCCCTTTCTTCAAAATGGTCCTGTGATGTACACAGTGCAACTTACATTTTACAGAAAAAGAAACTGAGTCACTGCGGAGTTAATGTCTGAGGCAGGATTTGAACCCTTATACTCAGACTCCAATTTTAGCGCTCTTCCCACTAGGTAAAACTACTCCTCTTGCTAGCCTTATCAAATATTAGAGATGCTGGAAAAGAGTTTCTGGCTAAGGTAGAGGAAGGATTCATCAGCCTCTGTGGTTCCTTTTCAACTTGGTAATTTTGAGTTTCTATGATTCTATTCATAATAAACTTTTTCAAGTGGTTCAGATGATTCTATGCATCTTAAATAGGACACAAATTCATGAAACATCTAGCATTTTTCACTCCAATTTATAGGATCATAAATTTAGAACCAAAAGAGGCCTTAGAACCCGTTTTGGTCCAACCTTCTCATTTCATGGTCAAGAAAACTGAGGCACAGAGCAGTTAAATGACTTGCCTAAGGTCATGCAGGTAGTAAGTTACAGCTAGGATTTGAATGCAAGATTTCTGATTCCAAAACCAGTGCTCTTTCTACTGTGCCATAAATGCCTACTATGGGCCAGGTACTGTGCCAGACATGGGAGATTCAAAGACAAAAACAGAATAGTTCCTGCCCTCAAGGGGATGACATTCTCCAGATACATTGATTGCTCCCTTCCTTCTTATATTCTAGCACTTAGAGAAAAAAATCTCAGGCTCTAACCCTCTGCATTTATTATTGTGAGCAGGAGTTGATAACTAGTGGAGGGTGTATCTCTCCGGCTGCCAGCTCATGTCATTTCTCCTTCATAGGGAGTATAAAACTAGGGTGGTGAGCAGACAGGATCGATGGTCATAGCCTCATTTGCTAGTCCTGATTGGTTCTTCTTATCTTTTCTTATCTTCTGGGCCCTAGGCTTTTTTAGGATGGTTCAGAATTCTGATCTCTGTTATACAAGGAGCTTCTGGATAGCCAAAATTAACAGGAGCTGAAGGGGATGTCTGAGAGCCCATAAGTGTGAGGAAGTGTAGACCACTATCCAGAGAATCCTACCAGACTTAGAAACACCTACCATCATAGCTATCCCACATTTTTGATGCATCCAAAGGTCAAAAGAATCACCTAATAGCAAGTTGCATTCCCTGTCTCCCCGCCCTTTCCCCAGCAGACCACCTCTTCAACCTCTGCCTTTTCCCAGGAGTTGGGGACAAGGGGTTGCTTTGGGGTCCCCAAAACTGTGATATCAGAGATTAACATTTGAATGAATCAGGAGTTCAAATAAAAGCTATTTATGGTACAATGAAAGTGAAGATTGGTGGGTTGGCTCAGGTGGAGTCTGCAGTCCACTTTGTGCCTTCTCAGCAGTGGATTTCCTAGTGAATGTCCCATGTTTACCTAGGGGTTTTGTTTTATTTGACCTGGTTGGGTTCATTCAGTGGAAATAAAGGCTCGTGAGCTGTGGATTATGATAGCTAGAATCAGTTGAAAACTTGAACCTCAGAGTAGCCAATGGGCATCGGAGCCCATCAACCCCAAACACCCTTTTGATCTTCCATTTCCTCTTTTTACCATAAAACTATAAAAATTGTTTTTGCCTTAGCAAAGGACCATTATCATGCCTTTTTATTAGTCTTTCATTTTCAATGATATCATGGAGTGATGTCTTGATTTGCCTGTGAATTGGATTTAAGTGAGGCAGAGTTGTGCAAAGTCACTGTGCTTAGCTACATTTTAAGCATTTAAATTTTTATTCTTTTAAATATAGACCTGAAAGTGCTTTGTAAACCTTAGAATGTAATATAAATGTAATTAAATCAGAGAACCTCAAAGTTGTAAGGGGTCTCAGAAGACATCTAGTTTTAGCCCCAGCTTAACGTGAATCCCTTCTACAGAATGACCTAGGTAGGCATGTACCAGTACCCTTGTTTGAAGACTTCCAGATATTGTTATTATAAGAGTCCCTAGGAGCAACGTTGTGATGTTGGAGGCTATTATTGCCAGTGCTGGCATTTTTTTTTACCATCTATCTCTTGCAATCTGGCTTCTGTACTCAACATTCAAATGAAGCTTCACTCTCCCAGGTAAAAATGACCTTCTGAGCTTTAATTTGTTCAACTCTAAAAATGGGGATAATGATAATGTATTACTTCACATTATTGTTGTGAGGAAAGCATTTGAAAATGTTGAAGCTCTACAGATTTGAGCATTATTGTTATTATTATTAGTATTATTATCTCCAAATCTTGAGGTCTTTTCTCAGTCTTCATCCTCCTTGAGCTCCGTGCAGTCTTTCAACATGTTGACCATCCCTTCCACATTGAAACCTTCTTCCTTGCTACCCATACCACTATACTCCCATGGCTTTCTTCTTACTAATGTGAATACATTCCTTCTGTTTTCTTTCCTGGTACCTTCCCTTCCCTTTGCCCTCTTTAATGTGGATATCTTTCAGAGTTCTGCCCTGGTCTTTTTCTCATTATGTGTTCTCTCCCTTGGTGATCCCATCTACAGATATGCTTTTAATGATCAACTTTATGCAGAAGACTTCCAAAACTTTATCTCTACCAATGATCTCACCCTAGAGCTCCAGTACCAAATTTCCCCCTCTTGCTATATATTGTTACCTAAATGGCTTGCCAGTCCCTCAAACTAAACAATTCTAAAATGGAATATTATATCTTCTTTCCAAAATTAGCCCAATCCCCTGCTTTTTCTATTTTTATTGATGAAAACAACCTACTCTCAAGTACTCTCTGCTCTAAATATCAGAGGCATTTTGGCCTTTTCTTTCTCCCTCCCTCCCCATAGCCAATCAATTGCCATTTCATTTCATTTTACATACTTATCCATCTCCTATACATTATTTCCATTGCCACCTCATACCTATACTATTGCAATAGCCTCCTTTCCTATACTCTCTATCCTCTTCTCTTCCTTAAGCATCATTCTTTCTACATCACTCCTTTACTCTAAAACACTCAGTGACTCCATTTTGCTTACCTAATGATAAACAATATTTATATTTATAAAAATAGTACTTATTTTGCAATTGTTATCATCATCATCATTATCATCATCATCATCATCATTATCATCATCATCACCACCACCACTACCACCTCCTTATCCTAATATTCAAGGTATTCCACAATCTGGCTCTGTTGTGCCTTCCCAGATTTATCTCCCATCATTCTCCTTAAATCACCCTATGTTTTAGCCAAACTAAACTATTCACTCTCTTTTGTTCCTGTTATGCCCTCTTCCATCTTGATGTCTTTGCTCATGACATCCCCAATAGGCTTTCTAGGGTTAATCCCCTACTTCCCCCATATCCAGTTCTATCTGTCAAAATTCTTTCATTTCTTTGAGGTCCAATACAGATGCCCTCTCCTTCAGGAAGCCTTTTCTTATCCTCTCCTCCTGCACCACCCCCCACCTGAAAATGATCTCTTCTATCTCCAATTTCTTATAGCACTTTTCTTATAGGTATCCTTTGCAGTTATAGTCTGCCTTGTTATCATAGTTATTTGTATATGAATACCATCCTTTCAATGAGACTGAAAACTTCTCGGAAGAATTTTATGGTATAATTGTTTTCATTTGTACACTCCCAGTGACTAGCAGTGGTCTTTGCACATAGCTGTAATTTATATTTTTTGAAGTGGATTCATTTAACAGTGGAAAATAGGCTAAAATATTTTCCCCGATGCATTGTGGTGTTTCTGCCTTGGACTAAATTACTCTTTGAGAATAGTTGCTATAGACCCTATTTGGAAAACTGGAATAAAAACTCACTGCAATGTTATGCAGACTCCAGAGAGATTGTCAATCATCATGGACCAATATTGTTAACCTAATATTATTAAATTGGTATTTATCTCACAAAGAAAAGGACTTGGAAGCCTACAGGCTCCTTGAGGGGAGAGATCCCATTTTATTTGTTTTTCTATCATCCATAGCATGGGGAAGGGGGAGAAGTTTGTTGATTCTTAATAAATGGTGAGTTGAATTAATGCACATTGATAAATAAAGAGGTCAGGAAAACGTTCTTCATCATCACCACCCTGCAAGAAAAGGTGTCCATGTGTCCCATGAAATGATAATGGGAGAGGTGTACTGTACACTGGACTTGGAGTTAGAAGACCTAGGTTCATGACCCAGCCCTGAAACTTACTAGCTTTCAATAATTACTACTCTAAGACTCAGTTTCGCCATCTCTAAAATAGGGTTGATAATATTGTACTATATATTTCATAGGGCTCTGATGAGGAAACCTGAAATGTGGAAATATGAACTATTATTATAATGTTTCATTTTTGAAAAAAATGAAAAAAAGTTTTTCACCAGAAGATTGGCTACCAAGCCATGATGTTCTTTGGACACACATCTCATGAAATGGTTAGAAATTCATGAGCCGTATAAGCATTCTACTCTCTCCCCCTCCATTCCAATTGGTTGTTTGATTTACTTGCTCCTTGTGTCTGACTTTGTTTATATCTGGGCTATCCTATTTGGTTTAACCAAGTTGGGACATTCTTTCCTTGTTTTTGACACTCTCCAGAAGGAGGTCAGGTCAAGCAGCATAGTCAGGCAGGGCACAGGCCTGGGGTCCTCCTACAGGGAGCATGGGCCCCTGAAGATACAATCCCCCATTTCCCATCTGCATCTCTCCATGAGGAATTTTCTGGGCTGCTAGAGATGTTTCAGAGAGACTCCACATGTACATGGATGTACATTATCATTCTGCTACCCCTTAAATAGAATTGTCATCATAATCACCATCATCAATTATATTAGGGCAGTGCCAACAGATTGTACCATTATTATTTTGCCAACTGATGCATATACACTCCTATAGGTATTATTCTGTTTAAAGATTCACTCATGTGGAGAGGCAGCTTGTAGTATGAGGAGCAGAAGCCTTGGACTACTTTAGACTAATCCTTGGAAAGACAAATACCAAAGCTGAAGCTCAAATACTTTGGTCCCGTAATGAGAAGATGGGATTCATTGGAAGAGGCCTTGATGTTGGGAAAGATTGCAGGCAAAAGGAGAAAGGGATGGCAGAGGATGAGATGGAGAGATAGTGTCATGGAAACAACAAATATGAGCTTGGACAGACTTCCAGACATAGTGGAAAGGAGAAGGGCCTGGTGGGCTGTGGTCCATGGGGTCTTGAAGGGTTGACTGAACAGCAAACCTTGGAGGTTGAAGATGTGGGCTTTGCTACTTACTCATAAGTGACCTTGGCAAGCCATGGGATACTGAGGCTGCAGGGAACTTTAGAGGTCACCTAATCCAATCTCTCTCAAGGGGAATCAATTACCTGAGTTCATGCAACAAGGTAGTAGTAGAGCAAGGATTAGAATCCAGATTTCTAGACTTCTGATCATTGGCTTTTCTTACTACATCATGTTGTTATTCCCCTTAACCTCTGAGTCTTAGTTTTTCCATCTGTAAAATGGGATAGCAACAACTTTCTCTGTAGACCTCACAGTGTTATTGTGGGTAAAGAAGTTTCTCACTGATAAAGTGGGCTAGAAATATGAGCCACTATTATTACTTACACTAGAAAGGTTGACTGTTGGTTGGTGAACCACACACTTTTAGTCCTTGGCAGTTCTGAAGAACAGATTGTTACTTTGGTGGGGAAAAAACTAATGAATAAGCAAAATGTGAATTTGAGTTTCTTTAAACCCAGACTCTCCATTGTTTGTTCTTGCATCTCTTTCCAAACTAGGGTTTTCTAGACAAATGCCTCTTGATAGGCAGTCAGATTCTGTCTGTGTATGGTGCCAACCGGAAGACCTTAGTCAATCATCCAGGTGTTGTGTGGACCAAGCCAATGGATCACTCCCAATCTCATTCACAGCCTCCTGAATGACTGAGGTCAGTGCGGTGCTGCCTTATCTGTAATGTGTGTTTCATTTAGCTCGAAAGTAAGAGGAAAGAGGGGAGAGGTTGAGCCAAACATTTGGAAATCCTTATCTAGTAATAAAGGGTCTTAGAAGAGACCTTGGGTGGTCATCAGGTTGAAAAGGTGAAATGACTTCCCCAATGGTCACTCAGTAAATAAGCAACAGAAAGTGGTACAGTGGGAAGACACTGGATTTGGGGTAAGAAGCCCTGACTTCAAATCCTGGCTCTACTACTTACTATCTGTGTGACCCTGGGTAAGTAATTTCATTTCTTTGAGATTCACTTTCTACTTCTCTAAAAGGTGGGAGGTCTCACAAGATTTAGTTTACTAAATGTTTACTACATGCAAAGCATTGATGCCTTTGACCCCTTCCAGTTCCAGATCCTATGACTTAGGTCTCCAAACTCTGGTCTGATAATCTTTCTGCCACAACAGTATAGATTAGTCCAAATAGAACCCTTAATCTTTCATTTATTCATATAATTTAATACAATTTAGCCTGAAATCTCTCAATTCTTATTGGGCAAAGTTCAGAGGAATTTGAGTTCAGTCTGAAGAGTCGTCCACACAGTAGACCTTAAAGGGAAGTGACTCTGCCCTTTGGCATTCTATCTTTGTATCTGCTGAGCATGTAAGGACATTGAGGGCCTGGGGTGTGGAAGGGGTGCTCCTTCTCCTCTCCCCTCCCATGGGCAGCTATAGTGACTGCCTATACATAACAATGGTGCACGTGCCTCCTACCCAAGCTTGAGACTAATCTTTGGGGTCCTGCCTGCGTCTTCTGCTTTGTTTTTCTTGTCCTCAGCATAGGTGACTGAACAGCAATTCTGAGAAGGATATTTCCACCATGGAGAAAACCTCATGAGTTCTAGAGGTTGCGAGTCCTAGGATCCCACAATCAGAGCTGGATGGAAGCAGAAGTAGTTTTCTGCAACTATATTGTTCTCAGAAAAGATGACCACTGATGGGTGGATGAGCCCAAGTCAAATCCTGGATTGCTGGGAAGTATAGACCTTGGTGGCATTTAACATTCTAATATGTATATTTTAGCTATCTGTGTACATGTCTTGCTTCTGGGAATGACACCTCCTAGAGGAAGATTTCTCAACCCTTCCTTATCTGCTCTTAGATGAAAATGATTTCTCATTGTTGAAGAAGTATTATATTGTGAGAGCAATAGATTGGGACTGAGGAGCCTTGGGAGTGAATCCTGGTTCTGATGCATTAGCATCGAGACATCAGACAAATCATTGAACCTGCCTGTTCCTCACTCTCCTCAAATTTCCAAACACCCTTGTCTGAATATTGCCTTTGCCTTTGCCATATTCTGCTTTTATTGTAGTTATTCATGTATGTGTCAAATTCTCCCAATAGTCTGTAATTTCCTTGAGTGCCAAACTGACCATTTCTCACCGTTGCACACCAGCACCTTGCACAATTTCCCTGAGAAAGGGAACAGGGAAAGTGACATAAGTAGTCAGGTATAATGCACTGAGATCAGAGCCTTTTCTAAGAACAATTTTTGTGAGGGGGAATCAGAAGAAAAACACAAAAGAAGAAATCCCAGTCAGGCAGGTAAGGGATGCACACACACACACACACACACAAACACACACACACACACACATAAACTAACAAAAACCTGAGCAATTATGCTAAGGGCAGCATAGTATGTGGGCCAGTGGGTAAGTGGGGCCCTGTCCCTAACGCTTTCCATAAATGGTTCCAAATTCGCATCAGGCCCCCTGGTGTCCAAAACATTAAGAGCTTTTTTTCCTACATCTTTTAAAAAAAGAATTTGATATGTGCACCACCTAATGCCAGCAACTTAATGTTAATGGGTTGCAGAGGATGGCTGGCCCAGAGAGCTCACATAGTTTCCCGGGGCACTGGGATTCAGACAGACAGGCTACTAGGTCAGGTAATCAGCAAATTCCTCCCACAGCACATAAATCAATGTAACCCCCTTCCTGTAATTTTTATATCAAATATCTTTAGCTTTGACCAATGAATTCCCTTCTGGCCTTCTAATGTTTTCCTATTGGAGACGTGTCTGATCTGGGTCATTAGGCATGTGGTAAAGGTTGGGGAAAAGATATTTGTGTCTGTCAAAGCATTTGACAGTGATGGTCATTTGGGGGTGGAGTTACCAATGGCAAGTGACTTAGCCTTTCTGTGCCTTGGTGTCCTCATATTTGCAATTAGGGAGGGGGAAGCAGGGAGAGTTTGCAGTAGATGGTCTCTTAGGTCCTTTCCAGTTCTAATATTCTGTGCTCTAAGAATCCTTCCACTTTGACATGATATGTTTTAGAATCCCTTCCAGCTATGACACTCTATATTCTAAGCTCCTTTCCATCACTGACATTCTCTGTTTTTCTATGATGCTTGGAATGGATTTTCCAGAGGATAGACTCCTCCATTATTTAGGCAGCATAGAATATTTTAGAGTCAGAGTTCCTGGGTTCAAATCTGGACCGTGCCAGTTATTAGCTGGGTAATATCACTTTAGCTTTCTGGGTCTCAGTTTCTTTATTTGTAAAATGAGAGGGTTGGACCAGAGGGCCTCCAGGGTCCTTTCCAACTCTAGACTCCTATGATTTTTAACTTTATTCAAATGGCTTAATCAGATTAGCAGAGTCCCAAAGAAATGGGATATAGGAAGGATAAATTTTGATGGTGCCCGGGGATTTTAATCAGCTTAACTTACATTCCTAAAAGCATCTGTTTCTAGGTCTTTGTTTTTTTTCTTTTTAAAAATTCTAAATATTATTTTTCTCTGCTTTCTGAAAAGTAACAATATAATGTATATTCCCATGGTTGGCAACTAAAAGAAAAACAAAAAAATGAAAAGAAAAGAAATAAGACTGTGGGAGCTCTTTGAAGGTATCTTTCTTTTGCCTTTAACCAATCTCCTCAGTAACAGTATGTTTTCTCAATTCAACTTCATTTTATTCTTAAATGCCTGATCTTAACGTTATTCAACCTGTACGCTGCCTCAGGTCATTGTGGATATAGGTGTAATCCTTGTATCAGAGACTCTCCTATGGCACAAAGAGGCCAGATCTTGAAAATATATGCATTGCACTATCCTTTTCCATTGAGTTGAACATGTTTTGCTTTGTTCAGGTACTCCAATGCGAAAGGGAAATGAAAGGGCCATGTATGCTAGCAATTGCTAAATGGGCAAATACATAATTTATAAATAATTATTATGGTATAAATAGTTATATATAATATATTAATAAATGTTTATGCCTGGGAGTTAGGAGACCTGGGTGATCTAGTCCCACCTTTGCCACTGGGAGACCTTGGACAACTTACTCTCCCTTTCTAGGCCTCAGTTTCCTTATCTGTAAAATGAGAGGGTGGGCCTAGATGATTCTTAAATTCCCTTCCCATCTTATTTTTCTAGAATTCTGGGGTTCTGGAACAGCTTCAAGGCTGAAGGCAACTCCCTGAAGTTTAGGACAGAAATTTTGGATTGGGAGAGTGTTTAGACCAGTTCTTAAGCTTTTTTTGTGCCATGGATCCCACTGGCAGTCTGGTGAAGCCTATGGACGCCTTTTCCTAATGATGTTTTTAAATGTGTAAACTAAAACATGGAGGACTGCAAAGGAAATCAATTTTATTTGAATATGTTATCAAAATATTAAACTAAATGTGTTCATAGATTTCATGTATTAGATGAATCAATTATGGGAAGACTATTTTAGAGCAGGGATTCTTACTTTTTTTCCATGTCCTGAACCCTTTGGTAGCCTGGTGAAACATTATTTTCAGAATAATGTCTTAAATGCATAAATTAAAATACATGGAATTACAAAACAAACTATTATATTGAAATAAAGCTACTTTCCCCCTTCCCCCAACCAGCTTCATGGGCCCCCTGAAATCTATCTTAAGAACCTCTTATTTGGAGGAAGGGTCAGAGCTAAGCTGGGTTGGGCAGGTCCTTGTGGGGCTGCACATTGGTGTATTCTTAGTAAGCAGGGACTAAAAGGAAAGATGGGATAGAAGGACCCCTAGATGAGGAAGGTGAAAAAAGGGAGATGAGAGGCAGCTGAATACATATTTTTCTAATTTTACACTTTTGCCAATGATTAGACCTGACTGGGGATGGAGGAAGAAGAGAGTTACATGACATCTCTACCAGATGACAGTTGTACAGTAGTCATGGTACCCAAGCTTTGGATGTTGGGTTGATCTTTCTCCCTATTTGAATATTTATGGGGAGGGGGATGAGGGTAGAGAATAGCAGCATGTGAAGTCAGCTGCTTGACTTGTAAGCACCAACATGCCCTGCCCTGCTTAAAAATAAATAGATAAATTAGTGAATGAATAAACAATTAAGTGAACAAACAAATAAAATGAAACTCTGATTTGAGAATAAACTTCATATACTCATCATGGGAATGGTTTATGTTTCCCCAAGCATGTGTATTCTTACTTATTGCGCTAAAGAAGATCTGGATGTGAGTCTTGGAGTACTATTTAACTAGTTATATGAATTTGGTCAAGTCACTCTCTTATAGCCTCTGTGAAATGAAGGGATTAAATTAAATCAAAGGCTAATAACCTAGGGCCCATGGATTCCCAAGAGATCCATGGATAGATTTTAGGGGGTCATTGGGCTTGAATGGGAAAATTACATATTTGTTTCAATATAATTGATTTTCTTTGCAATTCTATGTATTTTATTTTATGCGTTTGAAAACATTTCTGAGAAGGGAGCCATAGGCTTCATCAGATTACTAAAGGGCACAAAAAAAGGGCTAAGGACCTCTGGATTCTATGATCTAAGCCAATCCAATTCTAATACACTATGTTCCTTGTTCTAAGGCTACTTCCAGGGTAAATAAACTATGTTCTATGTTCTAGGGTCTCTTCCAATTCTACCATTGTTGGTCTGTGTTCTAATGTTCCTTTTAGCTTTAACACTCTATGTTCTATGTTTTAAGTACTCATCTAATGCTAGCATCTTATGATTTCTTTTTTCTTTTCCACTCTGGTAAACCATCTCCAGGGTTTCATCAGACTTTGGTTCATGTTACCCATGACTCAGCAGCTCAAACCACTGGTTGCTGTGGAGTGTTCGTTTGGTTAGCTAGCTTTGCTCTATTGGTGAGAGATGACTGATTTAAGGAGAATCATTCAAAGGATGTTCCTATTTTTCAACTTGGGTTAACTTATCTCTGCTTATATTTTCCTAATATTATAGAGAGACTTTAGCCGGGATAGGCTTCCCCAGCAAGCTCACCCTACCTCTGGCCAATGGTGCCTGCCATTTGGAAGAGGAGCCCAGGGTAAAACAATTCATTTTCAAAAAGTGACTCAGGTTTATAAACCTCAGAACAAACCCACAACCACTTCTGACTTTTTTTCTGGCTAGATCTTGCCAGTAGTTGTAACAGCATCTTTCTCCCTTAGGGAACTGTTGCCTTATAGGCAGTTGTGGTAGCTAGTCCATGTCAACTCAAGCTGGTGTTGAGGGACTTAGTGGTTGAAATCCCAATTTAAATGAGGCTGAGTAGTGCCTTTGATCCCTGAGCACACCAACTTGGGTTTACTCTGCTCAGTGGTCAGATAGAGAATACCCTTAAACCACGGCCAGTCACTTCAAAAATACACGTGTCCCAAGAGGGAATTATGGGAAGATAGTGGAGCAAAGCAGGAAATTACCTGTCTCTCCCAAATCCTCCCCTTAAAGAACTTAAATAAAGAACTTAAAATGATGGCTCAAAGTGAATTTTAGAGAGGCAGAAATGATTAAAAGTCAGAGTAAAGCAGCCATTCAGCCTAACACAATTTGGGAAGACATTAGGAAAGATCTGACCTACCTGGGTGGTGGGCTGGCCAGGAACTAAGTGCATATACTGCTATGTCAACAAACAGCAAACCCTTGGGTGAGCTGTGTCAGAGGCAACTTTCACCCCACAGGTGTGTGGAATTCTAATGGCTGTGCAGGTCCCTGCTGGTGCTGGATGTTTAATCATACACTTTGGTTGGATAGGTCTCAGGCTGTGGCTGCCATGACAGTGAGTGCAGTAGCAGAGGGGTGGGGCCCTGCTGATTGTGGCCACTTGCAGAAGAGTGGAGTCCCTGTTTTTGGTTTCAGGGCAGAGGGGTAAGGTGACTCTTGCAGTGTAGAAACCCCAGGGAGTGAGGGTGGTTGCAGTGGCAGTGGTGATGGAGGCCTTGGTTGCTGGCTCAGTGGTGGAGAGGAGTACCGGAGGTTATTCATAGACCAAGGCCTGAGCTAGAGAAGCAGTGACCATAACCATCATAGTATGTTGGAAGAAAAAGTCAAAGACCCTCAGATAGACCTCTGAAAATAACAGCATGAAAAACCTGAAGCCTGAGACATTATTCCACAGAACCCAAGGATAGAGCCTGATCCTAACATAAAGTTAACAATCAAGAAATAGGCTATTAAAAATGAGTAAACAACAGGAAAAGAACCTGACCATAGATGGTTACTATGATGACAGAGAAAATCATGGTTCAAACTCAGAAGACAATGATGTCAAAACAGCTACTTTTAAAGCTTCAAAGAAAAATGTAAAAGAGTCATAAGCCCAAAAAGAGTTATTGGAAGAGTTTAAAAAGGACTTTAAAAGCCAAATAAGAGAGGAAGAGGAAAAATTGAGAAAACAAATGAGTAAGGCAAGAAAATCAAGAAAATTATGAAAAAAGTCAACCAATTTGAAAAGAGATCCAAAATTGACTGAAGAAATAACTACTTAAAGTTAGAATTGAGTAAGGGGAAGCTAATAACTTCATAAGACATTAAGAAATAATAAAAAAATCAAAAGAATGAAAAAATAAAAGAGAACATGAGATATCTTGTTAGGAAAAATAACTGTCCTGGAAAACAGATTGAGGAGAGATAATAAAAAAAAATTATTAGACTACCTGAAAGTCATGATAAAAAAAAGAGTCTAGATATCATACTTCAAGAAATTATTATGGATAATTGCTTTGAAGTTTTAGAATTAGAGGGTAAAATAGAAATTGAAAAATCCACTAACTACCACCTGAAATAAATCCTAAAATGAAAACTCACAAGAACATTATTTCTAAGTTTCAAAACTCCCAGGTCAAGAAGAAAATATTACAAGCAGGTAGAAAGAAATAATTTATATATTGTGGAGTTACAGTTAGGGCAGCACAAGATTTAGGAGCTTCTACCTTAAAAGACCGAAGGGCATGGAATATGATATTCCAAAGAGCAAAGGAGCTGGGTTTGTGATCAAGAATAACCTACCCAGCAAAGCTGAGTGTAATCCTGCAAGAGGAAAAATAATTAAAGGACTTCCAAGCATTCTTGAAGAAAAAAAAACACAAAACTGAACAGAAAATTTGACTTAAAATATAAGCATCAGGAGAAACATAAGAAGGTAAACGTGGAAGACTAATCATAAATGATTTAATAATGTTAGACTATTTACTTCTTATATGGGAAAAAGATATTTGAAACTCTTAAGAATGTTATTATTGCTAGGGTAGTTAGAAAGCATATACATAGATAGAGGGCTTGGAATTGAGTTGATTATGATGGGATGATTCTAAAAAACTTTGGGTAGGGAGAGATAAAATGGAACAAATTATCTCATACAAAAGAGGCAAGAATGGAAAACTTTTTACATTGAAAGGGAGGATAGAGTGAAGGATAGGTAGTGCAGGAACTTTATTCTCATCAGAATTGGTTTAAAGGGGAATAACATATACATCTAGTTGGGTTTAAAAATCTTCTTAACTTACAGAGGAATAGGAGGGCAAGGGGATAGGATAAAGGAGGGACTCTTAGAGGGGTATGTGGATTAGGGAGGCACTGGTCAGAAGTAAATTAAACTTCTGAGGAGGGATAGGATAAAAAGAAAGAAAGATAGAGAAGGATATACAGTGGGGGAAAGAGATGGTGAGAAACATATAACTAGTAATTATAACTTTGACTGTGAATGGGATAAATTCACCCACAAAAGGGAAACAGATAGCAAAATGAATAAAAAACCAGAACTGGACAATATGTTGTTTAGAAGAAACACATTTAAAAAACCCAAGAAAACATCTTGGGGAGGGGAGAGCAGAGGGAGAGAGAGAAAATTTAGAACTCAAAATCTTATAGAAGTGAATGTTGAAAACTAAAAACAAACAAATGAATAAATAAATAGAAAAAATCCCCCCAAAAACACATTTAAAAATAAGAGACACAAATAGAGTAAAATTAAGGGGCTAGAGTAGAAATGTATTATACTTCAGCTGATGTAGAAAAAATAGGGATAGCAACCATGATCTCAGACAAAGCTAAAGCTAAAATAGACTTAAATGAAAGAGATAAACAAGGAAACCACATTATGTTAAAAGGTACCATAGATAATGAAATAATATCAATATTAAAATATATGAAACAAATGCTATAGCATCCAAGTTTATAAAGGAAAAGGTAAATGAATTATAAGTAGAAATAGATAGCAAAACTGTAACAGTGGAGGATTTCAACCTTTCCCTCTCAGAACTAGATAAATCTAACCAAAAACAAATAAGAAAGAAGTCAAAGAGATGAATAGAATCTTAGATAAGGTAGACATAACAGATATCTGGAAAGAACTGAATGAGAGGAGGAAAGAATATATCATTTTCTCAGTAGTATATGGCACTTTTACAAAAATTGACCATATATAGGGTATAAAAATTTTATACTCAAATGCAGAAAAGCAAAAATATTAGAGACATCCTTTTCAGATCATAATGCAATAAAAAATACATTTAATAGAGGACCATGGAAACACAGATCAAAAATTAATTGGACACTAAATAACCTAATCTTAAAGAGTGAGTGGGTCAAAGAATAAGTCATAGAAACAATGAATAATTCTATTAAAGAGAATGATAATAATGAGACAACATGTCCAAACTTGTTGGATGCAACAAAAACAGTAACCAGTTGAAAATTTATATCTCTAAAATGCTTACATCAATAAAACAGAGAAAGAAAAGATCAATGAATTGGGTATGGAATAAAAATAAACAACAGAAAAAGAACAAATTAAAAATCCCTAATTAAACACCAAATTGGAAATCCTGAAAATTTAAGGTGAGATTAATAAAATTGAATGTAAGATAATTATTGAATTAACAAGTAAAACTAGGAGTTGATTTTATGAAAAAAAATTAATAAAACAGATGTACCATTGGTTAGTATGATTTTTTAAAAAGAGAAGACAACCAAATTACTAGTATTAAAAATAGAAAGGGCAAATATATATCACTAATGAAGATGAAGCAATTATTAGGAACTTTTTGCCCAATTATATGCTAATAAATTGAATAATTTAAGTAAAATGGAAGAATACTTACAAAAATATACTGCCCAGATTAACAGAAGAGGAAATAGCTAAGCAAATAAGTCATAAGTGAGTTTCCTAAGAAAAAAGCATCAGGACCAGATGGATTTATAAGTGAATTCTACCAAACGTTTAACCATCAGCTAATTGCAATATTAAATAAATTATTTGAAATGACAAAGAAGTCCTACCAAACTCCTTTTATAAAATAAATAAGGTGCTGATATCTAAACCAGAAAGAGGAAAAATAGAGAAAGAAAATTAGAGATCATTTTCACCAGTGGATATTGATGCAAAAATCCTAAATAAAATATTAGCTAAGAGACTACAACAATATATCACAGAGATTATCCATTGTGACCAAGTGGCATTAATACCAGGAAATATACAGTTTAATATAAAGAAAACTATTAACATAATAGATAACAACAGTAACAAAAGTAACAAAAATCATATGATAGTATCAATAGATGTAGGAAAAAAAACTTTTGACAAAATGTAACACTTGTTCCTATTAAAAACATTTGAAAGCATGGGTATGAATGGATTTTTCCTTAAAATTATAAGAAACATCTACCTTAAACCATTGGCAAGCATTACAAGCCTTCCCAGTAAGATAAGGAGTGAAATCAGGATGTCCATTATCACCAGTATTATTCAATATTGTACTCGAAATGCTAGCAATAGCAATAAGAGAAGAAAAAGAAATAGAAGGATTCAGATTGTACAATGAAGGGAAACAAAACCATCTCTTTTTGCAGATGCTATGATGGTATACTTGGAAAATCCTAGAGATTCAAATACAAATTAGTTGAAACAATAATTTTAGCAAAGGAGGAGGATATAAAATAAACCCACATAAATCATCATCATTTCTACACATCAGCAACAATGCCCTACAAGAAGAAATAGGAAGAGATATTTCATTTAAAATAAATGTAGGCAACATAAAATACCTGAGAGGATAGCTTCCAAGACATACCTAGGAACTATATGAAAGTAATTATAAAACACTTTTTATACAAATAAAGTCAGATTTAAATAATTGGAGAAATATTAATTGTTCATGGGTGGGCTAAATCAATATGATAAAAATGACAATTCTACCTAAACTAATCTACTTATTCAGTGCCATCCCAATTAAATTACCAAAAAATACTTTATTGAGCTAGAAAAAATAATAACAAAATTCATCTGGAAGAACAAAAAGTCAAGAATATCAAAGGGATTAATGAGGAAAAAAATGTAAAGGAAAGAGGTCTAGCAGTACCAGATCTTAAAATGTATTATAAGATGATAACTATCAAAACTATTTGGCACTAGTTAAGAAATAGAATGGTGGATCAGTGGAATACAGTTGGAATACAACACACAATAGTATATGATTATAGTAACCTTGTGGTTGACAAATGTTAGCTTTTAGGATAAGAACTTACTATTTGGTAAAATAGTATGGGGAAAACTGGAAAGCAGGAGAGCACAAACTAGGCATAGATCAATGTCTTATACTATTTACCAAGACAAAGTCAAAATGGAACCATGACTTAGACATAAAGGGAGATATCAGAAGAAAATTGGAAGAACATGGAACGTATCAGACCTATGGATAGAAGAAGAATTGATGAATAAACAACAGATAGAATTATAGGATGTAAAATGGATAATTGTTATTACATCAAATTAAAAATGTTTTATACAAATAAGATCAATGTAGCCAAGGTTAGAATGAAAGTCGAAAATTGGGGGAACATTTTATAGATAGTTTCTCAGATAAAAGCTTCATGTCTCAAATATATAGAAAACTGAGTCAAATTTAGAAGAATATGGGTCATTCCCCAATTGATAGATGGTCAAAGGATATGAATAGGCAGTTTTTGGAAGAAGAAATCAAAGTTATATATTGTCATATGAAAAAAATTCTCTAAATCATTGTTGATTAGAGAAATGCAAGTTAAAACAACCTCAAGGGGCCTTCTCATACCTATTAGATTGGCTAAAATGATAGAAGGACAAAATGACAAATGTTGGAGGGGATGTGGAAAAATTGGGACATTAATACATTGTTTGTAGGACTGTGAACTGATCTAACATTTTGGAGAGCAATCTGGAATTATGCCCAAAGAGTTATAAAACTGTGTACACCTTTTGACCCAGCAATACCACTATTAGGTCTGTTTCTCAAGGTGATTAGGCAAAAAAGGAAAAGAATTTCTATTTTCTAAAATATTTATAGCACCTCTCTTTGTGGTAGCAAAGAACTGGAATTTGAGGGGATGCCCATCAACTAGGGAATGGCTGAATAAGTTGCAGTATACTGTTGTGATAGAATACTACTGTGTTGTAATAAATGATGAACAGGTTGATTTTAGGGAAAAAAAAACATAGAAAGACTTGCACGAAATAATGAGGAAAGAAATGAGCCGAACCAAGAGAATGTTGTATATGACAACAGCAATATTGTTTGAAGAACAGCCGTGAACGACTAAGCTATTGTGAATAATACGAATATTGAAATCAACTACGAAGGACTTATGAAGGAAGATGTTATCCAATTAAAAAAAATACATGTGTCTTGGTCACAAGTGGAAATTAGACCTGCATGGTTGCAGAGAAAACTGGGAAGACCTGTGTGAATTGAGCAGAATGAATTCAGCTCAACTATGAGAACAATTTATACAATAACAACATTATAAAAAAATAACTTTGAAAGATTTGAGAATTCTGATTAATGCAATGAAAAATCATGATTCCAGTGGTCTGAAGAAAAAATGTGCTACCTAACCCCTGAAAGAAGGGTGATAGACTCAAGCTGTATGATGAGATATATATTTTTGTACGTGGTTGATTTGGGGATTAGCTTTACTTGACTATATACAATTGTTGCAAAGACTTTCTTTTTCTTTTTTGTCCTGCTCTTCTTTAGAGCCCAGAGCAGGGTAAATCAAATAGGGGCTCTGAGTGAAGATGACATACCTTAGATTTGACATGGAGCTATGTATCTTACCTCTAGTGGCTAAGCTCAGTCACCCACCCTGAGATAATGGGTACCTGGTGGTGAGCACTGAGCCATGACCTCCAGTGTATGAATATAGGTCAACTCTTTTCTTTCTTTCTTTCTTTCTTTCTTTCTTTCTTTCTTTCTTTCTTT